>NW_021703774.1:83349224-83669860 GCF_005190385.1 Monodon monoceros | reverse complement strand
TTTTTTTTTTTTAATCTCTCCAGGGAGTGGCCTATGGTAGCATTTCTGTAACTAAAATTTCAAGAAACATTAATTTCCTCAGACCTCCATAGCTGATAAAAATGCTACATATGATAGGCCTTTCTTATCAATTCACATTTAAAATTTATACATTGAAGGCAAATTTTTTTAAAAAATGAACTGTTGAAACTTTGTATGGGAAACTGGGTAAAATATATTTGAGAATGTAACCCTTTTATTCTCATAGTACATCCTAACATCCTTTGGTACGTGTATTGCTCAAAAACATTGTAAACTGCTTCCCCAAAGACCTGCTTTGAACTTACCTAGCATCTAATGAGGCATAGAGGAAAATCCTAAAGAAATGTACCTTATGGTTTGTGTCCTTTCAGAATTCATGGCCTGGTTAAAGAAAAAGATGACTATATTTGAAGCATTATAATAAGACACTACAGGTGTTGAGCATCCTGTTATTTAGTTCTTTTACATACATGCTTCATAGTTGTATCTGTTTTGTTTGCTTATTTCCAGTGTCAGGTTCCTATTCAGTAAATAGGCAAGAGTGGATAAATTTTATTCTGACCAGTGTCCCCACTCAATAAATAGTATACTTTGCTGCACAGATTACTTCTGGAAGTAACCTGACATCTTTATAAAATACTTCCTGTTTGTTGAGCAATTGTACCAGATACTTAATATACATTATTTCTCAATTTCATCAACCCTATGAGGAAGGTACTATTCCCATATTACAGTTAAGGAAACTAAGCTCAGAGATCATCTATATTGCTCAGTGTTTTATAAGTTGCAGAGTCAGATTTCCATGGGTCCAGATCCTCGTTCTTGCAACCCTACCATACTGGTTCTCATCTAGTGTTCCGTCTTTGAATCTGATTATTTAAAATCATTATTAACTTTGTCTTCAACTAATTAAATACGGAAGTATCTCTGTCTTCCCCTTTTAGACATAGCATATCCATCATAAAATAACTTTTTCTTCTTTTAGGACCCTACGTGCTCGGAACTGGGCTTATCTTATATTTACTCTCCAAAGAAATATATGTGATAACTGCAGAGACCTTCTCTGCCATTTCAGTAATAGGGGTGCTTATCTATGTAGTTAAAAAATATGGTGCCTCTATTGGTGAATTTGCTGATAAACTCAATGAGGTAAGAACCATAAACCTTATTTCCCATTTTAGACCGTAGTAGTCGTGTCAAAGCCATCAAGTGATGTTTTTGGTATGAATGATAGGGGCAGAGCATATAGAAATGAATCTAATTATAATGATTTCAGTTATAAGTGTTAATGTTATTACTAACTTGAGATCAAGTTTTAAAAATCTACCAAACTTTCTCCAGCTTTTCCATAGTTTTGTTCATTCAACAAGATACTGCATAGCTATTTTTGGCAACTCTTTTCAAGGATTTGTATAGTTCTCCCTATGTGTGGGTGTTTTCACAAATGAGGGGTATGACTTCGAGGAAGCATAAAATGAAACTTTTTTATTACCCTTGGTACTTCCACTGATCTTTGTTGTAAATATCATAATTGCAGCAAAAAATTGCCGAACTGGAAGAAGTGAAACAGGCTTCCATCAAACAAATCCAAGATGCAATTGATCTGGAGAAGTCACATCAGGCACTGGTTCAAAAGCGCCATTACCTTTTTGATGTCCAGAGGGTAGGTTTCAGAACTTTCTAAGGCAAGTGAAGTTACTCATTTGTGTGCATTTAACACAAAAAATTAGAATCTTATGAGGAATAGTTGGATAAGTTGAGCATATTTTGTTTAGAAAAGAGAATATTTGGGTGGGGGTCTAAATGGCAGTTACAGCTATTAACTATACAGTGGACCTATCAAGTAGAAAAATAACTAGAATTATACTCTAAAACTAGAAAGAGTAAAAAGTATAAAAGGACATATTTTGAATCCACACAGAGGGAAAATAATTCATTAAGTTATAGCAGATTAAAAAATGGCATTCACTGTAAAATACAGTAGGTGAAATATATGCTGTGCATTTCATACATGCTCGCTCTAAGAAAGTCTTACTTAACATACTTGCTATAAGAAAATCTGATACCTTACGTTCCAAATTCACAAAGCAGATTCAGATGGCCGGAGAGCTTTTTACTATGATCAAAGCATAATTAGATTCTAAAATATTTAGTTTCTAAAACAACTTTAGGAACGTGTTCAAGCATTTTGTTGTTATTTACTTTGAGCCCAGTACTTTTTGCCTGATATTTAAAGTGAGATGAGCTTATATTGAAATTTTACGTATAGAAACACCTATGAAATGAAAAATTAGGTGCTAAGGTAAAATAAGTATCTGAAATATTAAGGGTTTGGGCCAGTATTTCCTAGTGTAGTCTCGGTACCATGTGCATCAGTCATCTTTGATGCAAATATTTGGACCCATTCCAAGACCTGTGAGATTAGAACCTCTGTTAGGAGCTATCCAAGAGTCTGTATTTTTTTTAAATAGGATCCTGAGAGATTCTTAAGCACATAAATGTTTGAAATCCTCAGAAATTTTTAAAATATCTTTCCGTGCAGATTTAGGTTACAATCTAAATGCTTCCTGCCTCATAGAAACTATGTATGCACAAACAAAATCTGGCTTTTGAAGATGTAGCTTTTTTATAAGATTCCAATGATAGTCATTAAAATTTTTATTTATTTATGAAATATTTAATAGGTATATTTTATATGTGGGCACTGGTCAAGGCAAGGTGCTGGGAATACAGCAGAGAGCAAAACAAAGTCTGCCTTCCTGGGGTCTCTCTCCTAGCCAGGGGTTGAGAGAAGGACAGGAGAAAACTAATTAAGCAGATGTGAATGTCAACTGGTATGAAGTACATGTAGAATAATGAACTTATGTTAAAGGAAAAGAGATTTTAGAAGGAGGGAGTTACTGTTTTTATTAGGCAGGCTAGAAAGGCTTCTAATGGGATATTTGAATAGAGACCTGTCAAAGTGATGGTTCAGGCTGTGTGGATTTCTGAGGAAATAGTATTCCAGGCAGAGGGAAGAACAATTGCAAGGGCCCTAATCGTGGAAGCTTGCTTGGTATAGACAAGGAAAAGTAAGGAAGCCACTGTAGCTGAAGTGGAATGAGTGAGGAGGAAGGTAAAAGGAAGCAAGGCAGAGAGTGGCCAAGGGCTAGGTCATGTAAAGTCTTATAGGCTTCTATGAGAACTTTGACTTGTACTCAGAATGAGAGAGAAAGTCACTGAATCTTTTAGGCAGAGGAGTGATATGATCTTGCTCGTGTTTTGAAGGGCAACTCTGATTGCCTTGTTGAAAGTAGCCTTCAATCTTGTATGCATTGGTTCGAAATGCCAGTGAGTTAGCCAAATAGAGTTGTTAGGTAGACCATTAGATATATGAGTCTGGAATCACTGGGGAGAATTCCAGACTGGAGATGAGGGAATCATGAGCTTACAAGAGGCACAGCTGTAAGACTGGAACATGAAGGAAAATAACTGGAGGAAACAAGGATTATTTTAATTTGTAGTTGCCCTACTTATGGTCAAGTAGTAAGGGTCTAAGAGTTTGGCATAGGATTTAGCAACATGGAGGTTGGTGACCTTGGTAAGGGCTGTTTGAGTAAGTTGAAGGAAAAAAAAAATGGAAGAAAAGAAATTGGAGTCTGAGTATAGATCACTGTCAAAACTGTGAAGGAGTTTTACTGTATTGGGCAAAGAAATTACTCAGTAGCTCAGAAGGTAGGATGTAGTAATCAAGGGAGATTTTTTAAAAGATGGAAAGTATAACTACATGTTAGCATCTGATAGAAGTTAGTAGAGAGAGAAAAATTGATGCAAGAAAGGGGTGGGGGTAGGGAGGAATTTGCTGGAGCAATGTCCTTCAGTAGGCCAGAGAGTTTAGAATACACAGGTGGAAGGGTTGGCTTCAAGAGCAGAGACAGTTTAGCCATAGTTAAAGAAAGGAAGGCAAAGTATGTGAGTATGGGTCCAGGTAGATTGGTTTATATGGTGGTAGAAGTTTGTGAAGTTCTTTGTTTCCTTTTTCTCAGTGAAATAGGAAGGTAGGTCATTTGTTGAAAAGGAAAGTAGTCAAGGAGATATACTAGAGATTTCAGGAGAAAGAAGAACAGCAGAGTGAATGGACTAAAAAAAAAAAAAATGTACCTAGAAGTATTAAGGGCCTACTTGAGATTAATATCTCAAGGCTTTATATAAAACAGGCAGACCTATAAGGATTCTCATTACAGACTAGAAGATGACAATTACCTGTCACCATTACTAATTCAGTGTTATTCTGGCAGTAGTAGCTGATATTAGAGAAGAGAAAGAAATAAGAAGTATAAAAATTAGAAAACATAAAGGTATCCTTACTTATAGATTACCTGATTATATACCTCGGAAAGCTGAGAGAATCAACGTAACTCTTAAAACCATAAGCAAATTCAGTAAGGTATTTGGGTACAAAATTAATATCTAATAAACAAAATCAGTAGCCTTCTGTATATAAATATTAGTTAGAAAATATAAGAGAAAAAGGTAAACCATTTAGGAAGAGATACCTAGGAGTAACTTAACTAGAAATATACAGTCTTTTTACTTTGAAAAATGTGAAATGCTTGTGAGGTATAAGGTTCTAAGAACCTAGACTCAATAATATAAGGATATCAAATTTTCCCTACTTTAATCTCTAAATTTTACACATTCCTAGAAAGAAAATACTAATAGACTAGGAGTAGGGGGTGTTGGGACTTGAACAAATTGATTATTACTAGAAAAAGTAAAAAATATTAAGGAGTATTCTGAAAAAGAGAAGTAGTGAACAGTCCTTCCAAATATTAAAGCTCAAAATTGTAAAGGAACTTTAAATAAATAGCTTGGCACACTACATGAATAGAAAGTCAGGTTGGCACAGCACTTGAGAGAGAGGGTCTAGAGATAGACCTAAACTCATAAGGTAGTTTAGATCGGTGACATTTTCATCTTAGAGGGGAAAGACAGACGGGTATCTTTGTAGGTACAGAGTTGTTTTCCTACTTTTTGCCTTATACCAAAACAAATTTAAGATGAATTAAAGATCTTTAGATAAGAAATGAAACCATAAAAGTAGAAAAAGAGAACATGAAAAACAATACCCTTGGAATGGCAAAGCCTTTCTAATAAAGACAACAAAATGCAGAAACTTGTGTGGTGACGTATGTTAACTAGACCCATTGTGGTGATCATTTCACAATATACACAAATACCGAATCATTGTGTTTGTATGCCTGAAATTAATGTAATATTGTATGTCAGTTATACTTCAATTTTTAAAAATCCAGGAACTATAAGAGGAAAAATTAAGTTGATCTCATTAAAAATTTAAGTTTTACATGTAGAAGTTACCATAAACAAAGTTAAGAGACGAACTAGGAAGAACACATGCATTCCATATGACACAAAAGGGTAGTTACCTTAGGATAGACCAACATCCCAGTAGAAAACTAGGTGTAGGACATGCACAATTTATAAAAATGTAAGTAAATGTAAATGGTTTCTAAATATGTAAATTTTCTCCTTAGATAATGACAATTAAATTGATATTTTTTTCTGCTTATCAGAATAGTCGAGAGTAAAATGTTTTATAAACACCATTGGCCAGGGTTTAGAGTAACAAGCATTTGTGTTGCTGGTGAGAGTATGAAGCAGTACAACTTTTCTGTGAAATTGGACAGTGTTAATCACAAGTTAAAATGGATCTTTAAGAGCCTGGGCTTTGTAGCCTGACTCCTTGTAGTCAGGTCTTGGCTTCACAGTTCATTTGCTCTATAACCTTGGACAAATTCCTTAGCATCTGCCTCTGTTTCTTCCTCACTGTAAAATGAGTATAATAATAGTAACTATCCCATGGTGTGATTTTAAGATTTAATTGAATTGACACACAGTGTTTAGAACATAGTAGGTACTCAACAGTTATTAGCTATTATTTGACCCAGCAAGTATCCACACATAAGTGCAAAGACACATACAATATACGCAGCAGCATTATTTGTTAAAGAATTGGAAGCAACCTAATCTATTAATAGAGCTTAAATAAATTATGGATTATGAGACACCAAAATAGTAGAATCCAATGTAACTTTTAAAATCAAGGTGGGTTTTTGTGTCATAATCAGTAAAAGTGATGTTCGTGTGTGTACATATGCCTATGTTTTGTTTATTAAATATTTCTGGGAGAGAATACAAGAAATAGAGGAAGATGGTAGCCTATGGAGGGGCTGGAGGAGACTTATTTTTTACTGCATATACTTTTAAATATATTTTTACTATATGCTGTTAGAATTTTTCTACCACATGCATGCGTTACCTATTCATATTAAACAAATGAATTTTGCATAAAATACAGGTAATGATGGGTATTCTAATGGGCAGAATCCTCAGAATGGAAGTGATCCTTTAACTGTGCAAACAGTTTTCATCACTTGTTAATTTTCTTCAGAATAACATTGCCATGGCTTTGGAAGTTGCTTACCGGGAACGACTGCATAGAGTATACAAGGAGGTAAAGAATCGCCTGGACTATCACATCTCTGTGCAGAATATGACACGTCAGAAGGAACAAGAGCACATGATAAACTGGGTGGAGAAGAACGTGGTACAGAGCATCTCTGTGCAGCAGGTACATGATGTTTTGAAGCTTCTGGAGTTGTATTGATATCTCTGACAGGATAAAAATAGCTGGTAAGGAGTCTTTAGCCTAGAGACATTGGGGTGGTCCTGGTTCACTTTTCTGGTTAGTGGTAACCTAGAAGATGCTGTACAACTGCCTTGGTAGGTTGCCTCCCTCCTCAAAGTTTGGCTTCCAAAGAGTCTCTCACCTCATGGATCAAGAAGAGTGGGAAAAAAAAAAGAAAAAAAAAAAAAAGAAGAGTGGAAAGATGGTTGAGAACACTCGTTGAACAGACGTATGTTCAAGTACCAACATTTGGGAAATATTAAGCAACATATTTCATTTCTCTGTAAAACAGAGGCTGGACAAGTCTACTTCTGAGCCTCTTCCATTTTCTGAATAATTCCATGATTTCCATTCCATGCCATTTCCTCTTCCCAGCCACTTAATTCATTGGTCTTGAACAGAAATGTTTTCTATTTTTTACCTAAATGTGATTTCCTTTTTAAATTTTATGTTCTTTATTTACTTTTGACTTTATTTCTTCTTTCCTAGATTTATAGTATACTTAGGCATTTCTGATCATTTTCTGCATAACCATGCAGGACTAGAAAAACAGGGTCTGTCAACATTTAATGCCTTGGGTTTTTTAAAATAAACTGTCTTTTACATAAAAGTGTTATTTAAGAAACTTGAAAAGACAAAAGTATACAAAAGAGACTAGAAGTTATTTTTGTTCTTTCTTAACATTTCTCTATTACTAATGTTTGTTAGGTTGGTCTTTTTCAAGCAGCTGTTAGCTGTAAAACCTAACATCAGTGGCACATGGTTACAGGAGTATCTAGCTTCAACCTCTAAACAGGTTTCACTCATGAAAGCTATGAGCCAGGGGACTTTAAATTCCCTCCATTTGCTTAAAATAAATTTTGCATCTCCCCCATGTTAAATAATTAAAGAATTTTTTGTAGTCTATCATATTAAGCCAGTAATCCATCTTGAGATTCCGAGGAACCTCTTATAGGAGGTATCCTTTAGAATTACAGTGTTTATACCCTTCCATGATTTGAAAAGTTCTAACCAGCTTTCTCTTTCCTTATCACAGGAGAAGGAGACAATTGCCAAGTGCATTGCAGATCTAAAGCTGCTTGCAAAGAAGGCTCAATCACAGCCAGCTCTGTAAATGCACCTGTCCCAATTGAGACAGCTAGAAACAGTTGACTGACTAAATGGAAACTAGTCTATGTGACAAAATCTTTCTGTATTGCTCTATACTGAAGTTAGTTTCCCTTTCCTAAAAATGAAAAGTTTGAGTTTCATATAATGAGAGAATTAAAACAATCTATTGGCCAGTAAGATGTTTCTCTCATCCTTCTTGCTCTGCATTTTGAGTTGTTCCATGATCACTTCTGAATAAGCAGTTTGCTTTGAATAAAGTTTGGTACCTGACTAAAAATTGTCAAGTTAGAGTTTAAATTTGAATTAATTCAGCCATCTTACAATAAAGTGACCGTTGAAACAAAGTTTTTCAAGATGCATAATTTTCTGAAATGTTATTTCAACATTTATTATATGGGTAAAAATTAAAGATGTCATTGAGCTGATAATATTGTTTATAAAACTTAGTGGTAAGCTATTTCTTGCTGACAGGTTATGGAGAATTTAAAACTTTTCAGTATGCTTAAAATAACTAAAGGGAATCTTGTATATCAAATTATATCATTGACTTTATTTTCATTTTAGTAGTATGTCAACAGAAAGTATTATGGACTCAATGTGTCATAAAATCACTCTGAAGAATCCAGCGGATAGTTAGAAGGTTCTGCCCTTCCGTTGGTTTGTCTGTAGTTAATTCTCTCATACTTGTATAAGGATTTACTTGTAAACAGAGGGATAACTTACATAATAGGAAATACTTGAAAATACGTACCATATGGATAATTGCCATTTTCATTGACTTCCTGAGGTTTTAATGATATAACAATCATTTAAGTCAGTATTTATTTATTGATGGCTAATGTATTCATCTTATATAGAAATCAGACTGATATCATTATTAAGATGTTACTTAAAGGAGATTTTGATAGGGTCAGCAGAGGTGTTCCAAATTATTCGTTAAACAAAGAATTGCTGTGCTAAGCACAATCCTGCACTGGTCATACAGAGATAAAAAGTTCCTACCTCAGGGAGTTAAATATCTACTGGAAAGGCAGTAAGAATATGTGATACAGTACAGATTTTAGGTGTTTTGAGAGTGAAATGACAAGCACCATTTTAGGTAGTCTCAATAACCTCATCAGTTTCCTTGTACATAACTATCAAGTCAGCATTCAGTCAGAGAAGCAGAGCTACTAGGATATATGTTTATAGGTAAGGGATTTGACTTTATGCTGTCATGGGAGCTGGTTAAGCAATCTCTGTAAGCTCTTAATCTTTGTTTCTGATGAAGGAGCTTGACGTGCATGGAGCAGGCATTTA
Organism: Monodon monoceros; assembly: GCF_005190385.1. NCBI lineage: Eukaryota > Metazoa > Chordata > Mammalia > Artiodactyla > Monodontidae > Monodon > Monodon monoceros. The sequence continues at coordinate 83,660,742 of NW_021703774.1, read as the reverse complement.
AGAAGGGAAGGTGGATGTGAAATGGGAGCGGGTAGGAACAAGTGGAAATCACAAGCACGGACTGAAACCCTTGTCAGTTTTTATTACCTCAGATCTTCATGGTATGATTGTCCTGCAGAACCCCAAGCCTTTCCTCACACACCTGGTCCAAAGGTTAGAGAAACTGAAGGATGACCCAGGGAAGGGTTGGGAAGTTATAGGCCCAGCTACAATTGGTGAGTTAACAGATTAGTACGTATAAGCCACAAAGTTGCTTCTTTGCATTCGCAAAGACAGCTAGGCTAGGCATGAGGCTGTTAAAGTCCTCTGGCCAGTCACTTCATAATGAGAACAGTTTCATCTGGGTCTCCTCATAAGGCTATCAGATCCAAGCAGGGACTGACAGTGTGCCCCATAGTCCCCAGAACCAGGGAGCCAGATGAATGACATCCTGTACTCACAGCAACACTTACAACATGTTTGTATGGATAGCCAACACGATGCTCTGACACCTGGACTTTACTGTTGCAGCCAGCTGTAGAGCATATGCTGCTCCTTTTGGACAAGGATGTGCTGGAGGAGTTTGTTTACCTGTGCCCGAGGAGCATGGTATCACAACGCAAAGTGAAGCCAGTCAGGAATGAAAAGGAGGTAATAAGCTGAGCAGGTTTCCTAGAGGCGAAACTCCAGACTACAGCCCCAAATCTCTACCTTCAGAATACCAGAAATTCATTTCTATGTGGTGGATGTGGTTTGGTATGTACAAATTGGCTGCATGGTAATTGGTTGTGCAGTCTCAAGAGTATCACAGTTAATTTTTAAATGTATGGTATGAAAAAGTTCAATTGATTTGAAGTATTTTTGTATTAGCAAAAGAAATGGATTACATTTGTCAATGATAAAAGGGGAATGTTGGGTTCTTTTGTCATAAATTTTGTAATGACCGTAAAAATAATTTCTAATCCATGATAACTAATAAGAATCTGAAGATCATTCCATCAAGTGGTCAGTTACCTAATTCACTGGCTATTCTTAGCATCATTCATGGTGGAATAACCAGATATCTTTCCTGATCTGCTGAAATATGAAGTAGACAGTATCACCTGTGATGTAATCTAGCCAGACGTATTTAACCTGAATCTCTCAGGACTTAAGATGTAAATTCCAGTTTCCAGGAAATGCAGGAGATAGAAGGACATTATAAATGACACCAGGGGAAGTAATTAAATTAGGGATTATGCTTCCATTTATTGGGTCATAGTGTTTTTCATTAAAATTTTTAATGTTCTCTGTTAAGGTCCTGTACCTTTTTTTGTAAGATTTATTCTAAAGACTTTCTATTCTTTATTAAGATTATAAAACGTACCTGGCTTAAAAGTAAATTTTCTGTTTGTTGGAGTAAGAAAATTAAGATTCAGATTCCTGCAACTTTGTTGCTGAGGTTAAATGCAATTAAGATGCAAAATCCTGTAACATTTGCTTCCAGTAATGGTGGACTAGGTAATTCAGACCAACTCTCCTACTGAAGAAATTTTTCGCATCTGGGTGAAATATAAAACATATCTTAAAAATATTAAAGCACCGGAGGGCCCTAGAGATTGTCATACTGAGTGAAGTAAGTCAGACAAAGACAAATACATGATATCGCTTATATGTGGAATTAAAAAAATGGTACAAATGAACCTATTTACAAAACAGAAATAAAGTCACAGATGCAGAAAACAAACTCATGGTTACCCAGGGGGAAAGTGTGGGGGGGGGGATAAATTGGGAGGTTGGGATTGATATACACGCACTACTATATATAAAATAGATAACTAATAAGAACCTACTATATAGCATGGGGAACTCTACTCAATACTTTGTAATGGCCTATATGAGAAAAGAACCTAAAACGAGTGGCTATATGTATATGTATAACTGATTCACTGCTGTACACCTAAAGCTAAAAACACTGTAAATCAACTATACTCCAATAAAAATTAAAAAAAAAAAAATCTCTGCCTAACCTAGAAGTTTTGTAATTTTAGCTCCTACAGGTAAGGATATGTTACATAATTTGTAGATGGTGTGAAATAAAGAGTTTAAGACTTTTTTGTTTTTCATATGAATTCCCAATTGTTTCAGCACAGTCTACTAAAAAGATTATCTTCCCCCCCCCCAAAAAATAGAATAAAATAAGATAGATAATAAGAACATACTGTATAGCACAGGGAACTCTATTCACTTCTCCATAATGACCTATATGGGAATAGAATCTAAAAAAGAGGGGATATATGTATATGTATAACTGATTCACTTTGCTGTACAGCAGAAACTAACAACATTGGGAATCATCTATACTCCAATAAAAATTAAAAAATGTTAAAGCACCAAGAGATCATGAGAAATCATCAGATCAAGAACTGAGAGACAGTGGAAATTCAGAGAGGTGAGGTTAGCCCTCAGGACCATTTTTGTCCTGGGAGCATTTGCCCATCTGAAAGAGATGGCTAAGACACTTAGTCATGTTTTTGGTCGCTTCACAGGGCTAGAGGAACAAAAGATGGAGTCCAGGACCCATCAAGAATAGAGACCCTAGTAAACCACCACTGCCTACCACCACCACTACCATTCGTACAGTCAGCTGCACTCTAGGAATAACGAAGAAGACAGAAATAACCAGCCCTTGGGAGTTCCCTGGTGGCCTAGAGGTTAGGATTCCGGGCTTTCACTGCTGTGGCGTGGGTTTAACCCCTGGTTGGGAAACAGATCCTGCAAGCTGTGGGGCGTGGCCAAAAATAAATAAATAACCAGTCCTTAATGAACAGTGTCCTGCTGTGAGCAGATGACCCAGTAAAAACTCAAGCCCCGAACTTGGATTAAGGTGATCACAGATTGCTGGTGCCCCCAGGTGGCTGGCAAAAGCAATAAAAGAAACCTTGTTTGGAGGAAGATAACATGATTCTAGACTTGCACTCCGATCACTACATTACATTGTGTTAAGACTCCATCTTAGCAGGCTGGAGAGAGACTCTCCTGCTTGCCTTGAAGAATCAAACTGCCAGGTTGTGAACTGCCTGTGGACAGGACCACATGGCAGGGAACTGCAGGCAGCTTCTAGGACCTGAAGACAGACTCTAGCTGACAACCAGGCCCCTCAGTTATACAGCTGAAAGAAAATTTATTTGTCCAGCAAATAGGTGAAGTGGATTTTCCCCAGTCAAGCCTCTGATGAAACCAAGGCCCCAGCTAATACCTGAACTGTAGCCCGGTGAGGCCCTGAAACAGAAAACCCTGTTAAGCTGTGTCCCAGCCTCTAACCCACAGAAACTGTGAGAAAAGAAATGTGTACTGTTTTAACCATCTACGCTTGTGATAATTTGTTATACTGCGATAGAAAACTGATAACAGCAAGGATCACTACCATTTCCATGCAGCATGATTTTTCCTGATTCACCCACTGTGGGTTCCTTTTCAGGGGGTCCAATCCAATTTCCCACTTTGGTGCAGGCTTTACACTTGGTTTCCTGACCTCATACAAGGCCTTCAGACCCAATCTTCAGGTCACCAAAAATTGGTGGCTATTCCCAGAGCAAACCTTAGCTTCAGGTCTCACTCAACTCTCTCTTTCTGATCTTTGAGGATTTCCAACATCTAGTTCAGCCATGCATTTTTTTTTATAAATTTATTTTATTTTATTCATTTTTATTTTTGGCTATGTTGGGTCTTCGTTGCTGTACACGGGCTTTCTATAGTTGCAGTGAGCGGGGGATTCTCTTCGTTGCGGTGCACGGTCTTTTCATTGTTGTGGCTTCTCTTGTTGCGGACCACAGGCTCTAGGCACATGGGCTTCAGTAGTTGTGGTGCTCAGGCTCAGTAGTTGTGGCACACAGGCTTAGTTGCTCCACAGCATGTGGGATCTTCCTGGACCAGGGATTGAACCCATGTCCCTTGTATTGGCAGGCGGATTCTTAACCACTGCGCCACCAGGGAAGTCCCCAGCCATGCATTTTTAAATTATGGTGTTTCAAATGTTTTATCCAGCATTTGCTGGTGTTCTTTAACGAGAGGATCTCTTTAAAAGATCTAATCTGCTGTAGGTCTAGGGATTTCCATTCACTCTTTAACCCACTGAAGTCTGACTCCCCACCACTACTACACCCCAAGCTGCTTTAGCAAAAGAGATCAGGATCTCTTCATTTCCAAATTCAATCAACTCTTTCCAGTCCTCATCTTACTCAGCCTCTCTCTCAGCAGCACCTGGCACTGTTGGCCACAGCTTTTCCTTCCTTCTTTTCCTCCCTGGCTTCTAGTAGCATATGTGTGCTATTACTGCTGTCACTGTTGCCTTGCAATTTCCTTAGCTGACTCCACTTTTTCTGCCTTCCTGTTAAATAGTGGTATTCCTCAGAGTTCTAGGAATGTTTTATTCTCATTCTACAATCTGTACCTGGATGATCTTATCCATCCCCATGGCTTCTATTGATACTATCATGTGTATGCTGATGGCTTCCTAATCTATACCTCACATCTATTAGGCAGGGTAGGTTAGGTTAAATGGCTTATTCTCTTCCCAAAATCTCAGTAGTGTAACATGAAAAAGTTTATTTCTTGCTCACACAGAATCCACTGCAGGTCCAGGTGACCCTCCAGAGAAACTATCCTCCATACGGCGACTCAGTGATTCAGCTTTAGAGCTTGCAACCTCACCTTCTCATCACAAAATCTCCATAATCACCCTGAAGGGGAAGAGGTCAGAGGAGGTCTTCCTTAAGCAATTAAATGCTTCAACTAAAAGGGAAATACATCACTTTCATTCATAGACCATTAGCCAGAGCTTATCACATGGCACTACTAAACCACAAATGAGGCTCAGAGGCCAGGAGGAGAGGAGCTCTGGTTAGGGTTGAGAACTAGTACTCCCTACCACACAAATCTAGATCCCTTTCATGAGCCCCCAACCTGTGCATCCAACATCCCTCTCGACATCTCTACCTGAATGCTCCATAGGCACCCTAGACTCAATGTGTCCAAAAGTAAACTCATTATATATGCCCAACCCTACACCCCCCTTCTGTATTCTCACCATCAGTTGGTGATCCAAGGCAGAAACCCGGGAGTTATCTTGAGCTCCTCTCTCCCCCTTACCTTCCTCTCACAACTGAAAAAAGACTAGATTCATCATCTTTTTGCCCTACCTCCTCTTCCCCACAGCCTGTGCCTCTAATCAGATCATCCCTGTTTCTCACCTAGAACTCTGCCATACTAAAGGACTCCCTGCCCACTCTCTGTCCCACTGCCCCTCACCAGTCCCTCCTACACTCTGTTGCCCAAACCCAAATGTAATCACGTTACATCCTTCAGCACTGTCTCCATTGCCTCTAAGGTGAAGTTTGTTTAGGGTCCTCCACCATGTGAGCTTGTCGTTCCTCTACAGCCTTTCTCTTTCCATTCCCCATCCCCACCCACCCTCATTCCCTGTAGCACCAGTGACGGTGAAATACTTGCATTTCCCTGAACATCACAAACATGACAAAGCATGTGTTTGCTCAGGCTGTTCCTCTGCCTGGAATATGCTTCCTTCCTCTGTCTGCCTACAAAATGTGATTCATCTTTCAAGATGCAACTCAAACATCATTTTCTCTATGATGCTTTTCTTGACACCCACCCTCTCTCCTTTTTTTTTTTTTTAGAGAGAAGGCTTGAATATTTTTTTGTTTTAAAGAAGATGTTGGGGGTAGGAGTTTATTAATTAATTTATTTATTTTTGCTGTGCTGGGTCTTCGTTTCTGTGCGAGGGCTTTCTCTAGTTATGGCAAGCGGGGGCCACTCTTCATCGCGGTGCGCGGGCCTCTCACTGTCGCGGCCTCTCTTGCTACAGAGCATAAGCTCCAGGCGCGCAGGCTCAGTAGTTGTGGCTCACGGGCCTAGTTGCTCTGCGGCATGTGGGATCCTCCCAGACCAGGGCTCGAACCCGTGTCCCCTGCATTAGCAGGCAGATTCTCAACCACTGTGCCACCAGGGAGGCCCCACCCTCCCTCCTTATTGTGCAACCTGAGCCCTTTCTCTTTGAGTCCCACTCCATCCTGTATGTCTGACACAGCATCTACAACATTTCATTACACTTACTCCCGAACTTAACAGTATGTTTGGGTCATAGTAAGTGCTCAGTAAATGTCTGATTAATTAATCGTCACTCTAAGTCTGGAACTACTGCTGTTTCCTTCTCTGGCTGCTCTTCCTCCTTCTGCCCTTTGGAGATATCTCTGATCGTAGTCTTCGACTTTTTATCCTCCCTTGTTTTTTCTACCACGCTCCTAAACATCTCTCAAGTTCATTTACATTTCTTTGTCTCTCCACTGCTACCTACCACCCTAGTCCAAGTTACTATTATCCCTCAACTGGATCACTGTAATAACCTCTTAACCAGTCTTGTCATATCTATTCTGGCTCCCTTCCAATTTATTCTCACCCCCCCACCCCCAGTTTTCGTGATTGTTTAGAAAGCAAGTCTGATCACATCACCCTTGTTTAAATACCTTCAGTGCAGATAAGCTCACCTCTCTTGTCATAAAGACAAAAGCTCTCAGGGAACTGGCCCCCGCCTGGTTCTTAAACTTCATCCCCATCATACTCCATACCCACCCCCAGCACCCCAGCATCACCTCACACACTTCCTTGCTCTTTCATGCTAGCCTTTTTTTCGGGGGGCATGGGGTGGGTCACTTCCTGCCCTCCTTTCTTGCACAGAGCTTTTGAATTTCAATGTTCTCTTCCCTTTGATCGTTACTACCACCACCAGCACCACCCACCCCCATCTTGGCCTAGTGGAACTCCATCTCACAAAAGATTTTGGCTTATTCTCTTCCAGGAAGCTGTCCCTCGTTCCCTGTATCATAGGCATATACAGCCAGGGATCCTGCACAAAAGGCTGTTTTTTTGCCCACCATTATGTCCTCAGAACTTAGAACTCAGTACATGGCACATAGTAAACATTCAGTAAGCAATTTTGGAGTGAATGAACAAATGAATTCTCTTGGCCACTGAGATTCAAACACTTGGAGTAATCATGGACTCATTCTGCTATTTCATTCCCTGTATCCAGGTCCCAAGTCTTAGAACTTCCAATCTTATTATACCTGTGGATGCCTCCCCAATCCTGATGCTCCCACCCTTATTAAATACCTGAGATATTGCCATACTCCTCCAGCTTATTTCCTTGTCTCTTTCTTTACCCACAATTTATCTTATTTGATGTGATATAATCTTCCTTAAAGGCCATGTTTATCATATTATACCCCAATTCAAAAACCTTTAGTTGTTTGTCATTAATGCTTAAAATATATTTTTTGCTTGGATTTAAAGACCTCCACAATATGTCTCAAATCTATCTATGCAACTTTTTTCTGTGTCTCACCCTTTACCAAGGCCCCACTCTTGAACCATGCTGATATCCCAGAAATCCATCACTCAACGCCCAGCAACCAATCCTGGGCTTGGGCATTTCCTCACACAGTCCCTTTCTTCTCCCCCATCCACCCTCCAGGTCTCCCTGCACACAGTCCTGCCTGATTCTGCCAGCTCTGCCAGCCCTTCCCTTCTTCCAGGCCTGCGAGTTGCTCTGCCCTCGGCCTGAAGCTGTCTTCCCCAGGAGGTTCTTTGCCCGGCCAGCTCGTTCTTATCCTCTGGTTCTCAGGGTAAATATCACTCCTTGGACAGGCCTTCCCTTTTATCTAAAGATGTTCTCCCATCATTTACTCTCCGGCATGGCACTTTGCTTCTTTCCTTCATGGCCCATAACACATCCGTGATTAATCTGTTGTTTTCTTGTTTGTCGTTGCTCTTCTCAATTAGACGGTAGGCCCATGAGGAGCTTTTCTGCCTTCTCTCTGAAATATCCACAGCACTTAGCCCACTGCATGGCCCACTGTGTTTATTTAATGAGCATATTTATTAATATTATTTTATCGATAAATGTTAACAAGGTAAATGGTTCGCCTTCCCTTTGAAGAGATCTCCATGATCTTAAAACACTTAAAAGTCTGTCCAGCCCTCACTAAACTCTTAACACCGTTTGCTCTTTGTTTTTCTTTATCAAGAGCATTTCCCTGGCTAGAATAAATGGGACTATGACATGCTTGATGACAATGATAATGTCACACCACTGTGACCCCTACTATATCTGGCATGGTGGTCACATATTCAATAAATACTTAATTAGAAATAAACTTATCTCCCTGTGTTCTGGCATTCATGTGTCAAAAGATATAAAAGCAGCTCTCTGCTTACGGAATTAAAAAAATACAGTGTTGGCCACAAAGAGGATGTCTGCCCTGGAGTTTAGACAAGATCTTTGCGACACACAGCTTGATGTAGCAGTGGCAGTGGCAGTAATCACTATTTCATCATTCTGAAAAATAGGGGTGGTAACAGAAGCAGCAGGTGAAAAGTTCAGTCTTAGACAATGACATCTTAGGACCAGACTTTTCCTTAAAAGGTAAACGTGTTTACTCCATGCTTTTAATCTAGACGAAATAATCACCAAAAGAAAATGCTACCTAATTTAGAGTGGTTTCTGTAACTTTTTTCTTTTTAACTTTATTTGATGGGGGAAGGGTTGCATTTGAATGGCTGAATTTAGTTGGTAGATTTTATGACAGTCAGTAAGGTTCACCAATGCTGGACAAAATATGAAAAAGTATACCTATATAGCACTGTTTCTATTTTAATTTATACTTCTATCAAATGTTTGGAGTGTCGTTTTCAAAGGGAATGTGTTTCCTGCTTTTTTTGGCCTGGATCTGTAAGTAACTATTTCCCTGTAGCATCATGTGATGGTTTTGTCTTTCAGGGTGGGGGACCGAGCTTTTGTTTCAGATGGCTGTGCTAACATTTCTTTGGGATGGTTGTAAATTCAGAGCCACTCATGGGAAGGTTAAGATTTTATGGAAACCTATGATCCTCCCCTCTTCCACCTCCCCAGTGATATGGTCTAGTAAAAGTTCATAGGATATGTTTATACTATGTTTAGTGTAAACATGTATTTCAATATTTTAAAAATACTATATAAATATTTTACAGTGCTCTACAAAGAACACCGTTGACTTTTATACTAGAAAAGGAGCAAAAAGTGCTAGAAAAATTGTTGCCACTGTTGATTCTGCCATGGATGATGGACTTTCTATTCTCATGGCTCAGAATTCTCATCAAATTTCCCTGTTGGCACCTTTCTTGTTATCTTAGATTACATGCTCTTAAAAAGCTTGTTTGATTGTAAGGCACTTGATAATGTTGCTGTTGCTGTTCTAACTGGTACATGGCAATGAGGTGTCCTTCTCCCAATCCTCTCTATGTCCAAGGACTTAGAAACTGATTCACTTTGGAGAGCTGAGCAATTAAACACAAATGATCGATGGCATTTATTGTCTAACTAAATTACCTTAAAATACGGTAGATATAGCAGAGCCAAAAATTCTTATCATGGGTTTGCCTAAGTATAAAGTAAAATTGTGGGCTCCTAAAATTTTTTGTTATTTGATTTTGTTTAAATAAAAGTGGGAATAATTTTTATCAACAAACAGGAAACTGGAAAAGCAAGCTATAATACATAGCTATAACAGAAAGACCCAGCACCACTAAAAGGCTTAAAGAAATTTTCAGTAAGATAGGAAAATGTTTATGGTAAAAATCATAGTAAAAAAAACAAAACAAGGAGGTATGAAAAAGTATCTCAACTAGCTTTTTAAAAATGCATGAAGTACAACACAAAGGAAAAACACTAAAATATTAACAATAGGTAGTGGAAGTTTGAGTGATTTTACTTTTCTGCTTTTAGGTACTTAATGCTTTTTAGTATAAATAAATGAGGGAAATACAGAAAGCTTAACATAATAGAACTATAGCTTAGATAAGGGCATTTTCACACTCGAAAATATAATGTGTGAACAAAATAGAAGTGTCTGATGCAGTCTAGAGGAAGGACCTTCAAGAACAAGTTAGTCGGTTTATCCAGCACTGCCAGGGAAGAGTGAAGCAAATGCATCAGACCTAGATGGCACTCAATGTTAAAATCAGCCATTCTGCTTCTATCATACTTCAGTTTGATGTTCATCAAGCAAAATTATGATTTTAATTGGCTTTCTCATACATTTTGATAGAATGCACTGGTTATACCAACTTGTTTCTTATGTTATTCTAGTTCATACATCAGTCTCCTGTGAGTTGGTTGGTGTGAGTCAGTTCTGGAGCAATCAGTCAATTCTTGGTGCCCTGATATGATCAAACTTATGAACCTGCAAAGCTGAGGACTGCCTGCTGAGCTACAGTACTCACACTGTAAAGTATGTGACCACTGATCTCACTAGAACACCCACCCACCACTTGCCTCTCTCCCACATTACGGCTCTAATTTTAAGATCACAGTCTCAGAATTGGCCACTCTGCTACGTCTCCTTGCAAGCTTTCTAAGAGGTACCATTTTTAATTCTCAGGAGAAAGCAACATGGGAAGTAATATTTCCAAACTTGAACCAAACAATAGTAAGTCCAGGACAGAACCCATTACCTGCTTCACTGCTGAGTTAAAAGGGACAGGAATCACTGGAAACTGCTGAAGGGCTGTAATGAGACGACATTTCCGAAGTTGGAAAAATCAGATTTTACCATGATGCAGGGTCTGATGCCAAGAAGAGTGAAAAGGGGAGCAAGGAAGAATTATCTGATCCTCCAAATTTGAGGAAAGGGTATCTCTGTGCTCAATATTAGACCATCTGGGTAGTTTACGAGACTCTGGCTCCCTTCCTTAACTGCTATTCTATTTGTGGCATAAGTGTGAGGAGAGCTCACTAAGGCTGCCTTTGGCTAGCCACTGTTAATAGCTTCCCTGAAAAACAAATGAACAAAAAAAGGCAGCTATTCCCAAGGGCAGATTCCCCAGGACTTTGGGAAATGCTAGTTCTGGGTTTCACTTTTGGTTCTTTACCCCCTGGCCTTGAAATTCTCTGCTTAAGTCCCAGGAAGCATTTGTCCCTAGGGTCTTATTAAAATCTTTAAGGGAGCACCCTGCAATGTTTTTTTCAAAGGGACATATGGGGCTGCAGAAATACTAGGCTCTTCTTTCATTTGTGTAGCTGATTGTTGTTTATTTCCTGATCTAGTTTTCACGTTGAAGTACACAATGTTCTCTCCTTTTGAGGAGCTGTAGCCCTGTCGTTAGTCTCCACTGGTTGCTTGGATAAGGTGGGGTATGTGGGTGCCCTTAAGCTGGAGAGAGACGTGGCAGATGCACTAATGCCCTTCGTGTTCTCTCAAAGACAGACAAAGCACCCACTCCACGGCAGCCCCAGGCAGTGACCTCTGCACCCTGCTTCTCTGGCCACCCCGAGTAAGCAAGCATCCTCCCACCCGTTTCCTCTCATACCGCATGGCATTTGATTTTGTGTTGAATGCTTTGCCTTATGGACTTGGGGAGGGAGGTCTGAGGAGAAGGGACCAGAAACAGAGGAGGAACTAAATCAGTTTTTTACCTTCAGAGTGTGTTTCTTAACCTGGGGTCCCCCAAGCCTCAAGAGATTCATGAATTCCCTAATCTTATAGATAAAATTTGCTATGTGCAGTCCTGTGAACATTTTTAAGGGGGAAGAGAGCCACAGCTTTTATTGAGCCCTCAAATGGATCTGGAACCCCAAAGCCAAAAGTTGAAAACCCGGGGGTGAGATTGAAAGTTAACTAACCACTGTGAAAGCTATTTCAGGGATTTACCCATAGGTGGGAAAGGTTACCCTCTGGTCTTTAGGAAAGGACTTCAAAAAGCCCAGCGGGTCATCTGCTCATTTTCTTTGCCACAACAGCAAAGAATATTTGGTCTTAACCTTTCTTGGTGGGGTTCTACTGACACTGCTGCTGATGGCCCTTGTCTTCCTCATCATAAAGAGCTACAGAAAATGTAAGTCTCCAAGAGCTGCGACAGCCCTTCTTTTTCTGTCTTCGAGAATAGAGTTAGCTTTAAGGGGGAGTAAAATTTGCATAGCCCACCCTCTCTACAGACCGAGGACTCAAATCCCTTTACTTCTCTCCTGGTCATTTCCACCCTCCACCCCGCCCACCTCCAACACCTCCCCCCCACCCCATCCCTTCACCCAAGATTGAAGAAAGCAGCTTCCAATTCCTCCAGGCCCCATTGGTGAGACTTGTCCCTCTTCTTCCTGGCACTTGTGGCAGTTCACTCCAGTCCCCGGGCCCTGGATCCCCCTCTCAGTTCCTCCAGCCAAGGTAAGACGACCACGCTGTTTCCTGGATATGGAGGCCTGCTGCCAGGGGAGTTTCCTTCTATCGACTAGAGTAGTGTTATTTCTCTGGGCACTGGGCAAGTGATTCTTTGAAAGGCTCTTCTGATCTCTTTGTTTCTAAATGTCACTTGCTTCTAAGAGACACCTTCCTCCAAATTGAACTCACTCATTCCTCCTCCTTCTTCCTGTGTAGTTTTCACCCCCAGAGGAAGCACTTACCTATGCCAACATGACTTTCAAAATCTCGAAAGAAAAGAGCAATCACCTGACCGTGAACCATTCGGCAGACTCAGACTCCGTTGTCTACGCTCAAACTAAAGTGACAAACTCACCTTGCCTTTCCAGTGAGGCGTGAGTCCCGTTCCTCTCATCTCAGCTCCATTGTCTTCATACATCACTTTCCCTTTTAACAAATTTTGGACTACGACCTGGGTGAAACCACAGTCGGAGTTGTCTGGGTGTGATTGGGCAATGCTAGCCAACAGTTTTGAAGACCAAGGGTCAGTCTTTTTCCTGGCCTGAGAAAAGATTGCTGGCCCTCCCACTTGGACGGACAGCGAGTTAGCCCCTTGAGGGCTGAGACTGCCTTCCTTGTCCCCTTCCAAATGTGTGGTACAGAGCTCAGGGCACAAAGAGTATTCCCTCAGCATCATTGATCAACTTGGGACAAGTCAACCAAATGAACAATCTAGAGAGGATTACAAATAAAAGCAAACTCTCTGCAATGCTGGCTCCCTCTCCATCATTGGTGTGTCTTTCCCCATCACCTCCAGAGGTGCAGAGCTCACCCACAGCCAGAAAAGCCTAAGGAGGTGATGGTACTCTGGAACTAACTCAGGATCGATTGGGACACAGGTCTCAAACTCTGTCATTAACTAGTTGCCTTCATTCATTGCGGCAAGTATGTTAAACTTTTGAAGCTTCTATTTCCTCATCTTGAAAACAGAACTAACAACACTTATCTCTTAATGTAAGAATAAATAAGATATCATATATGTAAGTACTCTGTACATCCCAGAGCTCTACGCAAATACAAGGTCCCTATTGGCTAAAGCACTATTCAAATGTGGATGTCCATCTCCTTTCTATAGCATATGATATATGCCTAACACTCTATGGGAAATAAAAATTAATCTAAATGTTAACCACCTCTGCCAAATCCCAATGAATAACCCCATAGAAGATCCTAGTAAAAATATGAATAAGATTATTTTTTACTAGGTAAGATTATTCTAACTCTCCTATGTGAACAATAAACAAGAAAGCAAATCCAGGAAAATTCATAAAAATAAGCAAATAAAATATGGGAAGCCTGGCCTTAACAGCTGACTAAAAGTACTGTTTTCTTAAGAATGTCTAATTAAAACATGTTAATGGTTCATGAATCAATAAATAAAGGGATAAAATAGGAAGACCAGAAATAGACCAAAAACACATGAGGAAGTTTAGAGTATGATGAAGATGGCACATCAAATCATTTGGGGGAAATTAGTTTATTCAGAAATGGTGTTGAGACAATTAAGTAACCACGTAGATGAGAATAAGATCAGATCTATATCTTACTCCTTGTATCAAAAGTCCAGATGTGTCAAAAAATTTTTAAAAATCGTAAAAGTACTGGAAGAAAATATGGGAGGACTTTTAAAACAACAGAGTGGAGCATGACTTTGAATGCAGGACACCTGTTCAATAAACCAGAAAAGACTAATTAGCTTGACTTACAAAGTAATATTCAAAAGACAAAAGACAAATGACATGTTGGGAAAATACTTGCAGAGCATCTTGTAGACAAAGGGCTGATTTTCTTAATGTATTAAGAGTTCCTATAAATCAACAGGGAAAAAAAATCAACAACTCAAGAGAAAAGAAAAAGGACAATGGATAATGTTGGGCTAGTCACAGAAAAGGAAATATAAATGCCTTTAAACATATGAAGACAAACTCAACTTTACTCATATTAAGAGAAATCATAATTAGAACTACAATTAGATATTTTTCATCAATAAGATTAGCAAAATTCAAAAAGTTTGCTAACAAAACGTTTCGGCAAGATTGTGGGGAACTAAGACACACATATACTACTGGTGGGAGAGTGAGTTGACACAACTACTATGAAAGGCATTTTGGCAACAGCTAACAACATTTCCAATTCTATTTCTAAGAATGTATCCTACTTAAACATGTGGGAAGTCACCTATGTAATTTGAATTGCAGCATTCATCAAACTGATTAAAACTTAGTGAGTCTTGTTATACTCCAATCACTATTCGGAGCGCTTGGCGTGTGGTCATGGAATCCCCACAAAACACTAGGAGGTTACAGTTATTATTATTCTCATTTTAGATACAAAAATGGAGGCACAGAGAGGTCAAACAACTTGCCTGAGTTCACACTGTTACACACTATTACTGAGTTTGCACCTGTATTTGTATTTATTTAGTCTGTCTCTAAAAGAAAACACCACTAACTGATCTTAGTAATTGCCCCAGGGGAGAGGAACGTGATAACTGAGGGACTGAGGGGCAGGGATGGGAGGAGGTGTGCTTTCCCTTAAAAACATTTTTGTAACTTTTGAAGTTCTTCATTTACCTTGTTGAGGATTTTCAGGGAGCCTGATACCTAGTGTTCACATTTCCCACCTGAATTCTAGACCAACTGAGAAATAAGAGGACTCAGGAGATGGAGAACAAAGTAGTATCTTTATTACAAACATAGGAGAATATAAGCATAAACCATAGCTGCAGAGAAGTGGGCTTCGGAACCCTGAACTCCATGCACCATGGCGAGCCCCCGCCCCTCCCGGCAACCCAAACAGAGGCTCACCTGCCCACAGAAGTTGAAGAAGAGACCATGTGCTCTTTGAAAGCTGCACAAAAGAGATTTAAAAATGAAGAGGAAGGAGATTGGTTCAAGATGGCAGAGTAGAAGGACGTGTGCTCACTCCCTCTTGCAAGAGCACCTGAATCACAACTAACTGCTGGACAATCATAGGCAGGAAGACACTGGAACTCACCGGAAAAGATACCCCACATCCAAAGACAAAGGAGAAGCCACAGTGAGATGGTGGGAGGGGCGCAATCACAATAAAATCAAATCCCATAACCGCTCGGTGGGTGACTCACAAACTGGAGAACACTTATAACACAGAAGTCCACCCACTGGAGTGAGGGTTCTGAGCCCCACGTCAGGCTTCCCAACCTGGGGTTCCAGCAATGGGAGGAGGAATTCCCAGAGAATCGGGCTTTGAAGGCTGGCAGGATTTGATTGCAGGACTTTGACAGGACTGGGGGAAACAGAGACTCCACTGTTGGAGGGCACACACAAAGTAGTGTGCACATCAGGACCCAGGGGGAAGGAGCAGTGACTCCATAGGAGTGACTCCATAGGAGACTTGCTGGTTTGAGGGTCTCCTGCAGAGGCAAGGGGTGGCTGTGGCTCAGGGTGGGGACAAGGACACTGGCGGCAAATGTTCTGGGAAGTGCTCCTAGATGTGAGCCCTCCCAGAGTCCGTCATTATCGCCAGCAAAGAGCCTGTGGCCTCCAGTGCTGGGTCGCCTCAGGCCAAACAACCAACAGGGAGAGAACTCAGACCGACCCATCAGCAGACTAAAGTTTTACTGAGCTCTGCCCACCAGAGCAACACCCAGCTCTACCCACCAACAGTCCCTCCCATCAGGAAGCCTGCACAAGCCTCTTAGATAGCCTCATCCACCAGAGGGCAGACAGTAAAAGCGATACAATGGAGAAAAGACAGCCTCTTCAATAAGTGGTGCTGGGAAAACTGGACAGTACATGCAAAAGTATGAAATTAGAACACTCCCTAACACCATACAAAAAATAAACTCAAAATGGACTGAAGACCTAAATGTAAGGCCAGACACTATAAATCTCTTAGAGGAAAACAAAGGCAGAACACTCTATGACATAAATCACCGCAAGATCCTTTTTGACTCACCTCCTAGAGAAATGGAAATAAAAACAAAAATAAACAAATGGGACCGAATGAAACTTAAAAGCTTTTGCACAGCAAAGGAAACCATACACAAGACCAAAAGAAACCCTCAGAATGGGAGAAAATATTGGCAAGTGAAGCAGCTGACAAAGGATTAATCTCCAAATTTTACAAGCATCTCATGCAGCTCAATAACAAAAAAACAAGCAACCCAATCCAAAAATGGGCAGAAGACCTAAATAGACGTTTCTCCAAAGAAGATATACAGATTGCCAACAAACACATGAAAGAATGCTCAACATCATTAATCATAAGAGAAATGCAAATCAAAACTACAATGAGATATCATCTCACACCAGTCAGAATGGCCATCATCAAAAAATCTACAAACAATAAATGCTGGAGAGGGTGTGGAGAAAAGGGGACCCTCTTGCACTGTTGGTGGGAATGTAAATTGATACAGCCACTATGGAGAACAGTATGGAGGTTCCTTTAAAAACTAAAAATAGAACTACCATACAACCCAGCAATCCCACTACTGGCCATATACCTTAAAAAAACATTATTCAAAACGAGTCATGTAGGGGCTTCCCTGGTGGCTCAGTGGTTGAGAGTCCTCCTGCCAATGCAGGGGACACGGGTTCGTGCCTCGGTCCGGGAAGATCCCACATGCCGCGGAGTGGCTGGGCCTGTGAGCCATGGCCTCTGAGCCTGTGCGTCCGGAGCCTGTGCTCTGCAACGGGGAGAGGCCACAACAGTGAGAGGCCCGCGTACCACAAAAAAAAAAAAAAAAAAAGAGTCATGTACCACAATGTTCATGGCAGCTCTATTTACAATAGCCAGGACATGGAAGCAACCTAAGTGTCCATCATTGGATGAATGGATAAAGAAGATGTGGCACATATATACAATGTAATATTACTCAGCCATAAAAAGAAACAAAATTGAGTTATTTGTAGTGAGGTGGATGGACCTAGAGTCTGTCATATGGAGCCAAGTAAGTCAAGAAGAGAAAAACAAATACCGTATGCTAACACATATATATGGAATCAAAGAAAAAAAAAAGTCATGAAGAACCTAGGAGTAAGATGGGAATAAAGACACAAACCTACAAGAGAGGTAATGGGGAGGGCAAAGGGTAAGCTGTGACAAAGTGAGAGAGTGGCATGGACATATATACACTACCAAACATAAAATAGATAGCTAGTGGGAAGCAGCCGCATAGCACAGGGAGATCAGCTCGGTGGTTTGTGACCACATAGAGGGGTGGGATAGGGAGGGTGGGAGGGAGACACAAGAGAGAGGAGATATGAGGATATGTATATGTATAGCTGATTCACTTTGTTATAAAGCAGAAACTAACACACCATTGTAAAGCAATTATACTCCAATAAAGATGTTAAAAAAAAAAGAACTAGAATCTTGCAGCCTGTGGAACAAAATCCACATTCACAGAAAGAGAGACAAGATGAAAAGGCAGAGGGCTATGTACCAGATGAAGGAACAAGATAAAACCCCAGAAAAACAACTAAATGAAGTGGAGATAGGCAACCTGAGCCCACATACCACAACTACTGAAGCCTACATGCCTAGAGCCCGTGCTCCGCAGCAAGAGAAACCACTGCAATGAGAAGCCCCCGCACCACAACCAAGAGTAGCCCTCGCTCACCACAGCTAGAGAAAAGCCCGCACACAACGAGGACCCAAGGCAGCCAAAAATTAATTAATTAATTAATTAATTAATTTTAAAAAAGAGAAAACAATAGCAAAGATCAGTAAAACTAAAACTGGTTCTTTGAGAAGATAAACAAAATTGATAAACCGTTAGCCAGACTCATCAAGAAAAAGAGGGAGAGGACTCAAATCAATAGAGTTAGAAATGAAAAAGGAGAAGTTACAACGGACACTGCAGAAATACAAAGCATCATAAGAGACTATGCCAATAAAATGGACAACCTGGAAGAAATGGACAAATTCCAAGACTGAGCCAGGAAGAAATAGAAAACATGAACAAACCAATCACAAGTAACGAAATTGAAACTGTGATTAAAAATCTTCCAACAAACAGAAGTCCAGGACCAGATAGCTTCACAGGTGAATTCTATCAAACATTTAGAGAAGAGCTAACACCCATTCTTCTCAAACACTTCCAAAACATTGCAGAGGAAGGAACACTCCCAAACTCATTCTACAAGGCCACTATCACCCTAATACCAAAACCAGACAAAGATACTACAAAAAAGAAAATTACAGACCAATATCACTGATGAATATCGAGAGAAAAATCCTCAACAAAATACTAGCAAACAGAATCAAACAACACATTAAAGGATCATACTCCATGATCAAGTGGGATTTATTGCAGGAATACAAGGATTCTTCAATATATCCAAATCAATCAATGTGATACACCATATTAACAAACTGAAGAATAAAATCCATATGATCAACTCAATAGATGCAAAAAAAGTTTTGACAAAATTCAACACCAATTTTGAAAAAAAAAACTCTCCAGAACGTGGGCAGAGAGGAAACCTACCTCAACATAGTAAAGGCCATGTACAACAAATCCACAGCAAACATCATTCTCAATGGTGAAAAACTGAAAGCATTCCCTCTAAGATCAGGAACAAGACAAGGATGTCCACTCTCACTACTATTATTCAACATAGTTTTGGAAGTCCTAGCCATGGCAATCAGAGAAGAAAAAGAAATAAAAGGAATACAAATTGGAAAGAAGAAGTAAAACTGTCACTGTTTGCAGATAACATGATACTATATATAGATAATCCTAAAGATGCCAACAGAAAACTACTAAAGCAAATCAGTGAATTTGGTAAAGTTGCAGGATATAAAATTAATGCACAGAAATCTCTTGCATTCCTATACACTAATAGCGAAAGATCAGAAACAGAAATTAAGGAAACAATCCCATTCACCATTGCAACAAAAATAATAAAATACCTAGGAATAAAGCTACCTAAGGAGGTAAGAAACCTGTACTCAGAAAACTATAAGACACTGATGAAAGAAATCAAAGATGACACAAACAGATGGAGAGATGTACCATGTTCTTGGATTGAAAGAATCAATATTGTGAAAATGACTATACTACCCAAAGCAATCTACAGATTCAATGCTGTCCCTATCAAATTACCAATGTCATATTTTACAGAACTAGAATTTTTAAATCTTAACATTTGTATGGATTCACAGAAGACCCCAAATAGCCAAATCGATCTTGAGGGAAAAAAATGGAGCTGGAGGAATCAGACTCCCTGACTTCAGACTATACTACAAAGCTACAGTAATCAAGACAACATGGTACTGGCACAAAAACAGAAAGATAGATCAATGGAACAGCATAGAGATCCCAGAAATAAACCCACATACTTATTGTCAATTAATCTATGAAAAAGGAGACAAGGCTATACAATGGAGAAAAGACAGTCTCTTCAATAAGTGGTGCAAGGAAAACTGGACAGTCACATGTTAAAGAATGAAATTAGAAAACTCCCTAACACCATATACAAAATAAACTCAAAATGGATTAAAGACCTAAACACAAGGCCAGACACTATAAAACTCCTAATGGAAAACATAGGAAGAACCCTCTTTGACATGAATCACAGCAAGATCTTTTTTGACCCACCTCCTAGAGTAATGGAAATAAAAACAAAACTAAACAAATGGGACCTAATGAAACTTAAAAGCTTTTGCACAGCAAAGGAAACTCTAAACAAGATGAAAAGACGACCCTCAGAATGGGAGAAAATGTTTGCAAACAAATCAACGGGCAAAGGATTAATCTCCAAAATATATGAACAGCTCGTGCAGCTCAATATTAAAAAACCAAACAACCCAATCAAAAAATGGGCAGAAGATCTAAATAGACATTTCTCCAAAGAAGACATACAGATGGCCAAGAGGAACATGAAAAGCTGCACAGCATCACTAATTATTAGAGAAATGCAAATCAAAACTACAATGAGGTATCACCTCACACCAGTTAGAATGGGCGTCATCAGAAAATCTACAAACAACAAATGCTGGAGAGGGTGTGGAGAAAAGGGAATCCTCTTGCACTGTTTGTGGGAATGTAAATTGATACAGCCACTATGGAGAACCGTATGGAGGTTCCTTAAAAAACTAAAAATAGAATTACCATATGACCCAGCAATCCCACAACAGGGCATATATCCAGAGAAAAGCATAATTCAAAAAGCCACATGCACACCAATGTTCATTGCAGCACTATTTACAATAGCCAGGTCATGGGAGCAACCTAAATGCCTGTCAACAAACGAATGGATTAAAGAAGATGTGGTATATATATACACAATGCAATATTACTCAGCCATAAAAAGGAGTGAAATTGGGTCATTTGCAGAGACATGGATGGACCTAGAGACTGTCATACAGAGTGAAGTAAGTCAGAGAAAAACAAATATGGTACATTAACGCATGTATGTGGAATCTAGAAAAATGGTACAGAGGAAGCGGTTTGCAAGGCAGAAGTAGAGACCCAGATATAGAGAACAAACACACGGACACCAAGGGGGGAAAGCGCGGGGGCAGGGGGTGGTGGTGGGATGAACTGGGAGATTGGGATTGACGTATATACACTAATATGTATAAAATAGATAACTAATAAGAACCTGCTGTATAAAAAAATGAAATAAAATTCTAAAAAGAAAAAATGAAGAGGAAGGGCAGAGTAGGCACACCTGGTTCCTACCTCCAGACTCACTCACCAGACAGACCACTCCACCTCCGCTGGGGTGTCACTGAGGAGTGTCCCCCCAGTGGAGCTCAGTCCACAGGGAAGGAAGCTTCCTCCACGAATCTCTCTTAAAAAACATTAAGTAGTATTTTTGAATATCAAGGTAAGGAAATTAAAGTGCAAAGAGGTGACATACTTTACCCAATGTCTCCCAGCTAGTAAGTGGCAGAACAAAATTTAAATCAAGTCCTCTCACTTCAAATTCCTTGCATCTTGCCTCCACACCAAGCTGTCCCAGAGTACGTATAGTGGCAGAGAAACTAGAAAGGTAAAGCCAGGAGATGTGTTCGAGAGAGCATGTTCACTCTGAGATGGAGCAGCTACTGCTGACAGCTGGATGTGGAGGGGAAGACAGAGGAAGAGAGAGTTGATAAATGAGCCCCCATCACCACCCGCAGTGCAGCCAGCCACACAAGGTCAGCAGAGCGCCAGGAATGCCCTTCTCCCCCCGCTGGCTGTGGCGTGCATCCTTGGGTAGGACTGTCTCAGTTTCAGCTGAAACTCTGAGCTGACATCAAAACAATTCTACCAACATTGAAGCTAGAAGCCACATCAGCTTTCCAGTTCAGGGCCAGTACCTTATGAACAGCTGCAAGAGGAGATGTAAACATCGTCCTATGGCCACACAATACGGGAAATATCAGATTAATTGCTCTTCCCTCTGTTTTCATGAAGCTTCCCAGTTTTAATAGCACAGCCTTGCATTTACAAAGTCTTGTTTTTTTGTCTCTTTATCATGAAAACCGGTGCGTGACTAGCCTTGCTGGAAGATGAAATGAGTAATTAAGTAATTGACCACAGATTCAACAAGTCTTTGCTTGGTGTGGGAAGAAACACGGTTGTGGATGCTGGATCGTGGAACCAGAGCAAACCTGTAGGATTCTCAGGGGAAATAGTTTTCCAGATAAGTAAGTGTAAATCTTTCAAGACGTCTATGGATGTCTTCATCTGTTGTGGAATATTGCTGTCTACTATCTTGCCTTGTGTAGTGGGAGGTACAAGCCCACTTGTACATCCAGTGTACAAGGCCAGCCCAGACTGGATTGCTATTTGCAGGACTGGTGGGCTAGTGGCTTCTTTATGCAAATTCAATACATGGCCACAGGGGAAGGATTGGGGTTGTTTTGTGGCTGAGGCGAGAGACAACACTTTTCTTTTTTAAACATCTTTATTGGAGTGTAATTGCTTTACAATGGTGTGTTAGTTTCTGCTGTATAACAAAGTGAATCAGCTATACATATACATATATCCCTGTATCTCCTCCCTCTTGCATTTCCCTCCCACCATCCCTACCTCACCCGTCTAGGTGGGCACAAAGCACTGAGCTGATCTCCCTGTGCTATGCGGCTGCTTCCTACTAGCTATCTATTTTACATTTGGTAGTTTATATAAGTCCATGCCACTCTCTCACTTCGTCCCAGCTTACCCTTCTCCCTCCCCGTGTCCTCAAGTCCATGCTCTACATCTGTGTCTTTATTCCTGTCCTGCCCCTAGGTCTTCAGAACCATTTTTTAAAAATTTTTTTTAGATTCCATATATATGTGTTAGCGTACGGTATTTGTTTTTCTCTTTCTGAGTTGCTTCACTCTGTATGACAGACTCTGGGTCCGTCCACCTCACTACAAATAACTCAATTTCGTTTCCTCTTATGGCTGAGTAATATTCCATTGTATGTATGTGCCACATCTTCTTTATTCATTCATCTGTCTATGGACACTTAGGTTGCTTCCATGTCCTGACTATTGCAAATAGAGCTGCAATGAACATTGTGGTACATGACTCTTTTTGAATGATGGTTTTCTCAGGGTATATGGCCAGTAGTGGGATTGCTGGGTTGTATGGTAGTTCTCTTTGTAGTTTGTTAAGGAACCTCCATACTGTTCTCCATAGTGGCTGTATCAATTTACATTCCCACCAACAATGCAAGAGGATTCCCTTTTCTCCACACCCTCTCCAGCATTTATTATTTGTAGATTTTTTGATGATGGCCATTCTGACCGATGTGAGGTGATACCTCATTGTAGTTTTGATTTGCATTTGAGAGACAGCACTTTTGATGTTGTTTGATCTGAGACTCTGGGAGGGAGGGGGCCAGCTGTGTGGGAACACGGAGGATGACAGCAATGGAGTGGCATCCACACTCCCTCCTCTCCCCATCAGGGTTCTGAGTAGCTTTGAGTTCCCTACCTATGGAGAGAGGGCTCAGGGTGGAAGCTGAAGGAACTGTGCTCATAAACGAGTGTGTGAGAGCCTGGACCTACACGTGCAGGGCATGTGCAGAACCCTGTCCCAGCCCTGCTCAGACCAGAGGGCCACTGAGTGTCCTGAGTGCAGAGACTGGCCAGCACCCTATCAGAAGAGACTGGAAGAGCAGGGTCTTTATGAGGGCAACAGAGGCAGTGATGGGGAGCCGCCAGGGTCTGAAATAGCAGGAGAGACACTCTACGGGAAGAGAGGGTACAGACATTCATGTAGGAGCTAAGAGTTTGGGTAATTCTGGCATTAATGACAGTATCACCTCACCTGCACCCTCAACTGCTGATGCCCCTGTATTGATTTGTGTTTCCTGATGTGAATGAATATTTCTCTTAATTTATCACACCTTGGCTTCTCACTGATCAGAAGCAGTATCCATTCAGTCTAGTGGCAGTTTCCCATACAGGACAGTCTTTGAGCCAAGAGAATCTAAGAACCCCTGATTTAGCCTCTCTCCCCTTCTTTGGGTAGAACAGCATGTAATACCAATTCAGAAGTAAATTGGAATACTATACTTTAAAAGAAACTTTTCCAGAAATACTCTCCCAGTGATATCCTGAGAGAAGTTAGTCATACCTTGGGGTTCATTCAACACTGGGTCAGAAATTTATTGGCTAAAAAATACAACACAAGTGATCTCCTGGCCCTCTGACCAAGATCTGGCCCTTTTCTTCGCTTCTGACAAGCCAAGTGCATGAGAACTCAGATCTTGAGATGTTATCTGACCGTGGCCTTACTTAGGCGTGGCCTAGCACAGCCCCTCTGGCTGCCACCATTCTTACGTAACTGCAAATGATCGCTGGCAAGGTTAGAGGGGCCTTCAGAATGCCTGAGATCAGAATCAGTCCCCAAGATGTGGGCCGGTTGTCATGGTGACTCTATTGTAGCATCATTTTATTTTTCAACTAAATAAAAGAAATCTTCAGTCCCATCTGTTCAGTATGAGCCATTGCCTTTGGAGTCAGGACATGAGAGAGGGGCTTCAAAGAGTTGTCTACTTTGTTGGAAACAGAAAAGGAAAATTGAGTTGAGATTTGTTGCCTACCTCTGCTGGGTATTTCTGCAGCAAAGGTGGCAAACTCTGTCATGGGTGCTTCATGGAGACCAAACACCCAAGTTTGTTTTCAGGGTGGAAATCAGACATCATGACTTTAAAGGTCATCAGTCAGTCAGCAGGAAAGCTTGGTGCGTGGGGCCTGCATTCACCTCTCACCAAGCTCTGGTGACGTGAATGCAGCTGGACTCCTTCAGAACCCATAAAGGCCCCTGATTGCGGCTGTCATGTTCCCATTGCCTGAGTGTGAGGAAGCAGGCCGTGGCTAAACCAAGTTGTACAACTCCTTGCTAAAAAAAAATAGGGTTGGGTGCCATTGCTTCAACTTGCATAGCACCACGCATCTCTCCTTCAGAGTACTTACTCTAGTTGATGATCTCACGTGTGTGTGTGTGTGTGTGTGTGTGTGTGTGTGTGTATGTATGTCTGAGATGGCTTGCCTACTTCCCACTCTACATTATATGCTCCATGAAGACAGATAATATTTCTTTGCCTCAGCTGTGTATCCCAGAATCTGGCGTGGTCCTTGTTTATTGAATGAATGAATGAATGAGTGAATTAGTAAAAAATCCTGGGGAGTATGGGGTCCTCAATTTATAGAGAAGAAAACAGGCCCAGAGAAGTAACAAGTTTCCCAGGGTCATGCCTTAAGGAAGTGACAATGGGTTTTGCAAAAACCTAGACTCAAATTGTGTCCCAAAGGGAGGGGTCTTGGGTAAAACCAAGCGAGATTTTGCCTTGTCTGCATCCCCCACCTCCACAGTTCCCACAGCTCTTGAACGGCAAAAGGCCAGAAATGCCATGGGAGCCACTGCTTTGATTTCTCAGGACTCCTGCTCTGCCCCCGGGGCCAAATTATCACAGACAGAGAATGAGGCCTCACAGCCTTAGCTTTGGATTTCAGGTTTGTCTGGCTGTAGACCCTGTGTTTCATTAACAGGTGTTTCTGGTTTGTTTGTGTTCTCTCATTCTCTAAAATGTTGTTTTCTACAGTTCCATACCCAGAGGAGGTTGGAGTCTGTTTTGTAATTATGCCTACAGTCTCTCCATTGCCCAAGGTATTTCTGTGGCTTCTGAGCATAAAAAGAAAACAACAAAAAACCTATTAGACAAACAGTGGCACTTGTCAGTGATGCTCTCTCTACCCTGTGTCTACTTGAGAGGTTAACCAATTCACCACATGGTGGCCTTCTTCTATTTAGGAATAGGGCGCCCTACAGATCAGGGAGTGGTGGGCACAGGGCCCAGGATAGAAGAGTCAAGGAGGGAACTTACCGGAAGTGTGGGGACCACAGAGGAAGCTTGGCTGCTTTTCTGGCTTCTGGCTAGGCCTTTACCTGCAATCGCCCAAGGGCAGAAGGAGGCACAAAGCTGAAAGGCCTCTCCTCCCGTGGCTCAAGGCTGGGTCTGAGGCCCTTGGGCCTGTCCTCTTCCTATCCTGACCCTTCTTCTCAAGGAGACCTTTCTATGCCTGCTTACCCAGGGGCCCCAGAAGTTCCTCTGATGTCTCAGCCTCCCTCCTCGCTGGTCTACACACACCTCCACTTATGAGGGCTACAGTGCTCTCTCTGCCACCTCTCAGGGAGCATTTGTCACCGTGAAACAGAATTGCCCCTAGCCCATGGGCAGGCTGCACAGGATTCCAGGAGTCCAGGCAAAAAGAAGAGGGTCACATTCACCCATTTGAAAGCTGTTCCTTGACCCCTTTCATTTTCCCCAATTCCCACCCACACCACCCCAACTGCTACCTACCCCTGCTCATTTGACCTCTCCTTCTTCTGGACAAGTAACTGATTATAGAGATGATCCCCAAGCCCGTGCTCAGCAAGCAAACGATGAGAATGGTCATCCTGGAAGGAATCACAGACAGCATCCGTGTCCCTTGGAAGACACCATCTTTTGGTTCTCTGCTCAGGATCCCCTTTTCTGGGACCCGTCCCCTCTCCCTGCCCCTGCTCTCGCCCAGTTCCAGCAACACCTGGCAACCTGGATTCCTTCAGAGGCAACCCGTCTCCTCCAGACCACACTTGATTGGACCTGCGGTGGGTGTCTGACCAAGCTGGGCCCAGCCCCCTCCTCGGGAACTAACATGGGACTGGAAGTGGGAGGATGCAGTCTCAGGCTGGCGAGTCTCTTGAACGGGGGAAAAATAAACTCGGCAGCTAGAAATGGATTATCTTCTCCTATGGCAAAAATGAAATATAAAAGGGCAGTGGGGAGAGAGAGGAAGCAAACACACATAAGCGTAGCAGATTAGAGATGGAGATAAATCCTGATGACATTCAGACCCTTTCTCAGGGCTACCACATCCCTGCCCTCTCATTTCATCAGCCATTGCTCTCTCCTTATGAAGAATTTCCCTCTTTAGCTAAAATAACCAGAGAGCATTCTTGCTGCTTGTGATCAAGAGTCCTAAACAATATTCTTTTGAAAAGAAGCAAATAGTCACACTGAAGACAGTTCAGGAAGAGAAACAATACACTGCTGAAAAGGAGCAGGTGCAAACCCATTGTCATGTTGTGTTGTTACTGCCCAACCAAAGTCTGCTTGTCTCCTAAAGTCATGACTCACCTGGAGTGATCTGCCTTGTGGACAACTTTGGAAGAACTGCAGCTTCTGTTCTTGTTGCCTGATAGGTCTGTGTCAGAAAGGATTTGTTGAGAATCAAATAAGGCCCATCCCCAGGCCCTTCCTTTGCCTTCTGCATCTCTGCACCTCTGCCTGTCATTCCCTCAGTCTCCAGAGAATTAGTGCCCTGGGTGACTGCTGGGTCAAGTCCAGCTGTTTATGGGTGCCCTGCACAGGGCAGAGGTGGAGGGAACAAGCAGGGCTGTAATCCAGCCCTTATACTCGTTTGCCAAACCATGCACCTTGCCACTGGGCTCCATGCACCTGGAGGAAGGGGCATCTTTTCCAGATTTGCACAAAGGCGCTGTGTTGACTAGATATGGCCTGTGGTTAGAGAGTGCCAGGCTGAGTGCCAGTCCTATCCTTAAGGAACTGATCAGTAGGTAACATAATTGCCACATCATGCTTCTGACAGCCACCAAAGCCCAATGGGAGAAGGGCCACTATGGTCACCCACATTGCCACCTGTGATAAGACTGGGGTGTGGGGGGGTGTCTGTGTTTCATTTAAACTAAGGAGCACACTTAGGTGGGACTTCTCTCATCCTGAGCCTAAAACTCAGGACAGACTACACAGTTAAGTAAAAGCAGAACCACACAAAGTAGAAACACTGCAGGCGTGAAGGGTATCACACATTCAGTAAGAGGCTTGCTGAACAAATAACCAGTTGGTCAAGTGTGAGCAAGGCCCTCTAGCACCAGGAGGAGGCTTCCCGGAGCTTCCCTTAAGTCCTCTGTTTTCCTACTGACACTGTGCTCTGGACTGCACTAGAAAAAGACATGCCTTCTAGAAATGGAAATAATGAGAAGCCGTAGGAGGAAAAGAAGAAGAAAAGAAAGATAGTACTTTCCATAAACAGTGTGCCTGAGAGAGGTTTTCAGCATTGGACAGAAGGATTTGGGGGAGCACCTGGAGACCCTATGCCTTCGCCCTGGCCCAAAGGAGCAACACACTGGCTTATACAGACTCACCCCTCCAGGCTGCTCCACCCACACCCTTCCGGCAGCTTCCTGGTGCAAACTGTACTCCTTAAAAGAAAGCACTGACCTCTTGGACCATATTTATCCCTGTAAATTATGAAATTATTTAAGTGGACAGTTTTTGAGGGTGCTTGTCTGGGTGCTTAGACCACTTTTTTTTTTTCTTTTTTTTTTTTGCAATATGCGGGCCTCTCACTGCTGTGGCCTCTCCCGTTGCGCAGCACAGGCTCTGGACGTGCTGGCTCAGCGGCCATGGCTCACGGGCCCAGCTGCTCCGTGGCATGTGGGATCTTCCCGGACCGGGGCACGAACCCATGTCCCCTGCATCGGCAGGCGGACTCTCAACCACTGCGCCACCAGGGGAGCCCTTAGACCACTTTTTACAGCCTCAGTCACGCCTCAAGAAGTGAATCTTCAAGACTCTAGACCTGCAAGGCAATGCTCTGGCACCTGTCAGCCTCCCAAGTTCCATCTGCCAGATGGCTGTGAGGGGAGAGAGGTGCCAAGAGCACCCCAGGGCAATGGACCCTCCTCGTCCCCAAATTCC
Source organism: Monodon monoceros (assembly GCF_005190385.1). Lineage (NCBI taxonomy): Eukaryota > Metazoa > Chordata > Mammalia > Artiodactyla > Monodontidae > Monodon > Monodon monoceros. The sequence goes on along the minus strand of NW_021703774.1, from coordinate 83,632,295 downwards.
AAGTCAGTTGTCAGCAGCAGCAGCAGCTCTCCTACTATGGAGGGAAGGAGAGGCCAGGTTACCCCAGAGAACCTAGGGGGAGCCCGAGTTGTTGCTCTCTGAGTATTTACCACACCAGCTAACATGCACTGCTGTGGGGTACCCGCAGCTGGACCCCCAACAGGCTCTTACCTCTCCCAGACCAAAAATTGTTGGCGAGGGCTCTTCTGTTGTCAGTGACAACCAGCTCTGTAAAATCCATGTCATCCCCGGCAAAGTCCCGCTGGATGCTGCACCAGTACCAGCCCATATCCTCCTTGGTCAGGCAGGACACAGTGACAATAAGCTGGTTTCCTGTGTCCCTCAGGGCCACGCGGTCAGTGCTGTTGGGCGTGAAGGCAATGATGTTGCAATAGTCCTGGAAATAACCTCGGCACCAGTATTTGGGGTGGTCCTTATAGTGGGCATCGTAGTTGCAGATGGCAGAAGCTGTGTCCAGCACAAAGATTTCCTTGACCTTTTCATCCATGACCATAGCATCTGTGAAAACACACATAGACAAACACTATTGTTCTTTTAAACACATTGTAGTTCCTGCACCCTGGAGGAAAATTAATTACACATTGGAGGCTGATTTTTGCCTGCTTTGGGGTTGGCAACTGTTATGGGCTGAATAGTGTCCCCCTAAAATTTGTACGTTGAAGTGTTAACCACCCAGTACTTTAGAATGTGACTACGTTTGGATTTAGAGCCTTTAAATAGGTAATTAAGTTAAAAGGGGGTCGTTAGAATGTGCCCTAATCCAATCTGATCGGTGCCCTAATAAAAAAGATTAGGACACAGACAACAGAGGGATGACCATGTGAGGACACAGTGAGAAGGCGGCCCTCTGCAAGCCAAGGAGAGAGACCTCAGGAGAAACCAAACCTGCCAACACCTTGATCTTGGACTTCTGGCCTCCATCACTGTAAGGAAACAAATTTCTGTTGTGTAAACCACACAGTCTGTGGTTGTTACAGGAGGCCTAGCAAACTAATACAGCAGCCCTGGAGAAGACTTCTTCCCTGGCCTAAGAGTGGGTAAAATACGTTTCCCCCTCTGCAAGAATTTAGGCGGCTTCTCATGTTGCTTGCGGGGGAGGGTAGAAAAGCCCGAGGCTTACTGTTAGTATATCCTCTGCCCCTAGCCCCCCACTCCACCTTGGTATCCTCGAAAAGAAAGTAAGGAGGTTTGAAACAGAAACAAACTCACAGACATAGAAAGCAAACTTATGGTTACCAAAGGGGAAAGGACAGGGGGAGGAATAAATTAGGAGTTTGGGGTTAACAGATACACACTACTATATATAAAATAGCTAAACAACAAAGACCTACTGTATAGCACAGGGAACTATATTCAGTATCTTGTAATAATCTATAATGGAAAAAAATCTGAAAATATATATATATGTATAACTGAATCACTTTGCTGTACACCTGAAACTACACAACATTGTAAATCAAATATACTTCAATAAAATTTTAAAAAATAGAAAATAGGCCTTCCCTGGTGGCATAGTGGTTGAGAGTCCGCCTGCCGATGCAGGGGACATGGGTTCGTGCCCTGGTCCGGGAGGATCCCACATGCCGCGGAGCGGCTGGGCCCGTGAGCCATGGCCGCTGAGCCTGCGTGTCCGGAGCCTGTGCTCTGCAACGGGAGAGGCCACAAGAGTGAGAGGCCCGCGTACCATAAAAAAAACAAAAAAAAAAAAAAAGAAAAGAATTATAGAAAAAGAAAGTAAGGAGGTTTAGAGGCTTCTGTTGGATGTATAGGGCTGAAAACAGAGATGTCTGGTTCTGTCTGTCCTCAGGGGCTAAGAACTTCATGTTTCCTCCATACCAGACCAGTGTGGGCACATCTGTCATCTCAGGATGTTGCATAATAAGGAAGTTGTGTACTTCACATCCAGCGTGACAGTGGCTGGGGAAGTGTCTGACCAAGGTTACGAGATGGGCAACAGAGACCACCCCTCAGCCTTCCAGATGTGCACTGGGGCCTCCTCAAATGCTGCCTCAAGTGTAGCTCACAGTGGGTGCGACCAGCCTACAAAGCAGGCTCACATCCTTGATATCATTTGACATGGTTATGATATTTTGTTCTCAGATGGACCCCATAAGAAAGATTGTGTGATACTTAGTTTACTGGCCTGAACACTGACTCAGAGAGAGGTGCGGTGACTCTCAAAGGTCACAAGGCTGGACAGTGGCAGAGCTGGGGCCAACCCAGTCTTCTAAGTCTCATCTTTGGGGTCAGGCATGGGCAGAAAGTGGAAAGTCCCGTCCTCATATATCAGCACAAGTGTTTTTAAGGGGAGAAGGGGGAAAGGAAGGGGGAACTTAAACTGAGAGTGAGAATCCAGACCCCTCATTTTAGCTGAGGGCTTCAAATTCCCCCCACAACCCCTTCATCAGATCAAAGAACAAGGACTAATTTGGACAAGATCTATTTCCACCTCCTTTTATTTTCCCATCCCCTCCTTAGGTGGTTTGAGCTAATAGGCAAGAACTCCAGGTAGGAAAGGAAAAGAAAATGCACAGTCTCTGGGAAGCTTGGAGGGCTGGAGATGTTCCTTCCCCATCTCTTACCTGAAAAGACAGTCAAGGAGAGCAGAATGAAGAGCCTCATGACTGGAAGGAAGTGAACCTTCAACTGGGATGACCAGATGGACCCAAGGGTCTTAGGAATCCTAGATCTGTTTTCAGGAAATAGGAATCTTTGAGTTTAAGATGGTTTTATCCTGTTTGGAGTGACCAGGGAAAAGAAGGACCAACCAGTTCATCCAAGAAGTGCTACTATATATAGGTACCCAGGTTGTGCACTGCACAAGGGTACCTCATGAGAGGGATGCCATTTGTGGACATAAACTTACTTATATAGTAATATGAGAAAATTCTGGGCTTCCTGGTAGAGCCCAGAACAGCAGTGAAGATCCCCCTCCTGGATAAATCCACTCTGGCACACAAGGCACACTCAGAAGGGCACATGCACACACACCATCGCTGGCACACATTCATCTTTGCAACAGTGCCCTGTTCTGCCAATGGTCCAGGTATCATAAGAGGCCAGGCCTCTTGTCTGTTCACCACTCTTGGAAGTCCAATTCCTATTTAGCTGAGAGGAAGACTAGTAATGAGATTCATAACTATCCTGCCTTCTGAGTGGATAGAGGGTGGAGCCTGAAGCAGGTGGAGCCTGGCATCCGGAGCATGTGAGCAGGTGAAAGTGTGGGTTTTTGTGCAGCAGTAGACAGGCTGCAGCCTACAGACATCTTGAAAGCTTTCTTGGGACAAAGCAAGGCTCTCTGTCCATGCAGCAGAAGCTTCCCCTTATTCCTAATGGGACTCATATGGCCTGGCCACTGATTTTTAAAGTTTGAATTATGGAACCACCCTCGGTTGAATTTAAGCTGAATGCTTACTTATCACATCCCAGAGCTAGCACTTCTCATCAAGGGCTGGACGTGGGTGATTGTCCAGGTTTTCAATAATGTCCTCTCTTGAGGAAGAAGAGCCTTTCTCTAATTCACACCAAGTCAGCATATGGGCCAGCAGCAGGCCTGCATCATGGTACGTGTTTTACCTGCATCATGGTAGGTGTTTTGCTTATATTGCCTCATTTATTCCTTATGAAACATTTATGAGTTCAACAATTAAACTGCACAGGGAAAAAATGAAGCAGGAATCTATAGATTAAAAGGGGCTTAAGAGACATATTGATAAAATTGCAATATATGGAATTTATTTGGATTCTGACTGAAGGAAACAATTGAGAAAATTTGGACAGTGACTAGATAGTTGATGATATTCAGAGATTATTGTTGGGGGACAGAGTCAAGATGGCAGTGTGGGAAGACGCTGAGTTAGGCTCTCCCCACAACTAGGGCACCTGCCGGCCACTGGTGGGGGACCCTGATGCCCAAGTAGACAGGAGGAACCCCCAAGTGAACCAGTAGGACACGGGGGCACTGAGGGGGAAGAATTGGAAGCCAGACAAGATTGGTGCCCCTGAGGCTGGGGAGATCAGGAGAGGCAGGCAGGAGGGACTCTCCGGGAGGAGCAGGAAAGGAACAGAGGGCGATTGCCTGGCCCACTGAGGCCTAGGAAGGCTGCTGAGCTCCCAGGCCAGTCCCCTGCCCTCCAAGGCCCCCCCACCCCACCCCGGCCGCATTGGTCCTGGGGGCATAGGAAGGAGCCCGAGGGGAGAATAGGAGAGGCAGGCAGGAGGGGGCCTCCGGGACCAGGGGAGCAGGAGAAGGGAGGAAGGCATTTGCCCCACCCACTCAAGTCCAGGAAGCTTGCTGGGCTCCCAGGTGAGGTCCCCTGTCCTCTGAGACCAGTGGTGGGGGACACGCCTGGACCCCTTCTGTTCCTTGAGCCTAAGCCCCACCCCCACAGCCCCCAGGGCCTTTTCCAACCCTGTGGGTCCTGAGCGTAGGCCCCGCCCAGCACCCAAACCTCTCCCTTGCTTAGGCCCCGCCCTCCACAGCCAAGGCCTTCCCCTCCCCTTTTTCTTTCTTTTCTCTCCTCCTCTTCTTTACTATTGTGATACTGACGTACCTTCCAGTTGTTGATTCATCTATATTTTTATATTCTTTCTAACATATCTGTTAGTTTCCTAGTCTAATTTTATTTTTTACTTTGTTATTGTTCTCTTTTTTGTTTTTTTGCCACCCCATGCAGCTTATGGGATCTTGGTTCATGAGCCAGGGGTCAGGCCAAATTTCCTGTGGTGGGAGCTCTGAGTCCAAAGCACTGGACTAACAGAGAACCTCAGACCCCAGGGAATATTCATTGGAGTGAGGTCTCACAGAGTTCTTCATCTCAGCACCAAGACCCAGCTCTACCCAGTAGCCTCAAATTCCACTGTTGGAAGCCTCAGGCCAAACAACCAGTAAGACAGGAACTCAATCCCACTCATTAAAAAAAAAAAAAAAAAATTTCAGATGAAGGAGTAAGGTAAAAATCTACAAGACCAAATAAATGAAGAGGAAATAGGCAATCTACCTGAAAAATAATTCAGAGTAATGGGAGAAAAGATGACCCAGAATCTCGGAAATAGAATGGAGGCATGGATTCAGAAAATACAAGAAATGTTTAACGAAGATCTAGAAGAACTAAAGAACAAAAAAACAGAGATGAACAACACAATAACTGAAATGAAAAATACACAAGAAGGAATCAATAACAGAATAACTGAGGCAGAAGAATGAACAAGTGAGCTGGAAGGCAAAATGGTAGAAATAACTGCTGAGGAGCAGAATAAAGAAAAAAGAATGAAAAGAATTGAGGACAATCTCAGAGACCTCTGGGACAACACTAAACACACCAACATTCTAATTATAGGGGTCCCAGAAAAAGAAGAGAAAAAGAAAGTGTCTGAGAAAACATTTGAAGGGATTATAGAAAACTCTATAATCTCTTCCTTAACATGGGAAAGGAAATAGTTACCCAAGTCCAGGAAGCACAGACAGTCCCATACAGGATAAATCCTAGGAAAAACACACCAAGACACATATTAATCAAACTAACAAAAATTAAATTCAAAGAAAAAATATTAAAAACAGCAAGGGAAAAACAAAAAAATAACATACAAAGGAATCCCTATAAGATGATCAGCTGCTTTCTCAGCAGACACTCTGCAGGCCAGAAGGGAGTGGCAGGATATACTTAAAGTGATGAAAGAGAAAAACCTACAACCAAGATTACTCTACCCAGCAAGGATCTCATTCAGATTTGATAGAGAAGTCAAAAGCTTTTCAGACAAGCAAAAGCTAAGAGAATTCAGCACCACCAAACCAGCTTTACAACCAATGCTAAAGAAACTTCTCTAAGCGGGAAACACAAGAGAAGAAAAAGACCCACAAAAAAAACTCCAAAACAATTAAGAAAATGGTAATAGGAACATACATATTGATAATAACCTTGAATGTAAATGGATTAAATGCTCCCATCAAAACACACAGACTGGCTGAATGGATAAATAAAAAGACCCATATATAGGCTGTCTACAAGAGACCCACTTCAGACCTAGGGACACAGACAGACCAAAAGTGAGGGGATGGAAAAAGATATTCCATGCAAATGGAAATCAAAAGAAAGCTGAAGTAGCAATACCTGTATCAGATAAAATAGAATTTAAAATAAAGACTGTTACAAGAGATAAGGAGGGACACTACATAAGGATCAAAGGATCAATCCAAAAGAAGATATAACAATTATAAATGTCTATGCACCCAACATAGGAGCACCTCAATACATAAGGCAAATGCTAACAACCATGAAAGGAGAAATTGACAGTAACACAATAATAGAGTAGGGGACTTTAACACCCCACTTACACCAATGGACAGATCATCCAATCAGAAAATAAGTAAGGAAATACAAGCTTTAAATGACACAATAGACCAGATATATTTAATTGATATTTACACAACATTCCACTCAAAATCGGCAGAATACACATTCTTCTCAAGTGCACATGGAACATTCTCCAGGATAGACCACATCTTGCATCACAAATCAAGCCTCAGAAAATTTAAGAAAATTGAAATCGTATCAAGCATCTTTTCTGACCACAACACTATGAAATTGGAAATCAATTACAGGAAAAGGGCTGTAAGAAACCCAAATACATGGAGGCTAAACAGTGTGCTACTAAATAACCAAGAGATCACTGAACAAATCAAAACAGAAATTAAAAAACACATAGAAACAAATGACAGTGAGAACACAATGACCCAAAACCTATGGGATGCAGCAAAAGCAGTTCTAAGAGGGAAGTTTACAGCAATTCAATCTCACCTCAAGAAACAAGAAAAATCTCAAGTAAACTATCTAACCCTACACTTAAAACAACTAGAGGAAGAAGAACAAAGAAAACCCAAAGTCAGTAGAAGGAAATAAATCATAAAGATCAGAGCAGAAATAACTGAAATAGAAACAGAGAAAACAATAGCAAAGATCAATAAAACTAAAAGCTGCTTCTTTGAGAAGATAAACAAAATTAATAAACCATTAGCCAGACTCATCAAGAAAAAAAGGGAGAAGTAAATCAATAAAATTAGAGGGTCTTCCCTGGTGGCGCAGTGGTTGAGAGTCCACCTGCCGAGGCAGGGGACATGGGTTCGTGCCCCGGTCCAGGAAGATCCCACATGCCGCGGAGCGGCTGGGCCCGTGAGCCATGGCCGCTGAGGCTGCGCGTCCGGAGCCTGTGCTCCGCAACGGGAGAGGCCACAACAGTGAGAGGCCTGCGTACCACAAAAAAAATAAATAAATAAAAAACTAGAAATGAAAAAGGAGAAATCACAACTGACACTGCAGAAATACAAAGGATTATAAGAGACTACTACAAACAACTGTATGCCAATAAAATGGACAGCCACGAAGAAATGGACAAATTCTTGGAAAGGTACAATTTTCCAAGACTGAACCAGGAAAAATTAGAAAACAGACCTATCACAAGTAATGAAATTGAAACCATAATTTAAAATCTTCCAACAAACAAAAGTCCAGGACCAGATGGCTGGACCAGGTGAATTCTATCAAACATTTAGAGAAGAGCTAACACCCATTCTTCTCAAAACAGATGGAGAAATATACCATGTCCTTGGATTGGAAGAATCAATATTGTGAAAATGACTATACTACCCAAAGCAATCTACAGATTCAATGCAATCCCTATCAAACTACCAATGGCATTCTTCACAGAATTAGAACAGAAAATTTTACAATTTGTGTGGAAACACAAAAGACTCCGAATAGCCAAAGCAATCTTGAGAAAGAAAAACGGAGCTGGAAGAATCAGGTTCCCTGGCTTCAAACTATACCACAAAGCTAGAGTAATCAAGACAGCATGGTACTGGCACAAAAACAGAAATATAGATCAATAGAACAGGTTAGAATGCCCAGAGATAAGCCCATGCACATATGGGCACCTAATTTACAACAAAGGAGGCAAGAACATACAACGGAGAAAAGAGAGCCTCTTCGATAAGTGGTGCTGGGAAAACTGGACAGCTACATGTAAAAGAATGAAATTAGAACACTACCTAACACCATACACAAAAATAAACTCCAAATGGATTAAAGATCTAAATGTAAGACCAGACATTATAAAACTCTTAGAGGAAAACATAGGAAAAACACTCTTTGACATAAACCATAGCAAGATCTTTTCTGACCCACCTCCTAGAGTAACAGAAATAAAAACAAAAATTAAAAAATGGGACTTAATTAAACTTAAAAGCTTTTACACAGCAAAGGAAACCATAAGCAAGACGAAAAGACAACCCTCAGAATGGGAGAAAATATTTGCAAATGAAACCACGGACAAAGGATCAATCTCCGAAATATACAAACAGCTCATAGAGCTCAATATCAAAAAAACAAACAATCCAATTAAAAATGGGCGGAAGGAAGACCTAAATAGACATTTCACCAAGAAAGACATACAGTTGGCCAAGAGACACATGAAAAGATGCTCAACATCGCTAATTATTAGAGAAATGCAAATCAAAACTACAATGAGGTATCACCTCACGCAGGTCAGAATGGCCATTATGAAAAAATCTGGAAACAATAAGTGCTGGAAAGGGTGTGGTGAAAAGGGAACCCTCATGCACTGCTGGTGGGCATGTAAATTGATACAACCACTACGGAAAACAGTATGGAGTTTCCTTAAAAAACTAAAAATAGAACTACCATATGACCCAGCAATCCCACTACTGGGCATATACCCTGAGAAAACCATAATTCAAAAAGAGACATGTACCACAATGTTCATTGCAGCACTATTTACAATAGCCAGGACATGGAACCAAAGTAAATGTCCATCGACAGATGAATGAAAGAAGATGTGGCGCATATATGCAATGGAATATTACTCAGCGATAAAAAGATATGAAATTGAGTTATTTGTAGTGAGGTGGATGGACCTAGAGTCTGTCATACAGAGTGAATTAAGTCAGAAAGAAAAACAAATACGGTATGCTAACGCATATATATGGAATCTAAAAAAAAAAAATGGTACCGATGAACCTAGTTGCAGGGCAGGAATAAAGATGTAGACATAGAGAATGGACTTGAGGACACGGGGTGGGAGGGTGAAGCTGGGGCAAAGTGAGAGTAGCATCGACATATATACACTACCGAATGTAAAATAGTTAGCTAGTGGGAAGCAGCTGCATAGCACAGGGAGGTCAGCTCAGTGCTTTGTGATGACCTAGAGGGGTGGGGTAGGGAGGATGTGAGGGAGACGCGAGAGAGAGGAGATATGGGGACATGTGTATGCACATAGCTGATTCACTTTGTTGTACAACAGAAACTAACACAGTATTGTGAAGCAATTATACTCCAATAAAGATCTATCAAAAAATTTTTTTAAAAAAGAAATTATTGTTACATTTTTTTTCAGTTGTGATAATGATATTGTCATAGCCAGCCTCTAAGATGGCTCCTGGATTCATGCCATTGTGTAATCCCCTCCTAATCTGAATCAGGGCTAGCCCATGTGATCAGTAAAATATGGTAGAAGGGATGGCATATGACTTCCAAGCCTAGGTCTTAAAAGGTGTGCAACTTCCACCTCAGAAGTCACATTGCTCTTTCTTTCTTGCGGAAGTCAGATGCCATGTTGTGAGGACTCTCAAGCAGACCTGCGCAAAGGCCCACGTGGAAAGGAATCAACTTGCGACCCACCTTGGGAGTAAATGTACGACCCACCTTGGGAGTAAATCCTCCAGCACCATCAAACTTCCAGACGACTACAGACCCAGAAATCTCGTGAGAGACGTCAAGCATGACCCACCCAACCAAGATGCTCCTGAATTCCTGACCCACAGAAAGTACAAGAGTTAATTATTATCATGTTGGGCTTCCCTGGTGGCGCAGTGGTTGAGAGTCCGCCTGCCGATGCAGGGGACACGGGTTCGTGCCCCCGTCCGCGAAGATCCCACGTGCCGCGGAGCGGCTGGGCCCGTGAGCCATGGCCGCTGAGCCTGCGCATCCGGAGCCTGTGCTCTGCAACGGGAGAGGCCACAACAGTGAGAGGCCCGCGTACCGCCAAAAAAATAAATAAATAACAATAGTAATAATGTTAAGCCTCTACGTTTGGGAATAGTTCATTACATACCAATCAATTAATACTGACATTGTGGTTATTTTTTTTTTAAAGTAGTCCCTATTGCTGAGAGAGCTGCACGTAAAACAAACACTCAGTATTGCTCAGAGATGGCACACCGTGAAACCGAAAAAGTACCAACAGAAGGAGATTATGCACAGATATCAGGAAAATGCCCAAGACATGAAAAAGTAACATTCTAAAGCAAATGACAGGCTCAAGAGTTACAGAGAATAAACAGGTGTGTCTATTAGCGTTCTGAGTATTATCTGGTGTTATTAGTTCTGTTGCTCCCTCTTAAGGGTAGAATTAATTTTCACTCTGTTTGATGTGTAAATAAAAAGGTAAATGGGTCATAAGGATAAACCAAATTTTTAAAATATCTTTTAGAAATACAAACCGCAATGTGTACAGATGAAATAATTTGATGTGCAAAATTTCAGGATAATCAGGGTAAGGCAAGTTGGTGGGGTCATTAATGAAACAAGGCTGGCTGTAAGTTGATCATTATTAAAGCAGGACAATGGGCCTTCGTTATTCTAATCTCTCCACTTTTGTGTGTTCGATATTTTTCATAACAAAAAGTAAAAAACAAAACAAAACGTTGACACAGGTATTACTAGTCTCCCATTTTACAGATGAGAAAAATGGAGGCTCAGTTAAAGTAACTGCTAAATTTAAGTTCACACAGCTAGTACAGCCGCCATGAGCTCATGCTAAATCTGAAAGAAAAAATTGTTCTTTCCATCGCTCAATTCTGCTTCCCCAGTAGTAACAATATCGCAACACTGTAGAGCACTTTAGAGTTGAGATTTTACATTATGCCAGTCACCCGAGTGGTTGGGGCAAGATGCAGCCTAATTTTTCTCATTCCCATTGTACCCAGTATAGTACCTAAGGGCAGAGTTTCTCTAGAAAATGTGAATTTAATTGTAAGAAACTGAAGATACAAACGGACCATGGCCAGACCACATATAAAAATAGAACTCTGGCCCACTACCAGCCTAGGAAACCAGCCCCTTATCTATAGTAACTGGCCCAGGAAGCCAGCCTGATGTAAACCAGACTTATAGGAACTCAGGCCATTATTCCTAGTAACAATTCAGAAAGCCAAACAATAATCCCTGTAACAATTGGCCCTGAATGGCCAGGACCTGATGAATAACTGACAGCTTCCCTAATTTTTGTCCTGCTTCCATCTACGAACCAACCAGAGAAAGTCAAGTATGCCCCCTAACCCATCACACAGGATGCCCCACTTCTAGTCGGCCTGCCTACAGCCTCCTTAGGCCAACAGTCTCCAGTCGGGGTGTACCTGAAGCCTTCTTTTTTCTACTATAAAAGTATCCCACTCTTCTGCCTGCCTTTAAGTCTCTGCCAAAAAGCAAGGGGCAGTGACTGACTCCTTTGCTATAGAAAGCTCAGAATAAATAGGGTTTGTTTGCTCTCATTTGGTTGGTCTTCACTTATTTCTACTGTTGATTTGCTTTTAAAAATTGAGTAAATAAGCCCAGCTACTCAGCATCTACCTTTGTTCCAGCAGATCTGTCTGGAGGAGGAAGGAGGAAGCAAACCTCAGTTTTGTCTTGGTGGTCTTTTTTATCTTATTCCTTTAAAATGAAAGCCCAACAGCCACCTTTGACAATGTTTAGCTGAAGGGAGCTAGCCAGGGGACAGACTCAGGGAAACTCCAGTGACATTAATCTCTAAACCTGAAACCAGGGTAGATCTCGCCGCTTCCAGCCCAACTCCTCACCAGTGAGTCTTGGTTCATCTTTTTTGAGTTCACGCCAAAAGACATTTCACTGTAAGGGCCTCTTCTGGGCTGGTGGAGCTCAAGAGATTCTCATTGACTCTCAAGCCCCCAAAATACAACTTCCTACAAGCCTTCAGTGGGTTTACTAAGCAGTGACTGTCAGAAAGGAAAAGAGAGAGAAGGAGGGGAGGAGGAGAAAGGGAGAAAAAAAGTTTTTCTGAAACTCTGGAGCTATAGCTTGTCTGATGACACCAAATGACTCAGGACAGACTGCTGTTTTCTTGTGAGGCAAGCGGTCCCTTTAAATCAAGTTTCCTGAAAGGGCACATGCCAAATGTTGCTATAGCAACTGGGTTAGAGGCCAAGAACCAACCAGCACTTCCCTCAAGTCTCCAACTGGGCAAAGGTGAGTCGTGGGTAGAACAGTGTGCCAGGAGCACCCAATGCCCCAGAGTAGACCCAGGGCCTCGTCCTGGAGGGGCATTTTAACTAAACACAAAAATTAATTTGGGGGAAAATGCTGAAATCAAAAGAGGGGATACCATTAAGAAAAAATTAGAGGTGGGGGAGGCTTGTCTTTTGAAAGAAAAAAGATCCCCCAAAATGTTGATGGGGAATTTGTCAGGACAAAAGTCCCCTCCCACATCCAGGGACACCCAGGAATGGAGGGCGGGGGTACGTTGCAGTCCTCTGCCTCTAACATAAGATTGTGAATGGCACCAGGAAGTGGGTGGGCGGGGTGACCAACTGGTTTGGCATCGGTAGAAAATGCTATGTGCGAGCTTTTCAACATCGCACATGGTGTTGATTATTCCTGGGCTGACAAGAGAAGACACGAGGACATTTCCCTGAAGTGAAATGTTAACAAGATAAATAGGCTTATCAGGCTGTGGCCTAAGATTAGGATCAGGATAACCTTTCAAGATTGGCTAAGAATTAATTAGAAAAGCGTTTTCAGTACAGTTATCTTCTTTGATGTGGTTTAACTGAAATCCCCATCTTGCTGCTCTCATCAAGTTAATATATTTATTGTCTTGGGAGTGAGAGTCCACAGCTGCAAGTTTGGATAGCCCAATCAAAGATGCCACCTCAAACTTCCAGAGCCACACTTAAAGCCCGAATGACTTGACTAGAACGCCATCCCTGTCTGGTGTCCCAATTGGCAACAGCAGTTAATGCAAAAAAACCAGCAGTCCTTTTTTTTTTTTTTTTTTTTTTTTTTTTTGCTGTACGCGGGCCTCTCACTGCTGTGGCCTCTCCCGTGGCAGAGCACAGGCTCCGGACGCGCAGGCTCAGCGGCCATGGCTCACAGGCCCAGCCGCTCCGCGGCATGTGGGATCTTCCCGGACCGGGGCACGAACCCGTGTCCCCTGCATCAGCAGGCGGACTCTCAACCACTGCGCCACCAGGGAAGCCCCCAGCAGTCTTTGAGTATACAAATCATAGTTTGTACCCATGATTCTGTTAATTGTACATAAGGTGGACTTAAGAGTTTGGACTTTGTAGAAATGACAAGTCACTCTGCATGTCTAGGGATAGGTAGCAAGAATCTTGGGTTCTCCCATAAGGCAGGACTGCCTTGAAATCCTGGCTCTCATACTTGTTAACTGTGTGATCGTGGACAAGTTACTTAACACCTCTGTGCCTCAGTTTTCTCTTCTGCAAAATAGAGATGGTAATAACGGTGGTACCTAAAAAACTGTCAGGACCAAAAGAGAGAACGCATGCAAAATAGTACATAGAAGGTGCTCAACATATAATAGCTGTCTGGTGTCTCTTTTTGCCCCACTCCCGCTATTCCTATTAAATAATAAAATACCAGAGGAGATGATTAAGACTCAGCTCTAAGAATCATTTCTTCTCTAACACTCGATGAATGGTTCATAAAGTTGACAAATGTTCTGATCAGCCCTGGAAAAAGGAGCAGGGTGTTCTGGGGCCAGGGGTGAGAGTCCTAGAATTTACACAGGCGAACATGCCACATGGCATCAGGTAGAAGCAGGCTGAGTGCCAGGAGGAGCCAGCTGGGTCTTCAAGACCCAAGTGACCCTGACCCTCAGCAAAGAGCTACACAGCAATTAGTTATCATCTTTTATTTACTCAAATACATTTACAGGTGAATCCAGCAAGTTAAGTCCCTCTTAAACTCAGTTCACTCCTTGCATTCCATCCATCCTCCGGGTATCTGCTGAGAGCAGGGTTCTCTGCTTAGTTCCATAATGGAGTAGAGCTGAGTCACCATTACTTACATGTCCAGCCCAGTTGGGACCCTTTTGTCAGTAAGTCAATGAGGCATCCTTCAGATTCCATGACTTCTGTTTGGGAAGGAGGAACACAGGCAGTAGTAACAATAGAATATTGTCCTCAAGTCAGACACCCAGAAAATTGAATTAGAAAAGAAGGACAAGAAAAAAATTGAATTAGAGAAAGAGGGTAGTAGGGAAGATAAAATTGGAGACAGCCAGCCAAATGCTTCCCACATCACTGGAAGGAATCAAACACGTGAGAGCCCATGGCCCAGGTGGATAGGCCCTCAAGTGTTTGTCCCTGCTGAATCTGAAGGGTAATGGAACGGAGAGTCATCTTTCATGGATAGCTACTCAGAAGTCTGCTCAGTGCTTGAGTCCAAGGAATTAGAGGGCTGGCAGATCACACAGGATTTGAGGATCAAGAGATAGGTTTCCTTGAACTTCTTTATTTTATAAGCATAGACGATAGGGTTCATCATGGAGTTAGCATGGGACAGCAGGATGCCCAAGTAGAGCACAACTTGTGGTACTTCACCATTAAAGTAGATGACACAATTGATGATGGATAAAGGCAGCCAGGACAAAGCAAACAAGAAAAGAACCAGAAACAGAGACTTGGCTGTCTTGAACTCCCGTCCGTAAAATGCACCTGTCTCTTTGGAGTTAGAAAAGTTCTGATTGAGTTTGTTCCGGATGACATAGAAGATGTCAAGGTAGATGGCACACATGACAACCAGGGGAATGAAAATCCAAGTGAAGAAGCTGAAGTAGACCATGTAGTCCATCCTCATTACGGAACGGAATTGGCAGGAAAGGAAGGTGAGATTTTTGTGGTACTCTGAGTTCAGTTTCACGTTCCAGCCAAACATGGGAGTCAATCCCACCAGGAATGACACCAGCCAGCAAAGGCCCAGAGCCACCCATATTCTTCTTTGAGTGGTGAAACTCTTGTATCTGTTGGAATGGAAGAGAGTCGGTGAGTTCACAGCAGGAATTGCTAATGGGTGGGGGGAGATGGAGCTGGAGGGTGTTGGTATTCTATGGTGATTTCAGCTAAACTCTACTGAATATGAAGACAAGATGAGCAGACAATGATTAGAGAAAAATACAGCAAAGTTCTCTGGGAACTTTTCTAAAGAAGTACAACCTCCAAAGCAACAGGAGTACGTTGCCTAGAGTCAGGGGCTTGCGTACCCCATTCACAGTTCCATTTCCAGCCCAAGAATTCTTCAGTCCCTGGGAGGTAAGAGTTATCGATCAAAGTCTCCTGGGATCGCCTTACCTGGGGAGAAATAATCTGCTCAAAGCATGTTTGCCTGTTGTGCCCTGCACTGTTTTTGTTTGTTTGTTTGTTTGTTTTTTGGCTGTTGTGCTGCTGTCCATAAATTAGACTCTGCCTGTCCCACACTTACCCCCTACCTGTGTCTGCCTCTGCTTCTCTATTTGCACCACACTTGGGGTTTGAGTTAGACTCCACTCTCATGGACTTGCAAACGTCATGTTGAGGTGCTTCCAGGACCTTAAAAGACTCATCCAATCAAAAGTCACCATTTCTCCTTAAACCATTCTTCCTGACAACATTCTACATAGGCTATAAGAAGGAAGCAGATTTTAAGTACTGGCTATGTACTCAGTAGACTTTCTCTCAATAAAATCTCATGATAAACTGGAGATATTTTTATGACAATCTCCATTTCATTGATGGTAATGGTGAAAATCATAGTAGTTACAGCTACCATTTACTGAGCACAGACTGTGTGCTGGGCATTTTTCTAAGAGCTTTACGTGTATTAACTCATTTGATCTTATGGGGAAGGTACAATTATCATCCCCATTTTATAGATGAAAAAAACGAAACAGACAAGTTAATCAACTTGTAGAAGCCAAAAGTGTTGGAGCTAAAATGGAATGGAGGTGAATCTGAGTTCAGAGCATCTTAACACTGTGATGAGGGACTGAGACACAGAAAGCTAAATAACTTGCCCAAGATCAGGCCTCAAGATCTGGGATTTGAACCCGGGCTCGTTTGTATCAAAAGTTGTCTGTAGCTCCCTCACCATGCTCTTTCCCCAAGAGAAGAGAGGAGCAACAAGATACCAATGTAATTCAGGACACCTGGGGAATTCAATTTCTTCATTTGGCAATCTGTTCTGTTCACATGGTCACCTGAAAAGTTTTTACTACTTTCTGTAATGGAGAACTTTTGTGGTCCCCTTCTCAACATGGAAGAGGAAACAAAATTAAAATAACTTTAAAATAGCCTACATTTGCAAAGAGAAGCATCAGTTTATCTCCTTCTTTTCTCTCTGCTTATCTTATCATCTAGTATGTTTCTATCATTTCTAAAAGTCAAGAGCATTTTTCACTAATTAAAGATGCATCGAGTTTTTATCATCTTTAGCCCCCCAGGGTATTGAGCATATACTCCTGTAGTCAGTGGGGAGGGATTGGAGCGTTCCTCTGTTTCTAGTTCCCAAGTCTCTACTCATCGTTGTTAAAACCTTCACACACCAAGTGGTGAAAAGAACCTCTTTCAAGCTCAGAGGCCAATTTGGATTTGTTTCCACTCAAAAAGTCTGAGATCTGGAGGTTGTAGCCCCATTTCCCAGGCACCTCTATCACTGCCCCACACCACCCCTCTCCAAGCAAGTTACCTGACCGTGAGCTTGACCCGCAGGTATCGGTCCACGGCAATGGCTAGCAAGGACATGATGGAGGCGTGGGTGAAGATCAGCAGCAGGCAGGTCATGAGAAGGCAGCTATGAAAGTGGATTGTGACACCCAGGCTAATGACAATGGCCAAAGGCATGACCAGGACCCCGACAGCAATGTCAGCCAGGGCTAGGGAGACAATGAAATAGAAGGTGGTGTTCTGCAGGCTGGGGTTCAGTTTGACCACCCAGATGACCAGCACGTTGCCCACTATGGCACAGAGCCCAATGAGAATCTCCACAGTGATGTAGGTAGCGTTGGCCAAGGACACGGCAGTGCTGTTGACAGGCATCTCGCTTTCCAGGTGTAGCCTCCCAGGTGACATTTGTGCCAACAAGATCCGTGTGGACCAGTCAGCCTAGCTCTTGCCAGACATCTCGCCAGAGGTCCAGGTGCAGCAGCCACAATCCAGAACTCGCAACTCGCCCATTCCTTCTCTTCTCTGTTGGAATCCCCTCTCCCCCGCTCCTTAGAGACAGTCCATCACAGGGCCATCACTTTCAGCCCCACTGCAGGCCGTACACCCCTGGGCTCCCAGAAGCCTGGAGGACAGTTCTATGTGGGCTGAAAGTGAAAATGCTGCTTCTGTTAGTTCCCCTGCCCCTGGAGGGCTACTTAAGCTCCATCAAGACAAGCAATGCTCTTCAGTGGTGTTTCAGGAAGTGAGATGGGCCAAGAGGAAGCACAGAGCCAGGAACACTCAGCAAGAAGATGGAAAGAATGAGGGCTGGGTGGGGGCGTGTTCATAGCATGGAGAAGACTCAGCATTCATTTACTCAAGGACTAGATAAGAACGTCACTCTGGGTGGGAGAGGAGCTGGGAGCACTGACTACGTAACATTCTGGCTTTCTGATAGCTTATCAGAAAGATCGCACAGTAAGGAGGCAAGCAGAACCCACAGAAGAGAAAGAAATAGACTTTGGTGGCAGGCTCCTAAACTTAACCAGAATGTACTCTTTCTAAAGAGCACACTCCATAGACTGACTGTGTCCCCCCAAAACTCATAGGTTGAATTCTGACCCTCAAATCAAAGTAGTTGGAGGTGGGGGCTTTGGGAGGTTATTAGGTCATGAGGGTGGAGCCCTCATGAATGGGATTAGCGTCCTTATAAGAGGGACTCCACAGAGCTCCCTTGCCCCTTCCACCATCTATGTACGAGGAAGTTGGCTCTCACCAGACACAGGTTCTACTTATGCCTTGATCTTGGACTTCCCAGCCTCCAGAAATGTGGGAAATAAATCTCTCTTGTTTCTAAGTCACTTAGTCTTTGGTATTCAGTTATATCAGCCCAAAGGTACTAAAACAGCTCATAACAGTAAGGACTGAGAATTTGGCCACATGAGTTGACTCTGCTGGGGCATAGCTGGAACACAGCCTTTGTATCAAAGATCTTTTGCCAAAGAGACAAACTAAGATTCCCTGTTCAGATGAGCAAAACTTCAGCACCTCCCGTAAGCATCACATCTGCTGACCCTCATCTTCCCTTCTCAGCCCACACACCCACCATGCCCTCACACTAGCAACCAGCCTGTGTCAAATCTATTTGAGGGACAACAGGATGACCAGCCATGCAGAAAGAAAGGAAAGGGCAACATGTACACATGATCACACAGCATACCTCCTGCCCTCTGGCCCCAAGCCCCACCCCCGCCCTGCAGGAACAGCCATCTACCTGAAAATCAGACCCTCTCCCTGAAGTTGCTCACCTGGAAACTCCTGGGAATCAGACACTTGAATGCAATTTTTATTTGGAGTCCCCCTGGTTCAGGGGTTTCTCAGTGCCGCCCAAAAGGGTTATTTAGAGAGACAGCAAAAGGAACAGTTGGACCTAAGCCCACACTGTGGATTGAAGGGTTGATAATACTTACCTCTAAGCACCAATCTATGTAGAGCCAAAAAATAAAATTTGACGATCACAGGAGTGCTGTTCTGGTGTTTACTAACAAACACCTCTCACTGGGGCACTGGCGAGATGTCTCAGCATGGGGCCTGCCAGGGTCTTCTTTAGTTGCTCTGCTTCGGCATCATCCGTCGACATCCCTACCCCCCCACTGCCCACCCCCACCGCATCCCAAGTCTGTCTGGTGTGCCTTGCTAATCCCTGCTAGACTTGCTCAGGGAAATGAGCCAACTCCCCAGACATTAAGTGGCAGTCCTCTCCAACTGCATTTCTGTCTCTCCAGCATTTTCCAATGTTAGCCGTGCCCACATCCCTGCACTTTGGGAACATGAAAGGTGTCACCAGCCTCCAACGTGACCTCTCATAAATGTCTCTACTGCAGCTGCTCTCTTTATCTCTGCTCGGGAGAAGGAAGACATAGAGAGCGATTTCAAGGAGGCTGTGTGAGACCGAAACAAGTCCTTCTCGCTATAAAGCCGTTGTTGAATCTTGGTAATTCACTGCCAACAATGTACCCTGGCTCCCGACCCTCAGCCACCCAGTAGCACCAAAACCTTGTGGGAGAGAAAGACCCTCTGGGGTAGCAATGAGTCGTGTTGCCTGGCTGTGGTGATGGTATAGCTAAGGAACATTTTTCCTGGAGAGTTTGGTAACCCCGGGTCTGCCTGGGGTGCCCGAGGACAGAGCGAGTGGGCTCATGGCAGAGTGGAGCACAGACAGCTGCTCTGTGTTTGGGAGCTGGGCAGACAGTGGACTGTTCCTGCATTTAAAGAAAAAAGCCTGTGGCCCTTGTGCAGCTGTGGGCCAGAAGCCTGGGGGAGGGAGAAGGAGGTGGAGGCCAGGGAAAGTCCCTGAACCACAGATCCGTCCTACCGGAAGTGAGCTGAGCTGTTAGGGATGGAAGTGACAGCGGGAGCTGAAAACCCGACTGGTGTGTGTTTTCAGATTCCAGCCTAATTCCCCTCCTTTAAGACCCAGGTGAGTCCTTCCAGAATCAGCCCATCTCATCTGGGTTAGAGAAACCAAGTAGAAGGGTTTTGCTCAAGGACCAGTCACAAGGGCAGCGTGGTGGGGATAGGATAGCCTGTGAAGCTGTAACCCACAGGAACAAGGAGAGACAGGGGACACACTTGGTGCCACCGACCCAGCCACCGCCTCCCCCCCCTTCCCCAGGAACTGTTCCCAGATTCCTCTGCACAAACCTGGGGCATTTCCTCTCCATGAATAAAGGAAGCCCTTCCTTTATATTTTCTGAGTAGACAGAGCCCATCGATACTCAGGGGGCTGATGTGAGGGGTGAGGAGGAAGGCTTTCACAGCCACTTAGCATTTTGGTGTAAGACGGGGGGCCCTGAGTGTCCTTTTCATTCTAGACCGAACACCAAAGGGCAGCCAGGGAAAGAGGACAGAGAAACCAGGAGGAATGGTCCCCTTTCCCCATCCCCCCAACCCAGTCCACAGCCACTCTTAGTCAGGGAACTGCCCTCATCACCTCTGAGCCCCCTAACCCAGCCCCAGGTGCAGCCTCCATGTTGCCCCCGCGATCAAGTCCAGACTCCTCGGAATGGCGTTGGAGACTCTCTGTGAGGGGGTCTCCCAGCCCCTGCAGTCTCCTGTTGCCTGGTTCATCAGGAAACCATAAGTGCCACTGGGCCACGTGTCCCGGGGCTCAGAGCGAGCTCTTTCACTTCCTCTCACCTACGCACATGCTTCTTTCTGGCTAGGAAGGCCCTTCTCCTGTGCATCCACACAGAAAACAAGCACTTTTCCTTCTAGACACTTCTCAAACTGAACCTTGAAGAAAAACTTGCAGACCCCACCCGCCCCTGTCCCATGCTGGGTTTATATAATCCCTCCCCTGTTATTCTTTGAGCTCCTGGAAGGCAGGGATCTCCCCTTTTCATTTCTGCATTTCTATCCCCTACCACAATACCTGGCAGCTACTAGGTGCTCAGAATATTGACAAATGAATGAGTAGGAACCTCAGTGAACCAGGGGGCATAAACTTAGCACTGGGTATAGAATACCAGCACTGGGTATAGAATACCAATCAGCTAGGACCTGTGAAGCACTTTCCATTATACCAGCTGCTGTGTTGAGCATTTTATACATCTGATCTCCTTCGATTCTCTCTGATGAAGTAGATACTGTCATTACTGTTGAGGCTCAGAAGGGTTAAGTAACTTGCCCCCCGGGGTGCAGAGCTAGGAAGTGGCAGAGCTGGCATTCAAACCCAGGTTCCTGGCTTCGGTAAATGCATAAGCAAGAAGGGCTTGGGCCCCAAGGGGATCTCTGTACCAGAAAGAAAACCTTTTGTTGGACCAAGGTGCCCCACACACAAAAAATTTAATAATAAAATAAATTATAAGTGAAACGTGGCTCAGCAGATTTTCCCATCTAAAAGAAAGCCCATGTCTGTTTAGGTTCTACTGAAAAAACCTGAAAATATGGAGGAGGGAAGGGTCTGGGAGGAACCATGAGCCTGAATCAGAGAAAAAGCAACCGGAGTCCTAGGGAAAGGCCTCTCGTGTCCCAAACCCTGGCCTGGAGCCTCCGTGGGCTGAGGCAACTGGACTCAGATCAACTGCAAGGCCACAATCTGGCCCTTGGGCTTCTGCTTAAGAGCCTAAGAGCCCGGCCAGAGATGGTTCATCTGATCCTTTGCAGCTTCTCAGAAAAGCCTGGGAAATCCCAGCACCCAGCCTGCAGCAACAACAAGACACAGTGTTAGCAGGGGCCCAAGGAAAGGACTCTGCAGCCCCAGAACTGGTGCAGGTGGCTGCTGAGACAGGATGTCAGGCAGGCGGAAGGTGCTGGCTTCTGCCAGGGGCTGGCTTTCACTGACTCGACTGCTGCCTGCAGAGTTGCACAAAATCGTTTTGCTCACTTCCTCTTGGCCCCATCACCACTTCCCCAAAGATTTATATTTTTATAGAACTTGATGCTTGCCAGCCAGCAGCAGAGGCTTAGAAAGAGCAAGCGCCCAGAGTCCCTCCAGGACGGTGGTCTGCTCTTACTCCCCCTCTGCCAGCCCCCTTTCCTTCTCTGCCTCTCAATCAAGCCAGAGGGAGGAGGCTGTGCTGATCTGGAGCCACTGTCCCCAGGGGGCTTCCTACTAGGACTTCAGCTGTGACCAAGGAGCCAGGGACTCCCTATAGCCTGAGTTCAGCAGAGACTCACTTAGAGCCAGTGTGATGGGGGAGGAGAGAGGTCAAGGTTCCTTCACTCTGAGCAACAGGAAATCCTGCCCAGCCAAGGGGAACTGTTCCTGGCACCTACGCCCCACCCACCAGACCCTCCACCCACACTGAGTGTGTCAGAAGGCCTCTGGGCTCTAGTGGAGAATCCAGAGAAGGGTTCAGCTAACTATATTTATTCCAGGTTCTAGGCACTTAGGAAGTGAGGAGGTGTTCCAACTACCGGAGTCTTAGCAGGTAAGAGGCTTTTATTCCTATGTCCCTGTTGGGGCGCTATGTGCAGGAGTGACCACCAGGTGGCAGCACATTTCCACTGCCACTCAGGGTGCAGGCTGAGCAATAAAATCCCTGAGAATTTAACAGCACAGTCTCCGAGCACCACCTAGCCAGCCCCCTCAGATCTCGCAGAAAAGGAAAGAGAGAACTAAGGGGAAGGGAGACACAGAGAGACTGCCATCTACCTAAATTCAATCCAATCCCAAAGAGTATTCCTGGGCAGTACCAAATTCCATCCTCTTGACTCAAGGGGCTGAGAAGCAGCTTCTCCTTTTAAACCCGTGAGTGTTCCAGTAAAAACAATATTTGGTGCCCTTCATAGCGTGCAAAACTCCTCACACGGTCCACGTCAGTAAATGAACACAACAACCCCGCAAGGTAGGTATCATTCGTCTCATCTCCCAGCAGAAGAAACTGAGGCAGAGAGACAGCGGGATCTACTCAAGGTTGCCCATCTGGTCAGAGGCAGTGTGAGGATGGAGCCATCTCTGGCCTCCTTGACTGGGGGGCGGGGCACAGAAACCACCCGGGGAGGTCCCACCAGGATGTTTCGCTCCCTATGCCTGTGTCACCAGGCCCTCCCTCGGTGCCTGCCAGTCTCTGACCTGTCCTCTCCCTTCTATGGGCACAGGGCCCACTGGTCCACTTTCCCAGCCTTCGCTGGAATGCTTCCTGTCTTTTGGTGCACATGATTTCTCAGACCACCTTGGGTCTCTTCGCAATCCAGCCTCCTCTTCATCACAGCCCCAGGCTTCTGACCACCCATGCCGGGTGTCTCCACGGTCCCCGGGGTGGCCAAGTGTACACCCTGCTCTTGATCCCCACGCCCTTTGTCTAAACACCAGAAGGTGTAAGAATGAACTCCGGATAGAGCAACTGCTGATCCTAAACGTTTCCAGCAGGACCATGCCCCGGGACCTGCTTTTTACCTTCTACCTAACAAATGTGATGACACTCCTGCAGGAATTGGCTGGGAACGCCCCTGTTTTGATGACATATGTGTCTTCCCCTCCTACACCACAAGGCCTCTCCTATTTATGATCATGAGAGCTGCATGATTGGATGCCAACCAACTTGTGCCAGGCACTCTGCCAGGGGTTGTACACACATCATTCACAAGTCTACAGCAAGCCTGCAAGTGAGTATTACTAGATCCATTTCACAGATGAGGAAACTAAGGCATGGTAGCCAGTGAATGACTTGCTCTGGGCAACACAGCCAGTCAATGGCAGAACTGGGCCCAAACCCCAGTCTGTCTTGCCTTCAAAGCCCTGGCTCTTCTCAATGAACCCTATGAGGACAGTTACACATCAATTATGCCAAAACCCCAATTGTCATTTGGGCAGAAATCCTTCAGTGTCCTAATTGATAAGACTTGCTTCAGAGGTCAGGCCAGCTACTAGGGGCAGTGTGTTATTGGGCCAATTGTCTGCGTTCCAGCACCTGTCAAAGCTCAGCTCAGCAGGGGGGTATCCTGGGCCTCCAGAGCAGCCAGTCCCCTCCCCCTCCACGCTCTCTGCGTGCAACTCCTGCAGTGGGCCATATGAGGCAATGGCGTCCTGGAACCATATTACTTTAGTTCCCTGCTGAGACGCGTTCCCAGATAACCTCAGCCTCTGCGTTTTATTAAAGGTAAATATGGAAAGCTGTCAGAGGAAGTATGTACTGCATTTCATCATGACCAAAGATACTGTCTGCTGCTATGTTCCCTATAGAAAGCTTCTCAGGATACATTTCTCTGAGGAGTTTAGTGCTAGAAAAAAAAAAAAAAATTGCTTCTCTTAATAAACTAGCCTGCTTTGTTGAACTGCTTAGTGGTAGAGCTTTGTATAATTTGGTTTTGTGTGGGCAGCCAAGAGGCTCCGCACTGGTGTTCTGTCTCAGTAACCACACTCTGCTTAGGTATCCCGCGGCATCTGTAGGCCCCGCGTCAGTCCTTGGCACCTGTTGTGTCGGGGATTCCGTCGTGCCTTGTTCTTTTATTATGAACGGCTCCCATCCTTTTTGGAAGTGGGCAAGCTGTAAATAACAAACACACAGCACTGATATTTGAAGGCCCGTTAGTGTTTATTTTGAAGGCAGGTCTGCCGGGTGATTAACCCAGGTTCTTAAACAAAGATTCTTGTCAGTCCCCCCACGACTTGGAGGTGAGGATTTTTTTCCCCGGACAAGTGATCCACAATCATATTTTAGATGATTAGTTTGGGCAAAAGGAAAACTATGTTGACACTGGAAATGCCCTCTGGGGTTCAGTGAGCCCTTTGAGGAAAGCTTTCAATACAATACTTGAAACATCAGTATCCAGCAGGATCTGGTAAATGCTCCCTTAGGAATGATGCTGTATAGAGCATAATATAATGATTCTCCAGGTGGAATTTATTTTTATTTATGTGACCCCACCCACCTCCACAAAGGATTGAAGTTACTCTACCAGGCTGAGTCAATAGCTTCCCCCTCTGTACTCCCACGTCATCTCACACATTCCTCTGTTCGAGCACATGACTGCACCTCTCACTAGCTAGCAAACCCCAGTAACTAGTAAACTCCGTAAGAAATTATACCTTATTCATCTTTATATCTCCCTCCCTCTCCCCTTCTCCCAAAAGCACCAAGAGCCTGAAATAGGACCTGGCACATAGGAGACCTACAATCAATTCTCACTGAATGTGTGATGAATTATTCTCAGGTCTCTCCGCTCCTCACCTTGCAGGAATGCTGACCATATGTCTCTACGGCCACTGCGGAGTCAGGAGGGATCTAGGAAGACCTCTTCCTCACCCAAAATAGCTTTTTGCATCTAACTTCAATTGCAAACCAGTACAGATAGAGAACAACATTTTTCTGGTCAAAGTTTGGGTCTGGTCAAAGGCACCCTCAGGGAGAATGTCTACCATTTACATTACAGTTTGTGGTTTCAGCATTTTTATACACAATAGCCTATTTCATTCTCTCATCTCTGTGATTTATCTAAAATGGTGCCCTCTACACACACACACACACACACACACACACGCGCGCGCGTGCGTGCGCACTCTCCGTCATCTCACTCTGTTTATTTCCTATGTTACCCCTTTCACAACCAGAGCTCTTCGTCAGAGTTTATTCCTTTCCTCACTTGGCTTGTCACTGCTCTGTCTGCAGGACCCAGAACCACCTCTGGTCCTGGCTAGCCCATTTAGTGTGACACATGATGTAGTGTGACAGATCACTGGGTTTGGTATGGGGTTTCCAGAATATGAGGATTTGGGGTGGGAGGAAGCAACAGAGGAATCTGATGCCCAGAGTGGCTAGTTCAAGGTCAAACCTGGGGCAAGCAGCCAGGGTTCTTCACCAGCAGAAAAACTGGGAATCCACGTGGTTGGGAATCCATAACGATGCGCTCCCCAGTTCCTGCATTTTCTTAGGGTTGATTCTCTCAGTCTCTTGCTGGAGGGGCTCTGTCCATGTTCTGCCTCACTGGCTCCTTTGTCATTCTGGTCCCCCCTCTCTCTGAATCTCCAAACCGCCTAGGACCCTCCAACCGAGTCTGTGGTTGAGTTTTTCTTCTTTCATGGCTGCGCTTGATCCTTGACCGTCTGCCTGTCAACCCATGCTGATGGGCGCAGTGGTGGGTGCTAACGAGTTACACCTGGAGCACCCCAGCTGTGCCTAATGGACGTTCAGCTACAGTGAGATGCTTGACGGCACGCACATCCATGCCTCTTCATCCAGGTGCCAGGCCCCTCCCACTCCGCCCTGACCGACATGCTCCAGGGGAGAGATCACTGTCCGGTCCAGTCCCGTGCTGCAAAACACGCTCATCTATCTGTCTTCTTTAAACTCTGTTTCTAAATGGATGATGGTGGACAAGTTGTTCATTCTGTGTCTTCATTTTCCCCTTGATAAGTGACAAAGATACCTGACCGAGGGCTGAGGGAAGCAACGTGGGCCCGGCAGCTGGTCCACGGTCTTGCTGACCTCCCCCTCTACCAGTGCGTGAGCACTACAGGGGAGGGTCCTTGTTGCACCGTCAGGGCCACTCCAGCGCCCGGCCACTGCTCCGCCTAAGAGGTGCTTGATAAATATTGAATTAAAGGAAAATCATTTCACACCTACCAGCTTCCCCAAACCATGAGATACAGGCTTTTGGGGAATCCAAGAGGAAGGACTCCCCAGAGGCTGCTCTCTTCGGCACTGACTCTCCCAGTTTCTCAGTGGAGTGGCTCTACTCCTGTCCATATCCCCCAGCAGTGCTCCTGGCTTCTGAAACAGGAAGTGTCCAGAGGAGATTTGGAGGAGGCAGTATCATCTTCCTCTCCCTTCTCCACAGTTGCCAGGGTAACTTGCTTACCCCGTTCCGAGTGGTTTGTCAGCATTGGAGATGGCGCCCACCTACCCGGGGAAGCAGAAGCAGGCGACCTCGGTGGGCTCCCAACCGTCCCACCCATGACTCCTCTGTGAGCCTGGGGAAAGGCAGCTCTGATCTGAAGATGCTCAGTTCCAGACATGCTGCCTGCCAGGTCACTGGTCCCTAAGAGCCACTCTGGCCCCCGACGTGCCCCAGGTGACACTCTTGCAGCACCAGTCTCAAGAGCAAGATTATCCCAAGCAATAATCATAGTTTCCATTTCTCACGTGTCATTCATTCTGGAGGGGCTGGCACATCACTTGACACTATTCACCACTGGGAAGGGCCCCCTCCTTACACCCCCAGGGTGTAAGGGTTGTTGAATATTACAGCCAACTCCTGCCGAAAACAGCTGCATGGCAAACCTGGGGGCACATGAGGCCCACAATTTAACTTGAATTATTCCTATTTGTATTTGCTCTCAACCCTTAACACCAAACATCATCCAATCTTTCATTAACCATGGAATCTTTCCTGATTTCAAGGCAACAAAGAAATAAGTTTGTTTTAGGTCAAGGGTTTAGGCTCAGAGCTGGGCTGTGGAGCCAGCTCCAATCACTCCTGGCTTCCAAAATAGCATCTCATTCTGTCCTTGTCCCTCCAAGATGAGTCAACTGGCCTGCTCTGGCCATTCCCAGTGGAAGGCTAGACCTCGCTTTAATGACCATGACTTCAGCTGGGGCAACAGAACTCTAGGTCACTGCAAGACAGTCCAGCCCACGCCCCTTTGTCCCCCACCCCCGTGCCCTGCCCAGTGCCCATGACTAGAGCTTTTTATGTGATTCTGGAGTTGGCACACTCTCCCTTTCTTGCCAATAATGCCAGCTGTTGTTTCTGAGCGAATGGAACAAATGACCAACGTGAACTCCATGCAATCTATGGACTGGAAACATCTACAGGGAGGCAAGGGCAGCCGCTGCCTAGGGTGGGACTGGGGGAGATGGAGGAGGGGTTTGTGAAGGAAGATGCAAGAACCTCAGGGAAGAGGGCAAAGGGTGAAGCCTCAGCAGAGAACCACAGAGAGGCACAGGGGCCTTGGTGTAATGGCCCAAGACTGCTGCAGGCCTCACGACTCCTCCCCAGTTTCGCTTCCAAAGATGAACTCGGCTGCGTCTTGACCAAATGAACGGAGTATATGCATAGCCTTTTATAAATGCCATTTTAAATGTTAAATTCTATGTTAAAGCTGAAATGGATCTGAGAAAACAATAG
This sequence comes from Monodon monoceros, assembly GCF_005190385.1. Lineage (NCBI taxonomy): Eukaryota > Metazoa > Chordata > Mammalia > Artiodactyla > Monodontidae > Monodon > Monodon monoceros. Next base: position 83,604,472 of record NW_021703774.1, on the reverse strand, counting down.
GTCAAACTCCCGATTTCACAGGTGATAAGAAAGGTTCAAAGACAAAATAGATGTGTAAGTTAGAGGCCAAGTCTAAACTAGTACCCAGCATCACCACTGCCCCCCAGCAAGTGTGTGTGCAGTGTGGGCACACACACACACACACACACACACACACACACACACTATACCACACCGCCTCCAAGTCAGGTAGATGAGGAAGGAAAAGAAAAAATAGCAAGTAGAGATTGCCTACTATGTGTCAGGAGCGACAGTAATACAGTGACAGCCACTAACCCTCCTGCGGGCGCCCTCTGGGCCTGGCACAATGCTTAGTGCTCTGTCACACGCTCTCCCTTGATCCCTGTCATGGCTCTATCGCAGAACACATCCTTTTCATCACATCTGCTCTTTGCAGTAGGGAAGTTGCATTTAGAAAGGTTATGTAACTCAACAAGGTAGCACTGCTTGTAGACAGTAGAGCCAACATCCACCTGGGTCAGTCACCTGCCCAACCCCTGTGCCACATGCCCCGGGCTCCTCGTTCAGTCCCGTTGCAACCTTGAGAGGTGGGTTTTGCCAGTCTCTGCAGATGAGAGACGGGGGTGAGCAGCTCGAATCCGGAATTCAACAGTAAGACAGCCCCAGGATCTGATTTTCCCCTAAAGTGGGAACCTCTAGAGGGAAGCACTAGTTCTTGACCCCAGACTCTAACCTGGAAAGGCCTTTCTGAGCATCACACGGACTGGCTACAGGCACAGCTGGTGGGACATAGACTGGGTCACAGGGGCTGCCCAGCCAGGACTCCCACCGAGTAAGCCTGAGCCTCATTCCCTGGGTCTGGAAGAGGAAACACCAGTTTCCTAAACTGCCCCCTGCCAGTCTGCAGCCCTGCTTATTTGATGAAGGAAACACCAGCGGAGGGGAGTTTTCAGGCCCTGGATGTTGGGCGAGGAAGGGGCTGTGTGCTTCCTCATGGGAGCAAGTGACGCTGTCAGTCTCCCCCGGAGCAGATGACAAGGAAGGAGGTCCCTGCGAGGAACTAAAGGTGCCCTGCGCTGAGGCGATGGGCCGGGTCTTCACAGGCAGCTGAGCCCAGCTGTAGGTCTGAGAACTGGAGGGAAGCAGGGACAAGGAGGTGGAGCTCTCGGGGGGGGCCTTGGTGGGGGGCGGTACTGGTTCCCAGGCACCCCCAGGGGGTCACTGCGCCGTCAGCTCAGCTCCGCTGCTCTAACGCAGGGGTGGAGGGTGTGGAACTCTGGGGCTGATTCATCCGCCACACAATTTGAGGACTCTGGTGGTACACCCGGCCGGAGGTGCTCCTCTGGGAGTCTGCGAACAAGGGATGCTAGAGGGAGTGCTCCCCGCAGACCGCAGACCTGAGCCGCTCTTGTCAGCACAGCCCGGCCCAGAGAGGGGCGCTCCCATTAAGATCAGGTCCAGCCGTGATGCCCATGCTCTGCGGGGGGCGTGGGTACCCACTCACTTACACGCCCCAAGCATCCCGGAACTGCAGCTTCTGCGATTTCCCCGAGGTGACTGATCTGGGCGCTGTGTCTCCCTACCCAGCTCCCATCAGCGGAGGCTGAGGCTGGGATTCCTCTGACAGTCCTGTTGTAGGAGAACCGGGCTTGGGCTCTGCCTGCCAGGACAGCGCCCTTGGCACGTGCCTTGGCACACAGCCCGCCCTCACCTTCCACGATCCTGCACACATCACCTGGGCTCGAGCTGGCCTAAGCAGGAAGGTGCTCCTTGCCATGTCAGTCGTGACCATGGAGCCAAGTTCTGACACCCGTGGCTCAGGGCAGTGTCAGAAAGGCCCAAAGCAAATCAGCAGACGCCCATCTGGGAGCACACCCTGTGCCCTTATCAGCCTTAGCAAGCCCCCGCCAAAACCCTGTCTCCTCAGAAACTTCCGCCCAGCCAGCAGCTGTTTCCTCTCCTATATTTAAACAACCAGGCTAGTGAACTTGAGAGAGCATTGCTGCGGGGGGAGGAACACAGCCTCCCATGGAACCCACGGGCATAGGATGACCCCGAGGCCTAGTGGCCTCTCCTAGTTGCTTGGCTTCTCCCCAGCTTCTGCTGGGTGAGTGTGGCCCAGAGTTCCCAACAAGGCCTCAAGCAGCATGGTCTGTGCAGTGAAGCAGGGGGCCTGGAGGTCTGCCCAGACGGGTGCAAGCAGCTCGTGATGCCCTCCAATAGCGATGGGGTGAAGGGGACCCGCAGGAGAGCCATGAAACACCTATCTCACAGCCCCAGCCCTGAGCACCGGTGGGTGCGACTCTCTAACACCATTACTCCTGGGGTACATTCAGGCCTCTTGGCTATTTTTAGGTGCCATTTCCACCCATATCTAAACAGAGCTGTTTGTTTAGAGGAAGGCCACCGTTTTACCAGAGACCTTTTCCTGGTTCTGCCGGCTCCCCAGGCCCAAGCTATTGTGGTCTCATCCCACTAGACACACACACACACACACACACACACACATACACCCCACACTAGCTTCATGAAACATTTAGTGAGAGGAGGGGCGTTTCAGGAATCCTCTAGAAAATATCCCCTTGTGGCAAAAAGTACCAACAGAGAGTAACATAACGGCCCACATCCCTTCTCTCAGGCTGCCAAGCCCCGGCCATTACCAAGAAATGTTCTCTATGAGCAGCTTTACGTTGCTCTGCAAGGCAAGGAGGCTTTCCTGGACTTAGTAGTTGTCACTGGACAAGAGCAATGACTGCCCTTGTCACTTGTGTCCTGCTCCCCTTGCCTCATCCCCATATACCGCAAGAACCTTGTCCCAGCCGGTACTAGAGACAGGGGCTTGGCTTTACATTTTTCCTCCCTTCCTTAAACACAGAACACACCAACCAGCTGAATATTTTATATCTTGGAATCTACACTGAGGTGGGCATTTCTGAATTTCAGCCCACAAAAGCACAGGCTAGAGTCCTACCTGGATTTAGAACCCTAGCTCTACCCCTTAGGGCTGTGTGAGTCTGGGCAAGTTACTTTGTTTTGAGCCTCTTTCCATATCTGTAAAATAAGCCTGAAATAGGTTAATGAAAGCCATTTCAAAGAATTGTCAAGGGGATTTAATGAGATGATATTTATAAACACCTGGCAACCTGCCCAGCAACACTTACTGGGTCTTTAGCGGGTTGATGAACTTTCTATTGCTGTGTGAATTATCCGTTTCTGTCTGGTTTGTGTTCCTCTTCATAGTTCATATAAAAAAAGTTCAGAGCTTCTGATTGAAATCAGTGCCCCTCTCAGCACTGGCTCCATAACTACTCCCCTTGTAATGATAGAAAGTATGAGTTGAGCAGCTGCTAAGCTATGCAGACCCATCCTTTGTGTGTCTTAACACGTCTCTGTGAGGCAGGTATCATTGTTGTCCCCATTTTATAGATAAGTAGACTGAGGTTAAATGACTTGAGCAAGAATACACATGTAGTAAGTGGTAAAGCCAGGATATGGATCCAAGCAGGCTGGCTCCAGAGCCCCCGCTTGGAACCTCTTTGCTGCACCTGCATTAACTGTTGAGTGGACTGCAGGTAGCACTGTTGGGGACTTTTCTAGAACCTAAGGCACACTTGCACAGTCCTTGCTTCCCCAGAATCTGGTTTTCAATTAGCCACACTGAATTGATCATTTGGTAACGATAGTACCACCGATTCAGCACCTGTTTTATGCCAGACACTTGCATACATTATCTCTCAACAAGGATTTCCCAAGCTCAGCTCTATCGACATAATTCTTTACTGTGAGGAGCTGTCTGTGCATTGTAGGATGTTTAGCAGCATCCATGTCCTCTACCCACCAAATGTCAATAGCATCCCCTCACCCCCAAGTCATGAGTCGTGATGATCAAAAATGTCTCTAGATGTTATGAAATGTTCCCTGGGCGGGGGATGCTAAATCACTCCCAGTTGAGAGCTACTGCTCTAAATAGGAAGTCTGAAGTTCAGAGAGGTTAAGCAATTTTCCCAAGGCCACAAGGCTGGCAAGCAGCAGAGACAGAATCTGAATCAAGGTGTGCCTGACACCAAAACCAGGTATTTGTCACTCTGTCATGCTGTCTCCTAGTTCTAAATAAGGAAGGTGTGAACTCGATACTGAAATCTATTTGCCCAGAGGCAATAGCATCGATAAACTGATTCCCCACCCTGGAGAGTGTTCAGATTCTGAACTTACAACTTCTGGCTACTGCTTATCTGAGCAGACTCTAGATCTAGACTTTGGGAGCTAAATCAACTGAGACCTGGGTCACTCTGCCAAACCTGGAAATTTAAGCTCTTCTTTACAATCCTGTCTCTCCTATGTGTGCCATGAACTTAATTTGGACATCTACTGCACTGGTTCTTCTGGAACCATGGAGAGGCTGCGGTCTTGGGAAATAATAGCAACTCTTCCAGTAGCTTGTCCACAGCCACTTTCTAGAAACATGCTGAGGCCAGAATCACAACCCAAACTTCTGCCTGAGTTCCATCTTCTTTTGCTTCTGAGTTCATTGATTAAAAGCTTCATGGAGGGCTTCCCTGATGGCGCAGTTGTTGAGAGTCTGCCTGCCGATGCAGGGGACACGGGCTTGTGCCCCGGTCCGGGAAGATCCCACATGCCTCAGAGTGGCTGGGCCCGTGAGCCATGGCCGCTGAGCCTGCGCGTCCAGAGCCTGTGCTCCGCAACGGGAGAGGCCACAACAGTGAGAGGCCCACGTACCGCAAAAAAAAAAAAAAAGCTTCATGGACATATTGTCATACTGAGTGAAGTAAGTCAGACAGATAAAGACAAATATCATATGATATCGCTTATATGTGGAATCTAAAAAATATGGTACAAATGAACTTATTTACAAAACAGAAATAGAGTCACAGATGTAGAAAAAAAACTTATGTTTACCTGGGGGGAAAGCGGGGTGGATAAATTGGGAGAATGGGATTTACATATACACACCACTATATATAAAATAGATAACTAATAAGGACCTACTGTATAGCACAGGGAACTCTACTCAATACTGTGCAATGACCTATATGGGAAAAGAAAAAAGAGAGGATATATGTATATGTACAACTGATTCCCTTTACTGTACACCTGAAACTAACACAACATTGTAAATCAACTATACTCCAATAAAAAATAAAATAAAATAAAATCTTCGTGGCCATAAATTGGACTGAATTTGCACATTATACCACTTCCTGTGACATAAAACTATGCGTAATTGAAGAGAGACTGCCAGGCACATGAATATAAAGTTGCGTACGGGAACCTAATTCACAGCAGAACTTGAACTACCCCAAGCCTAGATTTCTTTCATCACTTTTTATTCTTTTCTCCCCTCTCCTAATTTTTTCTCTTCTTTGCTAAACCCTGTTGTGCACAGACAGCTACCGCTGTTAACATACTAGATGTTAGGAAACAAGGAACCACTTTCCATATGGCCTTCTTCATGCACGGGCAAAAACAACAGCTAAAAGTAAATTCTGCAGGAAACTAAAGAAGTCATCACAAAGAGTAGGTTCACTGCCAGAGCCTGCTAGCTTCTTTCATGAGAGAAATGATAACTAATAGCAGCTGCTACCCATGTTGGTAAAGTCCAAAAGCCTTGGCAACCACAGCAACTGTGTGGTCGGTAGTTGCCATCTCACTGTTCCTCAAAAGCCCCCCATAGTGTTCCTTTTGCCTAGAGTCATCACAGAAGAATTTTCATTATGAGATCATAAGATCAACAATCTCCCGAACAAGTCAGTGGCAGATCATGGCAAAAGGGGGAGTGTGAGTCTCAGTTTCCAATGCAAGAATTTGAAAGATTAGGACTTCTACTTTAAGGTTCTATAATTTCTCAACCACACTAACAGACGGGGAGATGAAAGTTAGTGGTCAAGACAGAGAAACTGACTCAGAGGGGCTTGTCAGTGTAAGAGACTGTTTTAGACTCAAGCCATTCATTTTTCAAACATATTTTAAAGCCGTGTTTTTCAAACTACAGATCTCAATCCACTACAGAAGTATGAAATCAACTTTGTAGATCATGATCAGAGTATATTTTCAATTAAATGAAATGGAATGAAATGTATATATCAGATTACATTGCACATTGTAATTTCGTTTCAGTTATGTTTGAGTGTACAGTGGATACCAATCAAAATTGAATTCCTGGGCTTCCTGGTGGCGCAGTGGTTGAGAGTCCACCTGCCGTTACAGGGGACACGGGTTCATGCCCCGGTCTGGGAGGATCCCACATGCTGCGGAGTGGCTGGGCCCGTGAGCTATGCTCCGCAACGGGAGAGGCCACAACAGTGAGAGGCCCGCGTACCGCAAAAAAAAAAAAAAAAAAGAATTCCTTTCGTTTTACACCCTTACTAAAGTATAAGTAACATGCAAAAAACTTTACATACTTAATGTATGCGATTTGATAAATTTTTACACATGTATACACCTGTGAAACAATCACTACAATCAAGGTAACAAACCCATTGCTCCCCAAACTTTCCTCATGCCCTTTGGCAATCCCTCCTTCCACTTAACTACTGATCCGCTCTCTGTTACTATAGTTTGTACTTTGTGCAATAGAAAATTATATAAATGGGGTCATACAGTAAGTGCGCACTCTTTTTTATCTGGCTTTTTTCGATCCGAGTAATTACTCTGAGATTTATGCATGTTGTTGTGTGTATCAGCGGTTCATTCACTGTCATTGCTGAGTAGGATTCCGTTGTGTAGCTCTATCACAATTTGCTTATGCATTCACCTGTTGGTGGACATCTGGATTGTTCCCAGTTTGGGACTATTACAAATAAAAGTGCCATAAACATTTACATACAAGTTTTTATGTGGACATAGTTTTTCTTGGGTAAATACCTGGTTATGGAATGAGTGAATCATATGGTAGATGTATATTTAGCTTCCTCAGAAACTTCCAAACCATTTTGTAAAATGATTTTACCGTTTTACACTCCCACCTGTAATGAATGACAGTTCCAGTTCCACTACATGGATCTTTGCCAGGGCTTGGAAAGGTCAGTTGATTTAATTTTAGCTGTTCTAGTAGCTATACAATAGTATCTCATTTAATTTGTGTATAGTGAAGTGACTATTAAATATTTTGCCCATTTTTATTTATTTATTTATTTATTTCTGTGGTATGCGGGCGTCTCACTGTTGTGGCATCTCCCGTTGCGGACCACAGGCTCCGGACGCGCGGGCTCGTGGCCATGGCTCACTGGCCCAGCCGCTCTGCGGCATGTGGGATCTTCCTGGACCGGGGCACGAACCCGTGTCCCCTGCATCGGCAGGCGGACTCTCAACCACTGCGCCATTTTAATTTGATTATTCATCTTCTTATGGAATTGTTAGAGTTCTTTGTATATTTTAGTTACAAGTCCTGTGTCAGATATATAGTCTGCAAATATTTTCTCCCAGTCTCTAAAGACTAACTAACCATTCCATTGTTTTAACAGTGCCTTTTGAAAGACAAAAGATTTAATTTTGATTATTTTTACTTGTATATCTAGTTTACTTATTTTGGGTTGTATAGTTTGTGCTTTTTGCATCATATTTAAGAAATCTTTGCCAAGCCCAAGGCCACTAAGACTTTCCCCTAGGTTTTCTCTTAGAAATTTTAGAGTTTTAGCCTCATATTCAAGTCTATGGTCTACTTCTTTTTCTAGACATTTTTTTGATGTGGACCATTTTAAGGTTTTTATTGAACTTGTTACAATATCGCTTCCATTTTATGTTTTTTTTTTTTGTCCGTGAGGCATGTGGGATCTTAGCTCCCCAAGTGCACCCCCTGCATTAGAACGCAAAGTCTTAGCCACTGGACCATCAGGGAAGTCCCTATGATCCATTGCAAGTTGGTTTTTGTATAAGGTGTTAAGTAAGTGTTGAGGGTCATTTATTGCATATGGCTATCCAATTGTTCCAGCACCGTTTGCTGAAAAGATTGTCCTTTTCCCATTCAGTTGCCTTGGCATCTTTCTTGAAAATCAATTGACCATTATGTGTGGGTCTATTTCTGGACTCTATATTCTGTTCCATCAATCAATTCATCTATTTTTACACAAATACCATACCATCTTGATTGCTGTGGCTTTATAGTCAGTCTTGAAATTAAGTAGTGTTAGTACTCAAACTTTTTTTCTTTTTCAAAGTTGTTTTGACTAGTCTGGGTCTTTTGAATTTTCATATACATTTTAAAATCAGCTTTTCAATTTCTTCAAAGAAGTCTCCGGGAATTTGATTAAGGTGGTGTAAATTTAAGAGATCAGTTTGGGAGAGAATTGCCATCTCAACAACACAGAGCCTTACAATGTATGAAGACAATGTATCTCTTCATTTCATTAGGTCTTCTTTAATTTCTTTCGGCAATGTTCTATATCTTTCAGTGTTCAGATATTGCATAGTTTTCATTAAATTTATCCTCAAGTATTGTTTGTTGCTATTGATGTTGCAAATGGTATTTTTTTTTTTTTTTTTTTTTGCTGTACGCGGGCCTCTCACTGTTGTGGCCTCTCCTGTTGCAGAGCACAGGCTCCGGATGCACAGGCTCCGGACAAACAGGCTCAGTGGCACGGCTCACGGGCCCAGCTGCTCCACGGCATGTGGGATCTTCCCAGACCGGGGCACGAACCCGTGTCCCCTAGCACTGGCAGGCAGACTCTCAACCACTGCGCCACCAGGGAAGCCCGGTATTGTTTTTAAATTCAAATTTCTGGTTGTTCATTACCAGAATAAAGAAGTACAATTAATTTATGCATATGGAACTTATATAAGATTTTCTACATAGACAGTCATGTCATCTGCAAATAAAGACAATTTACTTCTTCTTTTCCAATCAGAATGTCTTTTATTTCTTTTCCTTGCCTTATTCCACTGGCTGGAAACTCCAATACAATGTTGGATAGTAATAGTGGGAGTGGCCATCCTTGCCTTGTTTCTGATCTTAGGAGAAAGACTTTAGTCTTCCAATATGATATTTGTTGTAGGTTTTTCATAGTTGCCTTATATCAGATCGAGGAAGTTCCCTTCTATTCCTATCTTACTAAGAATTTATATCAGGCATAGTAGATTTTTGTCAAATATTTTTTTATGCATCTATTGACATAATGATAAGATTTTTATTTTTTAGTCTGTTAACCTATGAATTACAGATTGGGTTTTGAATTATAGATTGGGTTCTGGGATAAACCCCACTGGACATATATGTTATCTTTTTCATGTATCGTTCAATTCACTTTACTAAAATTATTAAGATTTTTTTTTGTATTAATTTCATGAAGGCTATTGGTCTATAGTTTTCTTGTAGTTCATGTCTGATTTCAGTATAAAAACAGCACCAGTTTTGCAGACTCAGTTAGGAACTAATCTCTTCATTTTGCTGGAAGAGTTTTGATGAAATTGATGATATTTCATCCTTAAATGTTTGATAAAATTTTCTCCTGAAGTCATCTGGCCCTGGAGTTTTCTTTATGGGAAGATTTTTTAACTAGAAATAAAATTTACTTAGCTTTGGTAGTTTGTCTTTCAAAATTTTTTTTAAATTTCATCTAAATTGTTGAATTTATCAGCAAAGTTATAAATAATTTCACATATTCTTTTAATGTATGTGGGACCTGTGGCGATGTCCCCTGTAACTTTGTCTTCTCCTTTTTTCTTGATTAGTCAAACTAGAGGTTTGTCAATTTTATTGATATGTTTAAAGAACCAGCTTTTGCTTGATTGATTTTCTTGATTATTTTTCTGTTTTCTGTTTCATCGATTTCTGCTGTTATCTTTATTATTTTCTTTCTTCTGCTTGCTTTGGGTTTAATTTATTCTTCTTTTTCTAGTTTCTTAAGGTAGAAGCTGAAGTCATTGATTTGAGACCTTTCTTTTCTAATAGAGGTGTTTCATTCTATAAATTTCCTTTTGAACACTGCTTTAGCTGTGTCTACAAATTTTGATGTTATATTTTTATTCTTATTCATTTCAATATACCTTCTAATTTACCTTTTGATTTCTTCTATGACATACATTATTTAGAAGTATGTTAATTTGTGGGCAGAAAACAGTTTGTATGATTTACAGTCATACAAAACAGTTTGTATGATTTACAATTCTTTTGAGTTTATTGGGATTTGTTTTATGTTTTATTGGTAAATGTTCTATGTGTACTTGGAAAGAGTATGTATTCTATCGCTGTTGCATGGATAGTTCTATAAATGCCAATTAGGCCTACTTAATTGATGGTTGTTATTCAGTTTTTCTATATACTGTCTGACTTTCTATTTATTCTAATAACTATTGAGTGAGGGGTGTTAAAAATTCCAACTATAATTGTGGATTTGTCTATTTCCTCTTTTAGTTCTATCAGTTTTGTTTCATGTATTTTGAAGCTCTATTATTAAGTGCATAAATGTTTAGGATTACTGTGTCCTCTTGATAAACTGATCCTTTTACCACTATGAAATAATTCTCTTTATCCCTAATAATATTGATTAATATTGATATTAATGGAGTCTCTTCAGCTTTCTTTTGATTAGTATTTCCATGCTGTATTATTTTCCATCTTTTTACTTTTATCCTAGTTTTATCTTTATATTTAAAGTGGATTTCTTTGGAGGCAATATATAGTTCATTCTTGCTTTTGTATATAATCTGACAATTTCTGCCTTTTAATGAACATCTAATGTAACTATTGATAAGGTTGGATTTAAATCTACTATTTTGCTATATGTTTTCTATTTGTTCCATTGTTCTTGATTCCCCTTTTTCCTCTTTTTATGCCTTCTTTTGGACTATTTTTTAGAAAGTTTTTAAAAATAGACTTTACTTTTTAGAACAGTTTTAAGTTCACAGCAAAATTGAGCAGGAAGTACAAAGAGTTCACATATATCCCCTGCCCCACATATATACAGCCTCCACCATTATCAACAACCACAGTGTGCAGTGTTTTTTGTAGTTGTTATTGTTACAATTTGTTATAATTGAAGAACCTACATTGACACATAATCATCACCCAAGTTCATACTCTACAATAGGGTTCACTCTTGGTGTTGTACATTCAGTGGGTTTTAACAAATGTATAACAATATGTATCTACCATTATAGTACCATACAAAATAGTTTCACTGCCCTAAAAATCCTTTGTGTTCCACCTATTAAGCTCCCCTCCCAACCCCCGGCAACCACTGATCTTTTTACTGTCTCCATAGTTTTGCCTTTTCCAGAATGTCATATGGTTGGAATTGTAGTAGTCTTTTCAGATTGGCCTCTTTCACTTAGTAATATGCATTTTAGGTTCCTCCTTATCTTTTCATGGCTTGATAGCTCATTTGTTTTTAGTGCTGAGTAATATTCCATTATCTGGATGTACCACAGTCTATTTATCCATTCATCTACTGAAATTCATCTTGGTTGCTTCCATGTTTTGACAAATCTGAATAAAAATCCTTGTGTAGGTTATTATATAGACATAAGTTTTTCAGCTCATCTGGGTAAACACCAAGGAACACAACAGCTGGATCCTAGGGTAAGGGTATGTTTAGTTTTATAAGAAACTGCCAAACTGCATTTCAAAGGGACTGGACCATTTTACATTCCCACCAGCAATGAATGAGAATTTCTGTTGCTCTACATCCTTGCCAGCATTTGGTGTTGTCAGTGTTTTAGATTTTGGCCATTCTACTAGGTATGTAGTGGTACCTCACTGTTGCTTTAATTTGCATTTCCCTGATGACATATGATGTAGAGCATATTTTCATATACTTATTTGAAAATCTGCATATTTTCTTCGGTGAGGTGTTTTTGTCCATTTTTAATCTCGTTCTTACTGCTGAGTTTTGAGTTCTTTGTATATTTTTGTTAATAGTTATTTATCAGAACTTTATCAGAATAGTTCTTTCTCCCAGTCTGTGGTTTGTCTTCTCATTCTCTTGACAGTGTCTTTTGCAGAGCAGAACCTTTTCAATTTAACAAGTCCAGCTTATGAATTATTTCTTTCATGGATTGTGCCTTTGCTATTGCATCTAAAAAGCCATCTACCACACTGAATGTCACCTAGATTTCCTCCTATCTTCTGGAAGTTTTATAATTTTGCATTTTACATTTAGGTCTATGAGCCACTTTGAGTTAATTTTTGCGAAGGGTATATGATCTATGTTTAGATTTACTTTTTGGATGTGGGTGTCCAAGTTGTTCTAGTACCATTTGTTGAAAAGACTGTCGTCTATTGTATTGCGTTTGCTCCTTTGTCAAAGATCAGTTGACTATATTTATGTAGGTCTTTTTCTGGTCTCTCTATCCTGTTCCATTGATCTATTCATCTGCTCTTTTGCTAATAGCATGCTGTCTCAATTACTGTAGCTTTACAGTAAGTTAGGTAGTATGTCTTCCAACTTTGCTCTTCTCTTTCAATGTCGTGTTGTCTATTCTGGGTTTTTGGATTTCCATATAAACTTTAGAATTAGAATGCTGACAAAAAAACTTGCTGGGATTTTGATTGGGATTATGTTGAATCTATAGTCCTAAGTAGGAAGAACTGATATCTTGACAATACTGAGTCTTCCTATTCATGAACATGAAATATCTTTCCACTAATTTAGTTCTTTTTTAAAATTTCTTTCATCAGAGTTTTTGTAGTTTTCCTCACATAAATCTTGTATATATTTTGTTAGATTTACTCTCAAGTATTTAATATTTTTAAGGTGCTAATGTAAATGATATTATGTTTTTAATTTCAAATTCTGTTTATTACTAATATATAGGAAAGCAATTGAGTTTTGTATATTGACCTTGTATCTTGCAACCTTGCTATAATTGTATATTAATTCCAGGAGCTTTTTGTTGATTCTTTGGAATTTTTTACATAGATAATCATACACTTTCAAAAATTGACAGTTTTATTTCTTCCTTCCCAATCCTTATACCTTTTATTTCCTTTTGTCTTATTGCATTATCTAGGACTTCCAGTACAATGTGGAAAAGGAATAATGAGAGGGGGCATCCTTGTCCTCTTTAATTATTAAAATTATAATTCTAATGATTCCATTTTATATCCTTTGTTAGCTCATTAGCTGTAACTCTTTGTTTTATTATTTTATAACAAAGGTTTGCAATATACAGTCTACCTTCAAATAATATACCATTTAACACATAGTATAAGGACCTTAAAACAATATATATCCATTTAACCCCTTCCCGGACTTTGTGCTATTGTCATACATTTTACTTCTACGTATGTCATGAACCTTTCAATACATTGTTATTATTTTTGCTTCCAAAGTCAATTATTTTAAAGAGTTTTTTAATAATAAAAAAAGTCTTTTATATTTACTTACATATTTACCATTTCTAGTGCTCATTGTTCCTATGATTTCCATCTCATATCATTCTCCTTCTCCCTGTAGAAATCCCTTTAACATTTCTTGTGCAGGTCTGCTGGTGATGAATTCCTTCAGTTTTTGTATGCCTGGAAAAGCTATTATCTGCAAAAGTTATTTTTGAAAAATGTTTTTGCTGGGTTTTGACAGATTTTCTTTTCTTTCCACATTATGAAAATATTGCTCTATGGTCTTGTGTCTCACACTGTTCCTGACATGATGTCTTCTTTCATTCTTTGTTCCTCAATATGTAATGTGTCTTCTTTTTTTCCCTTTCTGGCAGCTTTTAAGATTTTATCTGTATCTCTGGTTTTGAGAAATTTGTCTCTTGGTGTAATTATTCATGGTTTTTATGCATGGGATCCATTAAGCTTCTTGGGCCTATGGCGTTATAGTAGACATCAAATTTGGAAATTTTCAACCATTACTTCTTCAAACATTTTCACTGTTCGCTCCTCTTTCCTCTCTCTTTCAGGGTCTCTACTTACATGTACATTGGGCTGCTTGAGGTTTTACCACAGCTTACTGATGTTCTTAGACTTTTTTTTAATTCATTTCTCTCAGTTTCATTTGGCATCATTTCTATTGCTAAGCCTTCAGATTTACTAATCTTTTATATGTCTAATTTGTTAATCTCATCCAGTGTATTTTTCATATCAGATATTGTCATTTCCTCACTAGAATTCTGTTTGGGCCTTTTTAATATTTTCCACATCTCTACTTAACATGCTCAATCTTCGCCTTCTTGAACATATAAAATATATGATAACTATTATTTTAAACTTTGTCTACTAATTCTATCATATGTGTTATTTCTGGGTCTGTTTCTTTTGACTTTATACTTCATTACTGGTCATGTTCCTGTTTCTTTACATACTAGGTAATATTTTGATTGTATACCAGGCCTTGTTAATTTTACCTTGTTAGTGCTAGATATTTTTGTCCTCCTTGAGTTTTGTTCTGGAGCACAGTTAAGTTACTTGGAAACAGTTTTATCCTCTCCAGGCTTGCTTTTAAACTTTGTTCAGTAAGACCAGAGATGCTTTTAGTCTAGGACTAATTTTGTCCTATGCCGAGGCAGTATCTTTATAAGAATTCTAACCAAAACCCCATTAATTTGAAGATTTCCTCTCTGGCTAGAAGAAACATGAACTATTCTGGTCCTGTCCCCTCTCCTTTTGGGTGGTTTTCTCCAGCTTTAGGCAGTTTCCTCATATGCCTGTGCTGACCAATATTCATCCAAAGACTAGAGGGAGACCCTCTGCAGATCTCCAGCACTTTCTCTCTGTGAAGCTCTCTCCTGTTCCGTGCTCTCTTCTGCGGACTCTAGCCACCTTGCCCTCCCTAGGCTCCCACCTCTGTCTCCTCAATCACCATGCTCTGCCTTGGTTTCTCCTCCCTGCTTTGCAACACAAACACTCTCCCAGAAATAAGTTGGGAGTAATTGTGGGGCTAACTTCATTTGTTTTCAGTGTTCAAATATTGTTGTTTCGTTTATTACTTATTTCTGGCAGAAAACTAAATCTGATTCCTTTTACTTCATCTTGCCTGTAATTAAAAGTCTAACATGTATTTTTTTTTGTATGGGTTGTGGGGTGGGGGAAAGTGTAAAAAATGCTGTCTTTGAAGATACATTTCCATGAATAATGAAAATTCCATCCATTGCAGAGTTCACTCATGCAAAGGTCAACCAGCTTTAGAAAATCACCTCTTTAACAGAATGCTCCCAAGTTGCCTTTGTAAAGGCACTCAGTAACTTGTATAAAGATTGAGAACTTAAATTCAAGTAGTGTAAATAATCATTCAGATCATGTACAGGAGACAATGGGAAATCAATGTCAGCCCTAACAAACTGCCCAGAACAGCTTCACCATGAGGAGATACCATGAGCAGAGAAGCAACTCTCAGATGCCAGTTAGCCCTGAAAGATAATCAATGATTCTTCCTTGGAGACCTAGCCATAAGTACTGGGGCAGTAGCTCCTACCTCCCCTATGGGCAGTGATGTGCTCAGAGAGCCAGCCATTGACCTTGGAATGGGAGAGGGATGCACCAGCTTGGCTTATTCTACAGGCCTCTGAACACAATCAGAGCAAATCCTCCTTCGTGACAGAGTTATATCCTCATCAGAAATGAGGAACTTTGGGGATACAGTAACCTTCTTCTAGGACTTCATGGTATTTAGTAGCTGAGTAAATGTAGCTTCCAAAGATTCCATATGCAAGTGCCAGTCATACCTAGTAAGTTAGAGGAGAATCTGAGGTGTCAGACAAGGTACAACTCTGCATTTATGCTGCAGCTCTGGCAACCTGTTTATTAAGGAGCTTGCTTAAAAAATAGTTTCTATATGCACTTGAAAGAGCAATCTAGCATAATGCATAATGTACACATTTAATGTATAAATTTACCAGCTTTGGACTTGAACAGCCCTGGGTTCAAATCCCACCTCTGCCACAAATGAATGGCCCTGGATAAGACTCTTAACTTCTCTGATGATCAGTTTCATCCACTTGTAAAATGGTGTTAATATTCCCTATTGCAGCATTTTGTTGCGAGAAGTGCATAGGTAAGATTCCTGGCATATAATATTCATTCAGTAAATATGGCTATAATTACAGTTATGGTAGCTATCTGGGGATGAAACAGGAAGAAAATAGGAAGGTGGGACCTCTTCATACTAGTCAAGATGAAAACATGCCATGCTGTAAGTAGAAGTCCATCCAAGCCTACGGAAAAAAAAAACTAAGAAAATCCCATTTGTACTCCCCAGACTCTAAATTGTCAGAATTATCTCAAGTGAGGATGATTTTTCTTGGCCCTGACTGACAGTCCTTTAGAGGCTACCTTTTCCAGAGACTCAGTCTTTCTTATGACAGTGCCCAACTCATGAGACCCTGGGAGCCACTCAGGGCTGAGCACTGCCTGTCCACTGTGCATCAGGAAGGCCCTGATATGAAAGGCGATAGCACGCTCCTTCCTCCAGAGACCTTGGCTCTAGCTCAAGGGTAAAGGTGGTGGAGCTGATAGCAGACCTGGCAAAGGAGCTGCTGGGGTCTGCTGGAACAGGGCCACCTCACAGAGGCCTGTCACCAGGCCAGCAAGGTATCCCAGCAGCTGAAACCTGATCCTTTCCCTCTCACACCAGTGTGGTTTTGGGTGGCCCCGTTTACCTGAACTGCTCTGTAGAGGAGGATCAATCTGCATTTGCATTTTTCAGAGACTGGGAGCCTACTCCTGCTTTAAAACAGCAAACTTTCCTCTAAACCAGGACACTAGATCTCAAGATGGAGACAACTGCCCTATGCTTGAAATTCTTCCTGGGACCCTCCAGACCATCCCCCAAAAGGACAGTTACTGGTTAACTTATAAAGTGTGTAAAATATTTCATTTCTGTACATGGAGAACACAGGTTTTTCCCTCTGCTGAGACCTTATATTTAGTGTGGATCATTAAAGTCAGCAGGGCTAGATGCCCAAGTTCCTCGCCACACTTCCATGCACTGATCTCCACTCCTTCCCTTCTTTGTTGCTTCTACTGGCTCCTCAGTCATCTTTCTCCCTCTTCTCTCTTTTTTCCTCTTCAGTTTTTTTTTTTTAGGTTGTAGTGAAATACACTTAACATAAAATTTACCATCTTAAGTGCATTACCATTTTCAAGTGCGCAGGTCAACGGTGTTAAATACATTCACGTAGCTGTGCAACCACGACCACCATCCAACTCCAGAACTCTTCATCTGGTAAAACAGGAACTCTATACCCATTAAAAAACAACTCCCAATTCCCTCTCCCGCCAGCCCCTGGCAGCCACCATTACACTTTCTGTCTCTATGAATTCGACTGCTCTAGGTACATCATCTCTCCCCCTTCTCTTTAAGTCATACCCATACTCTTTCCTTTTTACTTATAAACCCAGCCCAGTCCCCATTCTCTCCTCCTAAAAACAGAATTTTCTTAAATCTCTTCTCTTGACTAGGCTACTTCAAATTCAATGGTTGCCTGCAGCCCTTAAAGGACTTTTTAAATTTGTAAACAATAACTTGTAAATAATAAACTTGAAAATAATCAGATAGTTTAAGAATAATGCCCCAAAGTACAGCAGTGTGTATTATAAAAATAAAATGTCCTCTCTTGTCCCTCATCCAACCCCAAATTTCCACATGTCTTTGCTAACCATTGTTAACAGTTTGCTGTATATTTGTCTAGAATTGTTCTCTGCTTCCATGGCATTTAAAGTACAGCATCCTGGTTAATAGTAGACACTCTGGGGCCAGGATGCCTGGGTTTGAATCCTGACTTCGCTACTTAGCTGGGTGACCTCGAGCAAGTTACTTAACTTCTCCATACTTTGATTTCTTCATATAAAACTGAGCTAATATTAGTATCCATTTTATAGGATTGTTCTGAAGATTAAGTTAATAAATGTAGAGCACTTTGAATAATGCCTTGTGTATAATAAGCATTTTTATTATTGTTATTATGCATGTGTTTTTATCTTGGTTACACAAATGGGAGCATACCACGCATATTGTTCTGCAAGCTTATTTCACCTAATGAACACACCAAGGGTAACTTCCAATGTTAATGCACCCTCATTCATTGTAATGACAGCACACCGTTCCACACTATGGTTATAAGAGTTGGACTGGTTTTTAAATCCAGGGTACAAGAAGCTATAGAGTACGTGATAGCATGCCACAGTATATGTCCCAAGATGACAGTCTTGGGGTGTGGGGGATGACACATCAGTACTGGGGTTTGCTTTTGTCAGTGCTGAGCTCCTCAAGGGCAGGACTGATTTCCTTCTATGCTCAGAGAGCTGGTGATTGCACCGTCTCACTCATAGAGGTTTGTCCTTCACAGTTGCTATTCTTTTTTTTTTTTAATATTTATTTAATTATTTTTTTAAATAAATGTATTTATTTATTTTGGGGCTGTGTTAGGTCTTTGTTGCTGCGCGCGGGCTTTCTCTAGTTGCGGCGAGCGGGGGCTACTCTTCATTGCGGTGCACGGGCTTCTCATTGTCATGGCTTCTCTTGTTGTGGAGCATGGGTTCTAGGCGCGCGGGCTTCAGTAGTTGTGGCACGTGGGCTCAGTAGTTGTGGCTTGCAGGTCTAGAGCGCAGGCTCAGTAGTTGTGGCTCACGGGCTTAGTTGCTCCGCGGCATGTGGGATCTTCCCGGGCCAGGGCTCGAACCTGTGTCCCTTGCATTGGCAGGCAGATTCTTAACCACTGCACCACCAGGGAAGCCCACAGTTGCTATTCTTATTGATCAAATCTTACAAGCGTGCCTCTCTAAACATGGTTTTCCAGCAGGCCCTTGGAAAGGAAGTCATCTCCTTCCTGCCCCTTCCCATGACCTGGAGTGCAAAGGACTGAGCCCTCAGGGAAACACTATGTGTAACCTGGCAGGAAAGGAGCCTCTGAGAGCACATGAGTGATGTGAGGATAAAATAAATAAATTTTATTGTGAGCGTGTGTGCATGTGTGTGTGTGTGTGTGTGTGTGTGTGTGTGGCCTCGATGCCATGACTTGTTGCCTTCCTCTCTACCCCTGTTGACTCTCCCATGACTTTCTGCTCATCTTATGTCGGGGAACCAGAGTATAAAGACAATGAATAGTCAAGACTTATATCTAGAATGAAAGTACAACGTAGCTGTCAGGAAACCAAGAGGCATGAAAGTTAGAGAAACACCCTGCTCACAGGAAATTAGTAAAATGTCCCACTCTAAGGACCACATTTGGGAGCCTGGCTCAGCTACGTATCAGCTTCATGATTTAACCTCTCTATGCCACGGCTTCCTCATTTGTTAAAGTGACAAAGACAATAATATCTATTCTATAGAGTCACTTTGAGGATTAAATGAATTAAATTCCTAAAACCCCCACCAGGGTAAGCTCTGAATGTCAACTATTATTATCATTGTATCTAAATGTATTCTACTACCCCCATCTCTAAACCCCAGTTTCCTTTTGTGTCATCTCCTTAGGCTTCATCTGTTTAAAGAGAAATCACAGAAAAACTATCACAGAGGTTTAGCAGAAGAAATAATTTATCATTTTAGAAATATTTCCCAAAGAGGGGGTCAGAGCCATTTCAAGGACCATCTGATTAGATCCCGTAAAGCAGTAGGCACAGAAATCCCTCCAGACTTTTTAAATCAGATGGGCATTTATTCAACACATTCCTGTACAGGGTAGTTTACAAAATTAAACTAACACAGCAAAAGGACCCAGCACTGCAGGAACTTACACACCTAAAATGGTCATCGGAGGCAGGGCAAATGTTCAGGTGAGTGGAAAGTGTTTGATGTTCCTTGCTTTACTGAAAGTCATTATTCACAGATTCACGGAGGCCTCATGCTAATGAGAGCTGATAACTCCTGCTCATGATCTGCTTCCTGTTTTCTAGACTTTACAGCATGGGACTAACTAGAATTTTATTCTCGAGACCAATGTGTCCTATGGGGTATCTCCAAAAGAGGAGCATCAAAGGGGAATAAAAAAGATGCTGGCTGTTGAGCACTAGAAATCCAGCTGCCTTCTCCCAGCTTCTGGACACACAACGGCTTCATTGTGTATGGAGAAAAAAAATTGAACTGAAGCTTTCCTGCAAGCATTTTTGAACTTGGACCTCCA
Organism: Monodon monoceros; assembly: GCF_005190385.1. Classification (NCBI taxonomy): domain Eukaryota; kingdom Metazoa; phylum Chordata; class Mammalia; order Artiodactyla; family Monodontidae; genus Monodon; species Monodon monoceros. Next base: position 83,584,495 of record NW_021703774.1, on the reverse strand, counting down.
GTGCATAGATTAGAAGCCAGCTCCCAGCCCAGGCCCCCTCCTCTTCTCCCTTCTCCTTTCCATCTTTGTAAGAGAATTTAGTTCCATTTAAGTCCAGGGGACATGGCAAAAACAACACTCCAAACACCACTTCCATTTTTGGCAATGGGATCCTTCAAACAGTGAGAAATAGCCCTTCAGTTCGCAGGCCCCTTAGATTCTGCACCTCAAACACTAGTTTCCTCTGCTCACTTCAGAGGGAAGGGATGGATCTGAAGAGTTGAGGCTCATTTTCTGAGTTGTTTTTTAAGGAAAAAGATACCAGCAAAAAGAACAGTCACTGATTCCTAACGCTGGGAGGATGTTAGCTAGCCACCAATCGACTCCCCGTTTTGCAGATGAGGGAACCGAGGCCAAAGAGGTTAACAACCCGAGCAGCACTTTGAGAGGCAGCCCCAGGACAAGCCATCTTAGGACACCAGACACGCTGAAAGCCAGGCCCTCGTTTCCCCATTTACTTGCATTATCAACTTCCTATTAATACTTATTGATAAATTGTTATATACTGAGTCCTGTGCTCAGGAGAAGGAAGCAAAACTCGACCCTGCAGGAGTTTATAGTGATTAGTTCATTTTCTTTTCTTTGAATTCACTTCATCTCTCATATTTCTCTTTCCTATGAATGAAATAATAAACCATTCTTTTTGTCCCTTTGGTTCAAATTTTTAGAGTCATAGACATGTCTCATGTTCACTCCTTTTTGATACACCAAGTGCTATTAATTATTCATGTAAATATTCCATCTTTCTCTCAACAGACATTTATCATCCCCTACCATGAGCCAACCACTGTCCCTTTCCACTGGGGTACATTCTCTTTCTCTCTGTTCCTTCTGCTATCACCCCAATCCCAGGCTTTATCAACTTCCAATTGACTGGTATTTACAAGAACTACCCGGCTGCCTCCAGGCCAACCTCTCTGTCTGCAACAGGTCAAGTCTGATGAATTTTCCTTGAACAGTCACTGGTCACATCGTGCTTCTGCTCCTCAGCCTGCAGTTGCTTGCTTCCTATTACCAATCAATTTGGGTCCAGATTCTTCCCCTTGGTTTTCAAATTTTCCTGCAATCACTTTATCTACCCAAATTTATTTCCCCTTTATTCTCACCTAACTATTCTTTACTTTAACTGGTGAAATTTCACTCATCCTTCAAGGCCTGGGGTCAGGTTTCATCTACTCTCTGAAAAGTTCCTCTTCCCCAGCATCACAGTAGCTACTCCCTCTTAGACCTCCCTGGGCACTCACCTCTAGTATAAGACTGCTCAGATTGCTGTAAGGTTATTTGTTCATCGGCGATCTCCTTACCTGGACTCTGAGTTCTTGGAACACAGAGACCATCCTTTTAATGTCCTATTCCAATGTCCAGCAGAACATAGGTGCTCAATAAATGTCCTGCATGGAGTGAATGAATAGCTCCTAGCACAGCACTGAGTTCTCTGCAGGTGCTCGATGAAGACTTGCTGAGCACCTGAAGGTAACCTGACATCAGAGCTCAACATCCAGTGAGGCAGGCAAGGATGTAAATAGCAATTGTGACACAAAACTATGTTCATAAAAGCATTGTTGCTAAAGGGAAACTTCCCTTTTTGGGTAACCTAGGCCAAAGAGACTAAAGTCCAAGCAGCACTTTGAAAGTTATCCCCAGGGCAAACTGTCCTAGAACACCAGAGAGTTTTCCTTTCAAAGGGAAGCTTCCCTTTTTTTTTTTTTCCGTACGCGGGCCTCTCACTGTCGTGGCCTCTCCCGTTGCGGAGCACAGGCTCCGGACGCGCAGGCTCAGCGGCCATGGTTCACGGGCCCAACCGCTCCGCGGCATGTGGGATCCTCCCAGACCTGGGCATGAACCCGTGTCCCCTGCATCGCAGGCAGACTCTCAACCAATGCGCCACCAGGGAAGCCCAGGAAGCTTCCCTTTTGACACACGATTTTAAAGAATTAGAAAGAAGGGAGTCTGAACTCACTCATAAATGCTAAGGAATAAAAATATTATATTTCCGAGGGAAACAATCTCCCTTCACCAAGCCTAAGGAAGACATATCTAATCTGGAATTAATACATTTTAAGAAAAAATTCAAACAATATAGTTAGCAACATGAGACACATGGGAGCTGTGATAACCAGGATGAAAACAAATGTGATCTTTTTTATTGAACCACTTTAATTACTATTTATTTATTCAAGAGGATGTTTATTCAAGAGGCTGTTATCCCCATGCCTTTACTACAAGAACGGCCCTCTTACTATTTTCTTTAAATATTTTCCTTAAATACCTACGCGTTTAAGATTATCAATGACTTGTTTGCTATTTGTCAGCTCATATAGCATTTTCACCGTTTTTAAAAGAATGATTGCATCAGAAAATTGAACATATTAGGATGATATCATGGATGATACCAGCCATTAAAAATACACTCCCCATGATATGCAGAAAACTAGAGCAATTTCACTGGAAAATACAATTTGTGCTTCTGGAATTAGCTCTTGTTACAGACATTATCAAGTACATATTATGGACAAGATGCTGTGCAGAAAACCAAGCTGTACCTGAGCAACTCCTTGCTCTCAAGTTTACCAAATACAGGAGGAGGATTTGAGTTGGGAAGTTCATCACTCAACACCCTTCACGTGTCTACAGAAATTGCAAGGTCTTTCCATTACCAGGCTCATTGTTTAGATACGCCACATGTCTGTGTGTAACTAATGACTCTGAGAAGGCTGTGAGAAGGAGGCTCTCAGTGAGGATGTCTCTGTTTCATTGGGGCTGCTGAATCGATCTGCTCCCAGCATCTGACCCAGCGTACTGGGCGGCACCTACCACTACTTCACATTTTGTCCTAAGTGCACTGGCCCATTTTTGATCCCAGGAACCAAGTTCACTGGGTGTCCTTTGGGTTTAGAACCATATTGTCTACAAAATAATTGAAACATCTACAGTCATTGAAATGTATATTGAGAAACATTCTCAAGAATTAAAGAACTGAAGTTTCACAAAAACATTTTTCATTCTAAATGCACTGGAGAATAAAAAAGCTTCCCAGGACCTCTGGCATTCCTCCAGGAAAGGACTACCACACCACAGAGGAATTGCACTTTTGCCTAGTGGCCTTTGGAATGACCTGAAATTTATATATTTTTTCAAATAGATGCCCTGCATGGTGACCTGGCAGCAGGATTATTTTCCCAGTCTGATTCAGAAGCCATGTGATACTCATATTCCTCTGCAAGGGTCCATATATTCTACACCCTAGTGAGCCTGATCCTGAAGACCAATGCTTGAGGATTTCTCCCACTTGAGCCACTTGCCAATGGCAGAGCTATCCCACTCTTAGCAGCAGGCCCTTACCCTGAAGATACAAAATTCCCTTCAGTTCTGTTAAATTAATTTTAACAGATGTTATCTATGTGCCAAAAATTGTGTTTAGCCGCTGGAAGTTAAACAAAAGAAGAAGATCTGGTCCCTGATCTTGAAGAGCTTATAGACAATTACTATACAATATAATGTCTTAACCAAACAACTCAGACCAGGTTGGGGTGTGGGGCATTGGAATTCAGAAGAGAGAATCATAGCCCAACATGGGGGCTTGGGAAATGCTTCTTGGAGAAGATGGCATATAAGATGATATTCTTAAAGGAAGAATTAGAGGGTATCAATCATAAAAAGGGAAGGGTGCTCTTGGCAGAAGAAACAGTATAAGCAGAAGTACAGAAGCATAAAGAGAATGGGCTGTACACATAGTTAGGCACTAGTTAAGAAGTTATAAAAGAACTGCAAGGTAGAAGGTGGGGACAGAGGTGATACAAGGGAGACTAGATTTATAGAAGATAGGATACGAAGAACCTTGGGTGACCTGCTAAAGAGTTTGGAATTATTCAGTACGTAATGGGTACCCATTGGTGAGTTTTGTTTTGCTTATGTAAGGAGTTGTTTGGGTGGATAGTATTTTTTTAATTTACCTTTTAATGTTTTATTATCAATAAATTAGCATTCATTTTATTTAAAAAAAAATAAACTAGGAACAACAAGCCCAAGTAGCCAAAGCAATCTTGAAAAAAATAAAATTAAAATGTTGGAGATTTCACACTTCTTGATCTCAAAACTTAATACAAAGCTACAGTAATCAAAACAGTGTGGTACTAGCATAAAAACAGACATATAGATCAATGGGATGGAATGGAGAGCCAGCAATAAACCCTCATATATATGGTCAAATGAAAAGCTGCAGAGACCATTCAATGAGGAAAGGACAGTATTTTCATCAAATGGTGATAGGAAAAACTAGATATTCACATACAAAAGAACTAAGTTGGACACTTACCCTACACTATAAAACAAAAATTAACTCAAAATGAACCAAATATTTAAACATAAGAACTAAAACTATAAAACTCTTAGAAGAAAACATAGGGGAAATTTCGTGACATTGGATTTGGCAGTGACTTCTTGAATATGACACAAAAGCATAGGCAATAAAAGAAAAAAATGGCTAAATTGTACTATATCAAAATTAAAACTTTTGTGCATCAAAGGACACTGTCAACAGAGTAAAAAGTCAACCCATGGAACTGGCGAAAATTTTTGCAAATTATATAGCTGATAAGAGGTATATATATAAATATTTAAAGAAATCCTACAATTCAACAACATAAAAACAAACAACCAAATTAAAAAATGGGTAAACTGGGCTTCCCTGGTGGCGCAGTGGTTGAGAGTCCACCTGCCAATGCAGGGGACATGGGTTCATGCCCCGGTCTGGGAAGATCCCCCATGCTGCAGAACGGCTGGGCCCGTGAGCAATGGCCACTGAGCCTGCGCGTCTGGAGCCTGTGCTCCACAACGGGAGAGGCCACAACAGTGAGAGGCCTGCGTACCACAAAAAAAAAAAAAAAAAAAAGGGTAAACTGAGTTGAATAGACATTTCTCCAAAAAGCTGTACAAATGGCCAATAAACACATAAAAGGATGCTCAACATCACTAATCATTAGGGAAATGCAAATCAAAACCACAGTGAGATACAACTTCACACCCAGTAGGATGGCTATTACCAAAACAAAACAAAACAAAACAAGCAAACAAATGAAGAAATCAGAAAATGACAAGTCTTGATGAGGATACAGAGAAATTAGAATCCTTGTGCACTGCTGCTGGGAATGTGAAAAACAGTATGGCAGTTCGTCAAAAGATTAAATCCAGAATTACTGTATCATCCAGCAATTCCACTTCTGGGTATATCTCCAAAGGAATTGAAAGCAGAGACTCAAACAAATATTTGTATCCTCATGTTCATAGCAGCATTGCTTATAACGGCCAGAAGACAGAAGCAGCCCAAATGTCCATCAACAAATAAACAGATTTAAAAAAATGCTGCATATGCAATATAATGGAATATTATTTACCCTTTAAAAAAGGAAATTCTGATACATGCTACAACATGGCTGAAACTTGAGGATATTATGCTGAGTGAACTAAGGCATTCACAAAAGGACAAATACTGTATGATTTCACTGATGTGAAATACTGAGAGTAGTCAATAGTCAAATTCATAGAGATGGAAATTAGAATGGTGGTTGCCAGGAGGTGGGCAGAGGGAGAAATGGGGAGTTAGTGTTGAAAGGATATGGAGTCTCAGTTTGGGAAGATGAAAAAAATTTGCAGATGGATGATGGTAACAGTATGACAACAATGTAAATGTATTTAATGCTACTGAACTGCTACTTAAAATACTTAATATAGTAAATTTTATGTTATTTAAATTTCACCACAGAAAAACTCCTAGGAACCCAGAAAGCAAGAAAGTTACTCATAAGCTTACACAATATTCTCAATCTCCAGTACCAATTATATATAACACTCTGGAGTGGTGAATGGGAGAATACATGATGTGGTTCGATTTGTGTTTGAGGTAGTTTCCTTCAACTGTAGAAAGGAGGATGACTTTAAGCAGGACAAAATGAAAGGCAGGGAGATTGGTTAGGTAGTGATAGAAATAAGGCAAAAGATAAGGAAGGCCTGAACTGGGGAAGCTGTAGAGGAACAGACATTATTAGAAACATATTTAGGACCTGAAATGAGCAAGATTTGATGAGTGACCAGTGATGAGGATGGAGAGGAAGACATCCAATTTCAGAAATTTCAGAAATTTAGTGAATAGGGCACCATTACTTAAGACTACATACACAGAAAAAACAGAATAATTAATTTAAATTAAATTTAAATAACTAAAATGCAATATAATTTAATTAAATAATTTAAAATGTAATATAATGTAAATTTTTTAATAATTTAACTAAAATGTAATATAAGTTAATTAGAACTTTAAATGGTTTAATTAAAAATTTACTAATTGGGAATGTGATTGTAGTGGTTTGTATTTTGTTAACGTGGTTAAAATAACTATTTCCCAGAACTCTCTTCCCTGCATGTTTCTGTTTAGGGTGGACCATAGAGACATTTTGCGTGAGCTTTGGAAGGTGGAAGGGAAGCAGAGGCCATAATGTCTGGATGCGCAAAAGGTTGGTGCAGGAGCAGGAGGCACTGATGGAGCTCATGCACTTTGTCTCTTATCTGGGGGCTCAGGAGGAGCTGGAACACTTTGTCATGGCGTTAAATATTTACCTGAATGAGGAGTCAAAAAAGTTGAAGGAAGATCCAGGAGGAGGTAGAGAAGCTGCAGGACTAGATGCTGCCCTGAGCCAAGGAGATGAGGGGCCCATAAAAGAGCCTGAGATGCGTAAGACCCCAGGAAAAGAGGCCGAGGAAATGGAGAGCCTCAAGACGCTGGGAGTGACTGCAATAAAACTGGGTCTGGCTGAGCTGGAGAAATTTGGTAAGTCAGAATTGAAAGAGACAGGAACATGGCCAGTGCCTTCAAAAGAAACATTTGAAGAGGAGAAGCAAGATGTGAATTTTTATGAGGTCTGTGTCACCAGAGCACAGTCATCCTACTAGCATTTCCTTCTTTATTATTTTTTAATCTATTTTATTGAAGTATAGTTGACTTATAATGTGTTAATTTCTGCTGTACAGCAAAGTGATTCAATTATACATATGTGTGTGTATATATAGGTATATATATATATATATATATATATACATTCTTTTTCATATTATTTTCCATTATGGTTTATCACAGGATATTGAATATAGTTCCCGGTGCTATAGAGTAGGACCTTGTTGTTTGTCCATTCTACGTATAATAGTTTGCATCTGCTGATCCCAAACTCCCACTGCATCCCTCCCCCCGGCCTTTTGCAACCACAAGATTGTTTTCTATGTCTGAGGAGTCTGTTTCTCTTTCATAGATAAGCTCATTTGTGTCATATTTTAGAATCCACATATAAGTATATGATATGGTATTTGTCTTACTCTTTCTGACTTACTTCACTTAAGATAATTTCTAGGTCCATCCATGTTTCTGCAAATGGCATTATTTCATTCTTTTATGGCTGAGTAGTATTCCGTTGTGCATGTGTGTGTGTGTGTATATATATATACACCACCACTTCTTTATCCATTCATCTGTCAGTGGACATTTAGGTTGTTTCCATGTCTTGGCTATTGTAAATAGTGCTGCAATGAGCATTGTAGCATCCCCTTCTTTAAATAGCCATTTAACTTGGGGATGATGCAGAGGTTAGATACAGGAGAAATGGCTGTGCGGCTCCTTCCTTCCACAGGAGTGGAAAGGACCGTGCTGGATGAGAGGTAAGAGCCCCAGGAAGCTGCCTGGTGTCCTCCATTTATCTGATGAAGTACTAGGCACAGTCATTGAGAAAGGAAGTCAAGGGCTGTGTAGAGAGTTTGAAGGGAGAAGTGAAGTTTGGGAACAGTCCCCCGAGGGTGGGAAAATTTTATTTAAAGAAGTGCAGACTTCACGCAGCACCGTTATATGAATGCCCTTTCATATGTGACTTACAGTGTGAAGGGAGCATTTCTCTCATGATCATCTTAACAATACTGGGCATGTTTGACCACATCCAGACCAGTTCCTAGATCCAAAATTTATCATGAGTGGTTTTCTTTTTCAGTAACCATGGATAATGAAAGAACAAAAAAGAATTTCCCTGATCTCTAGCAGCTCTGAGAGCATCCTTTTAAATTCCGAATTCTCTGAACACTCACACAGAAGAGCTAAACAGACCTGCATTAATTCACAGTATTGACTCCCACCATATCTTACCAAAGTATTACTTGCAGATTTCTGTTTATTTCACTTGTTCTAGGAGACCTGCAACCAGCCCTGCTGCAGTGCCAGATGAGTAACTTCGTATGTACTCCTTCACAAACTCAGTTTCCTCCTGATAAAAGAAAACATAAAAAATACAATTTGGAATGTGATGGGAAACTGAAATCAAAAGTCTATTTGCACATTTCCCCTGTTGGGTTATAATATCTAGAACAATTCTAAAGAAATTCTTTCTGCTAAATACACACACACAGCACAGGATAAGAGTTCTTTGGTAACCCAACTGTGAAATGGAGTTTTTATGGGTATTTTTACCGATGAACCAAAAAAGATCAAACTAAATTTATTCTGTGTGAACACAGGTGTACATATATTTTGAAGCGTACAATCAGAGAAGAGCTTGATTTTGAAAGAAAAATCGACGAATTTCATTTCTGAGGAGATTCACTGCCCAGAGGGAAAAACTATATGTCTGGTCTCCATGAATACTGTCTCCCATCCATTCAACACACAGCAACCAAAGTGATCTGAGAAATATAATTGGATAACATCACTCTTCTGCTTAAAACTCACAATGGAGAGTGTTCCCCAAAATGTTGGCGCAATCACTTCTTGATGTGTCAGTGCTTTGAGGAAATGAAAAGTGAATTTCCCTCTTTGAAAGACCAATCCCTACCTTGAAGAGGAGGAGGGAAAGAGCCCTACTGCAAATTGGAAAGCTTCATATAAAAATAGAATTAACCTATTCTTATATTTGTCTTGCCAACCCAGAGTGAGCCATTTTTGAAGTTGGTGGGGTTTTGCTTGTTTTAAAGCACCAGGCCTTCTCAGAAAGAGATGGCAGATCATAGGCTATGATCTGCAAGGACGGGTTCCTTTCCTTGGAGAGGGCTTCATTCTCCCAATAGCTACTATATCCTATGCTGAAGATTCCCAAAGATTCCTAATTTCTGTATTTTTTTTTGTTTTAGTTTATGTTAGTTTTCTTTTTTGCTAGTAGTCATACTAATGGGTTTGAAGTGGAATAATGCCATCTTAACAATAATTTATTCCTAAGTATTTTATTCTTTTTGATGGTATCATAAATGAAATTGTTTTTTAATTTAATTTTTGGATTGTTTATTGCTAATGCATAGAAATTTTATCTTTCAACTTTCCTGAACTCATTTTCTAGCTCTAATAGTGTGTGTGTGCGTGTGTATGTATTCTAAAGAAAACCTAAAGGGTTTTTTATATTTAAATTGTACCCAAATCATGTCATCTGTGAATAAAGATACTTTTACTTCTTTCTTTCCAAATTCAACTCCTTCTATTTCTTTTCTTCCCTAATCGCCCTGGCTAGAACTTCCAATAGAGTGTTGAGTAGGAGTGGTGAAAGTGGTCATTTTTGTCTTTTTCCTGATTTTAGGGGGAAAGATTTCAGTCTTTCACCATTAAGTCTGATGTTACCTGTGGTTTTTCATAGGTACCTTTTATCCAACTGAGGAATTTCCCTTCTATTTCTGATTTTGTTGACTGCTTTTTTTGTGAAAGAACGTTGGATTTTGTCAAACGTTTTTTCTATGTCTATTAAAATGATCATTTTTTTACTACATTGATTTTTGTATATCAAACCAATATTTCATTTCTGGGATAATTTCTACTTGGTCATGATGTACAATATTTCTTTATATGCTACTGAGTTCAGTTTGCTAGTATTTTATTGAGGATTTTCACACCTATGTTTATAAGGGATATTGACCTGTAGTTTTCTTTTCTTTTGATGTCTTTGTCTCGTTTTGGTATCATGGTAATACTGTCCTCTTGAACAAGTTAGGAAGTCTTTGCTGTTTTTTATTTTTTGGAAGTGTTTGTATAGGATTGGTGCTAATTCTTTGAGCACTTGGTAGAAATAACCAGTGAAGGCATCTAGTACCAGCTTTTTCTTTATTGGAAGTTTTTTGATTGTTGACTCAGTTTCTTTACTTTTTATAGGTCTATTCGGATTTTCCATTTCTTCTTCAGTCAGTTTTGGTAGTTCACATGCTTCTAGAAATTTGTCCATTTCATCTGGGTTTTCTGATTTGTTGGCATATAATTGTTCATAGTATTCTCTTATAATTCTTTTCATTTCTCTAAGGTCAGTGGTAGAGTGCCCACTTTCATTCCTGATTTTAGTAATTTGAGCCTTCTCCCAATTTTTCTGGTCAGTTTAGATCGGGGTCCCCAGCTCCTGGGCCACATAGCAGGAGGTGAGCAGCGGGCAAGCGAGCAAAGCTTCATCTGCTGCTCCCATAGCTCCCCATCGCTCGCATTACCTCCTGAACCATCCCTCCCATCACTTGCATTACTGCTTGAACCATCTCCCACTCCCCCCAGTCTGTGGAAAAATTGTCTTCCACAAAACCGGTCCCTGGTGCCAAAAATGTGGGGCACCACTGGTCTAGATAAAGGTTTGCAATTTTGTTGCTCTTTTTAAAATACCAACTTTTAGTTTTATTGATTTCCTCTATTATTTTTCTATTCTCTATTTCATTTATTTCCATTTTGATTATTATTTCCTTCCTTGTTGATTTGGACTTACTTTGCTCTTCTCTAGTTTCTTCAGATGGAAGATTATGTTATTGACTTGAGATCTTTCTTCTTTTTTAATGAAGATGTTTACAACTATAAATTTCCCTCTGAGTATTTTTCCAACATTCTCTGTATCCCATAAGTTTTACTATGTTGTGTTTTTGTTTTCATTCATCGCAAAGTATTTTCTAATTTCCCTTTTGATTTCTTCTTTCACCCATTGATTATTTGAGTGTATTTTCACATATTTGTGAATGTTATAGGTTTGTTTTGTTGGTTTTTTTTTGCGCGGTACGCACTTCTCTCACTGTTGTGGCCTCTCCCGTTGCGGAGCACAGGCTCCGGACACACAGGCTCAGCGGCCATGGCTCACGGGCCCAGCCGCTCCGCGGCATGTGGGATCCTCCCAGACCAGGGCACAAACCCATGTGCCCTGCATCGGTAGGCGGACTCTCAACCACTGCGCCACCAGGGAAGCCCTATAATACTATTTTTAAATGTTTATTTTATTTATTTATTGCTGCATTGGGTCTTTGTTGCTGTGCGCGGGCTTTCTCTAGTTGTGGTGAGCGGGAGTGACTCCTCATTGTGGTGCGCAGGCTTCTCATTGTGGTGGCTTCTCTTGTTGTCAATGTTCTAAATTTACTTCTGTTATTGATTTCTAATTTCACTTTATCGTGGTACGAGAACATACTTTGTCTGATTTCAATCTTTTAAAATCTATTGAAATTTGCTTGTGGCCTAGCATATAGTCTAACCTAGAGAATGTTCCATATACATTTGAGAAGAATGTTTATTCTGCTGTTATTAGGTGGAGAGTTCTAGAAGTATCTACTAGGTATAGTTGGTTTATAATGTTGTAAAGTCTTTTACATCCTTGATGGACTTCAGCCTATTTGTTTTATACATTATTGAAAGTGGGATATTAAAGTTTCCAGCTATTATTATAGAATTGTCTATTTCTCCCATCAGTTCTTTCAGCTTTGGTCAGTTCTGTTGTAAGATGTATACATGTTTGTAACTGTCATATCTTATTGAGTGGTTGATCCCTTTATCATTATAAAATACCCTTCTTTGTTTCGGTGACAATTTTTGTCTTAAAGTCTGATATATTTCTCTGATGTTAGAATAGCTATGCCAGCTCTCTTTTCTTTACTGTTTGTGTGGAATGTCTTTTCCCATTCTTTTTTTTACCGTACTGTGTTTTTAAATCTAAAGTGAGTCCCTTGTAGACAGCATGTACTTAGATCATGTTTTTTAAAAGTCCATTCTGCCAATCTCTCTGTTCATTGAGAGTTTAATCCATAATTAATTAATTATATTTAATGTAATTTCCAGTGGAAAGGACTCACTTCTGCCATTTTGTTATTATCTATGTCATCTATCTTTATTTTTCTCAATTCCTCCATTACGACTTTCTTTTATGTTAAATAGTTACTTTCTAGGGTACCATTCTAATTCCCTATCATTTCTATATATTTTTCAGTTATTTTCTTAGTGGTTTACCTGAGAATTACAATTAACAATTTATAGCAATCTAGTTCATATTAATACCAACTTAATTTTAATAATATACAGAATTTTGCTCCTATATAGCTCAGTTTCTCCCTCCCTTTATTCTGTAATCATTACAAATTATACCTTTAAACATTGCCTGCCCATCAACATAGATTTATAATTATTGTTTTAGTTGTCTTTTAAATCATACGAAAAAAGAGGAGTTACAAACACAAATCCATTAATACTATACTTTATATTTATCTATGTAGTTACCATTAACAATGGATTTGAGTTACTGTCTAGTATCCTTTCATTTTAACCTAAAGGATTCCCTTCAGCATCTCTTGTAGGACAGGTTTGCTAGAAAAAAACTCTCTCAGTTTTTGTTTATCTGAGAATATCTTAGTTTCTCCTTCATTTCTGAAGGATATTTTTGCTGAATATAGAATTTTTGCTTGACATGTTTTTTTTCTTCAGCACTTAAATATATCTCCCCCCCACCATCTGGCCTCTATGGTTTCTGATGAGAAGTTAGCTGTATGTGATGAATTGCTTCTTGTCACTTTCAAGACTCTCTGTCTTGAGCTTTCAACAGTTTGATTATGATGTATCTTGGTGTGGATTTCTTTGAGTTTATCCTTCTTGGAGTTTACTGAGCTCTATGGAGGTGTAGATTCATATTTTTCAGAAAATCTGGGAACTTTTGGACGTTATTTCCTCAATCATTTTTTTCTGCCCTTTTCTCTTTTCCTACAGGAACTCTCATTATGCATGTTTTAGTTCACTTAATGGTGTCACACAAGTTTCCTAAACTCTGCCATTTTTCTTCATTCTTTCTTCTTTCTGTTCCTGACATGGTATAATTTCAATTAACCTATCTTCAAGTTGCTGATTCTTTCTTCTACTTCCTCAGATCTGTTGTTAAGCCCCTCTAGTGACTTTTTCATTTAAGTTATTGTACGCTTCAATTCCAGAATTTCTGTTTGGTTTATTTGTATAATCTCTACCTCCTTATTGATATTCTCTATTTGGTGAGGCATTGTTTTCATGCTCTTCTTTAGCGCTTTACATATGGTTTCCTTTAGGTCTTTAAGCATATTAAAATGGCTAATGTTAAGTCTTTGTCTAGGAAGACTAATACCTGGGCTTCCTCAGAAACACTTTCTATTGATTGCTATTTTTCCTGTAAATGGGCCATAATTTCTTGTTTTGGTTCATGCCTCATAATTTTTTATTGAAAACTCAACATTTTGGATATTAAAATTTGGCAACTCTGAAATCAGATTCTACTCCCTCCACAGGCTTTGTTGTTGCTGTTTGCTGTACTATTGTTTGTTAATTGAATTCTCTGAACCAGTTGTGTAAAGGCTGTATTCTCAGTCATGTGCAACCACTGAAATTTCTGATTGTTAACTTAGTGGATAACTAATGATTGTACAGAGATTTCCTTAAGCACCTGGAACAACAACAGCGACAACAAAACCTCCCAGTCTTTGCAGAGAGATTCTGTGTGTTTATTGTAGCGTGCCTTCAACACTCAGCCAGGCAATTTACAACTCTGCCTTGACCTTCACTTCCTGCTTGTTCAGGACAACTAGAGGTCAGAGCTTAGGAACTTCTTGGCCTTTCTTGAACATGGGAACAGCCCTGGGCCTTCTAGATTTCCAGAAATATGTCAGAACTTTTCAAAGCCCTTATTCCCTAGCCTTTCTTTCAAGGTATTTGATTAATCTATTGTTTACCCCAACTGTTATCCATTGCCTTAACAGCAAAGGCTAAAACATTTGCCTCCAAGTGTTTTCAATGAATGACCCCAGGTAATGCCTTTAAGGCTGGGCAACTTCTGCATTAAGTGAGGTAAAATATGCCTTTTGAGCTGGTCTTCTAGGGAGTCACCAGACAAATCAACCAAAAACAAATATTTCCAAGTGACATTTATTCTACTCCCTCTGGCACTGGTACTAGAATACAGGTGGTTATTTTCAAGGCCACCACAGACCTGGGGGGCTGGAGACGGGACAAGGGCAAGTTACAATGCTACAAAGCTTGTTGTTCTTACCAAGATCCAGCTTTTTTCCTGGAATACGTGATCCATGAATTGCTGCAAGCATCTGGTTGGTTTCCAGAGTTATGATAAAAAGTTTATTCTGACAGTTTTGCCAGGTTTTTAGTTGCTTTTATGAAGGGGTGAACTTTTGAAGTATCCCACTCCACCCTTGTCACTAAGATCAAAATTCATCCCTTTTTATTCATCCTCTATATCCAGGAAATCAGCAAAGCCATTCTACTCTTCCTTTAAAACTCCTTTTTTTCTGTTTTTCCCAATTACCACCACCAGCAGGCAAGCACTGAAAGACAGTTTATCATAATAACTAAAAGCACAGATTCTGGAATCACATGTTGGTGTTTGAATCCTATCTCCACCACTTCATACATGTATAACCTGAAGTAAGTTAATTAAAACTTTCTGTGCCTCAAGTTTACCATCTGTAAAATGGGGTAATAAAAGAACTTATTGTTGGGAGGATTAAATGAGTTAACACTTGTCAAATGATTAGTGCTGGGCCTGGGATGTGGTAAACACTAAAAAATTGTTACACACTAAATGCATTCAGCAAATATTTATTGATGGCCTGTTATATACTTATCTGTAGGACTATTACAGTGAACAAGACTAACAACAGTCAGTGTCTTATCCTGGGTTGCTATAACAAATTACCATAGATTGGGTGGCTTAAATAATAAACATTTATTTCTCACAGTGCTGGAGACTGGGAAGCCCAAGACCAAGGTGTCAGCAGATTTGGTGTCTGTCAAGGGCCTTCTTCCTGGTTTTCAGATGGCCTCCTTCTTGCTGTATCCTCCCATGGCAGAGAGAAAGAGAGATCATCTTTCTCGTGTCTTTTCTTATAAGGGCACTAATCCATGCATGAGTGCTCTACTCTCATGACCTAATTACCTCCCAAATGTCCCACCTCTAAATATCATCACATGGGGATTAGAACTTCAACATATGAATTTGATGCAGACACAAACATTCAGTCCATAGCAACAGGTAAAATCCCTGCTCTCATGGAGCTTATATAAAATGTTGCAAATGCTTCATACTCAGATTGCTATTTTTCAGATTCCTTCTGATGGGAAACAGTTTCTTGTGGTTTTCTCATGTTGCTTCCCATCTTGCAAGCAGAGGCACCTGTGGCCTTACTTTTGGACTATTTCCCTCTAGAGCAGAGAACAGGTTTGTTTATTGTCTAGTATAATAAAGATGATGTCTCCCTCCTGGCAGAAATCAGGTAGATGTTCTTGTAGTCCATTATAAAAGATTTAGTTCATTAGGCTTGAAGTTCTTCAGCTGTGATACAAACCCCTTGCACATAGAGCTTTCATTCTACATCACTTCTGTGGGACTCTAGGAACAAGGAGAGTGGAGGTGAAACTGAAACTCATGCTGCTTGCTATGCCACGAATAATAAAGTCCTTTGTCTCTGCTCAGGAGCCTTGTGTCTTCTGCCAGCGTCTATGCAACAGGCTAACTTTTTTTGCTTTCAGGTAGAGTAAAATGTCAGACCCGTCATGGTTTTTGATAACTTCCATCTAGTATGCTATTACGAAGGTGCCTTCCTTAAACCTAAGTTCTACTTATTACACCTAAATTTTTTTATCTGACTTCCAGGTTCCTTATACCTATCCAACTGAATTGCCCATTTCTTCTTTAAGATCTTCTTCATGGGCCAGGGTTTTCAGACATATATTATCATGCTCATTTCTACTTCTGACATTGGGTGCATATCTCCCCCCACCCAACCCCTGTCCCTTTTGGAATTTCTTCCTCATTACCTTTTCTCCTACTTATTTGATTCATACCCATTTCTCAAGACCTATTTCAAGTCCAAAAACTGGCAGAAAACTTCCCCATTGATTACCCTTTCTGAAAACATGTACAGTGATTAAGAACCCATACACATAACATTATCTTATATTGTTTTTTAATAGTTCCATATGGGAATGCTTGGTGTCAGTTTATTTATCTCTTGTAAAAATAAAATACAGTGTGTGTGTGTGTGAAAAAAAAAGTTCCATATGGGGATGCATTGCTTCCTCATTCTGATTGTAAGCAGGAAGGAAGAGTGCTGGGAACAAAGAGTAGTCTGAATATGATTGATTGGAGTGGTTAAGTACATGTGCACTGAAGCCAGAGTTCCCAGATTCAAATATCTACCACTTATTGGCTGTGTGACCTTGGGCATATTACTTAACTTTTCTATGTCTCAGTTTCTTCATCTTTAAAATGGCAATGATGATGATAATAATAATACTTATCTCACAAACCTGTTGTAAGAATTAAAATAATACACCATACACCAAATGTAATAAAAACATAAGAAAACATACACCAAAGATCAAGTTAAAAACATCACAGAATTTAGAGTTATGAGAACCTATGTATGTGTGTAGTATAAATACTGTAGAGGATTTCATATCTGAAAAGACTTCTTGCTATGAATCTCTCAAAACCACCAGATAAAATGTAACAAAAATCTTCTGTTTGGCAAGAAAATAAAGGAAATATTCAAAGGTCAAAGATGAAACCATTGCACAAATCTAGAGAAGAGGGTGAATGCTGAAGCTGGGGACTGTTCTAGAGCATTTGCTGATCCAAGATAATCTAGAGCATTTGTTTTAATGGCCACTTGGAGGCAGCACAATAAATCTCAAGTCCACATAAGTTCATGAGTAACAGGAGAGACCCAAACATTTATCCAAGAGTTACAAAGGACTATACACAAAGTAAATAATTAAAAGAGACAAACACATACCCCTCAAAGGAATATAGTAAAAAAAACCCACACAATTAATATATCAGTCATGGCATTTGGTACAGGGTCAAAGGCAGCTTTGTGAATTTTTAAGCACATGTGAGATCTCAAATAAGTTTGGGGCCTGAATTCAGATTTCCTTCATGTTCCAAAAAAACCCAAATCAAAAATTTAGTTCAAAGTGGTCCTAGATTGGTAGTACCCTAGCCTCTGGTAAAAGCAAACACAAATTCTCTCCACTCAGGTCTCTAAGAGTTCCCACAAAGCTCCAAAGAATGTTAGCTCACAATCAAAAATCACAAAATACATGAGTACACAAAATTCCCTGCATAAGAGACAGCAGAAACATGCAGGGAAAAAGTCACCAGCCAAGATTTTAAATATAAGTATTAATGGTTACAGAATATTAAGTAAGTATGTATAGTATGTTTATAAGGTATGAGTATTAATTGAAAATATGAGCAAAGAATAAGAGACTATCAAAAATGACAAGACATATTTGGAAAAGAACTAAATAGAACTTCTAGAAAAAAATCTTTAAATGTAATAATTGAATTTAAAACTCAGTAGACAGGTTAAATAGTAGAAGAAGAATAATTAGTAAGTTGAAAAACAAAGCCGAAGAAATTAAACAGAATTACTATTACAAAGATAAAAGAAACTAAGATTAAGAAATAAGGAACATGGAAGATGAAATGAGAAATATGTCTATTTAACTTTCCAAAAGAGAGACTAGAAATGAAAAAAGGAGAGGCAATATTTAAAGAGACAATGGTCTTTTCAACAAATAGTGTTTGGAAAACTGGACATTCGCATGCAAAAAAAAAAATGAAGTTTTATACCATATACAAAAATTAATTTAAAATGGATAAAAACCTAAACGGAATCACTAAAAGTATAAAAATCTTAGAAGAAAATATAAGGAAAAACTCTCGATTGGGCAATGATTTCTTAGATATGACAGCAAAACCATAGGTAACAGGGAATTCCCTGGCAGTCCAGTGGTTAGGACTCCAGGGTTAGGCTTCCATTGCAGGGGGCAAGGGTTTGATCCCTGGTTGGGGAACTAAGATCCCACAGTCTGCAGCCAAAAAAAAAAAAGACATAGGCAACAAAAGAAAAAATATTGAACTATATCAAAACTTAAAACTTTTTGTGCATCAAAGGATACTACTAATGGAGTAAAAAGGCAACTCATGGAATGGGAGAAAATATTTGCGAGGTATATATCTAATAAGGAATTAATATCTAGAATAGATAAGGAACCTACAACTCAACAACAACAAAACCCCAATTAGAAAATGGGCAAAGGGCTCTAATAGACATTTCTCCAAAGAAGATATACAAATGATCAAAAAGCACATGAGAAGATGCTCAATATCATTAATCATTAGGGAAATGCAAATCAAAACCACAATAAGAAACCATTTCACACCCACTGAGATGGCTATTATCAAAAAAAGAAAACCAAAACCAAACCAAACCAAGCAGAAAATAGCAGGTGTTGATGAGGATGTGGAGAAATTGGAACTTTTGTACACTGCTGGTAAGAATGTAATATGATACAGTCACTATGGAAAATAGTATGGTGGTTCCAAAAGATTAAAAATGGAATTATTGTATGATACTTCTGGTTATATAGCCAGAAGAATTGAAAGCAGGGACTCGGATATTGGTATACCCATGTTCATAGCAGCATTATTCACAATAGCCCAAAGATGGAAATACAAGCTAACCTGGATGAATGGATAAACAGAATGTGGTGTATTCATACAATGAAATATTATTCAGTCTTAGAAAGACACGTACTATAATACCAATGAACCTTGAGGAAATTATGTTTAGTGAAATAACACAGTCATGAAAGGACAAATACTGTTTGATTCCAGTTACATAAGGTACCTAGAATACTGTAGTCAAATTCACAGAGACAGAAAGTAGAATGGTGATTGCCAGGGACTGGGGTAAGGGAGAGTTAGTGTTTAATGAGTACAGAATTAAAATTTTAGAAGATAAAAAAATGTTCCGGAGACAGATGGCGGTGATGGTGGTACAACAATATGAATGTACCTGATGCTGCTGAATTGTACGCTTAAAAATGGTTAAAATGGTACATTTTGTTATGTATATTTTACCACAATTTTTTAAAAACTTAAAAAAAGGTTAATGGCTGATAATTTTCCAGAAAGATAAAGGACAGAAGTGTTCAACTTAAGAAATCACAGTGAATCCTTAATAAAATAAATACATGTCTAGACACATTGGAGTAAAACCACAGATTAACAAAGAGAACATGTTAAGACCTGTCAAAGCGAAAAGATATCACCTGCGGAGGAATGATATTGAGACTGACAACTGATTTCTCAACACCACAGTGGAAGCCAGAATAGAGAAATATAATGTCTTCCAAAAACTGAGATGAAAAATAATTCTACATAAAAATGTATATCTTATTTTTTTAATTTACAGAAATAGTGAAAATATACCCCATGTAATTTTGTACAGCATTTTAACTCCATGGGTTATGTGTCTGTCTCCTGCACCAGAATATGAGGTTAAAATCTGTGCCTTGTCTTTGATTCCTAAAACCTAGTACAGAGCCCATTAGTTTAAAAACTCTTCATTGTGTGGATAAATCAAACAAATAGCCAAACAAACAAACACAGTGCTAATCATTTTCTTGGTGACGTATAATAACACATCTACATTTGTGTCCATCAAAATTTCTGAACAAAAATTAAGATGCATGGTCTGGAAATGGGGCAGATGAATTGCAATTAGAAAATATGCTGCCTCATACGTATATTCCACAACCATCCCGTCAACATCTCAGTACTAATATTGCCAATATCCCCTTCCTTGACCCAAACCCACTGTCATATTTCAAGTGAGATTTATCAGTTGTCAACCCAAGAAAATAAGTTGCCTTAATATTACTGTTTAAGTCTCTGCCTGGGTCAGGAAGCCATAACCCTTTCAGTTTCTGTTGATAGGCTGGAAGATTAAAACCAAAACTGGTCATGAATTATTGTTTGCTTTCTTTGCTTCACTTCCAGTTCTCAGTTAAGTATTTTGAGAAAACCCAGTACTAGTATGTACCAAGTGCTGTGTTGCCAACTGTTGTTCAGAATATTGATTAGGCTCTTACTAGGTACTAGGTATTGGGTTTAGAACTTTAGATGCATTATCGCTTTCAATTCTCACAAAAACACTTTACAAATGATATTATTATAATGTCAATATTGTGGATGAGAAGACTAATGCTTTAACAGATTAAGTAACCCTACCCAAAGTCCTACACAGCAAGTAAGTAGCAAAGCCAAGATTTAAACCCAAGAGTAAATGACTCTGAAGTCTGTGTTCTCAGCACCACGCAGCTTACAGTCTATCTGGGGATATAAGAAATTCACATATGAAATCAATGGAAAACAGTATTTGGTGAAATGCCAAAGTATAGCTCCTTAAGTCACAAACTATGGTGGTTCTCCAAACCAGACTGATATTTGTTTTTCTGAACCCTGAGGGACATTCAAGAGGAAAGGGCTGAACTTTACAACAAAATAAAAGTTTACAAGAGCCCTGAGTTATATGCAATCAGGAAATTCAATGATTGAATGTGTAGTGTGGGCAGACAAGAAAACTCATGGGAAAATACCTACAGCACTAAAAACTTGTATTTCTCAGCTTATAGAGCACCTTCATATATATCATGTCATGTCACCTTCAAAACAACCCTGTGAAATACAAATTATCTCTCTTTCACAAGTGAGGACAAAGCATTGATCGAGTGGCTTGCCCCACGTCACTGAGTCGTGTTCCAAAGTGGTCAGTATGCAGACTCAGACCGAGATCTTTGCCTCCGCCTCTTATTTCTGCTCTGACTCGCTGCCACTCAGGGCTCCGGCAGCCCAGCATCGGTCTGACTGCTTTTCTCAGGATCTTTCCTACCTGGTCCCTTTCTGTCCCAAGCAACCTGCTGGAGTCCCTGCATCAGTCCAACTGATGGTGTCCCTTACCAACTGCCGTGGAGGCTTCCAACAGCTACAATCCATCCCTCCAACCCCTCTGCCTTTAGAGGATCAGGGGTCCCCTTGTTCTGGGGACAGAGAACTGGACTCACTCATGAAGACTTTACCTCCTAAAACTCACAATTATCCTTTTTTCTCCTGCAGCAACTTTTGCACCATAAGTCAAAGAAAAGCTGAAATTTGGGTAACTTTCAAGCCGTTTGGACATTTTAAAATTTGAAGTGGGAGAAGTACTGAAATTTCTGGAACTCTGCTTCTGAGTGCTTATTACCTTTTCCATTTCCCTAAGCTCCCCTATGATAGATGGTCTAACCATCTATTTATTGCAGTCAATAAATATTTAATGAGCACCTATTAGGTGCAAGGGACAGTTCTAGGTTCTGGAAAAACAACATTGGACATCACAGAAAAGTGCCTACTCTCATGAAACTTGTGTTCTAGGAGTAATTAATAACCATAAGTAAATGATATAAGTAAATATAAAGTAAACAATTGTAAGTAAATAGTAATTAATTCTAGTATGGAGAGTCAGGTGGTGATGGGCACCATGATGAAAAATAAAGTTAAGTGGTAGAAAATGACTGGCAGAATGGGGCTTATTTTCAGAAGGTTGGCCAGGGAAGGCACCTGTAAAGAGATACCTAAATGCAATGAGGGAGCAAGCAAAGTCGACAGGCTCTCCAGGGCAGGGGCTTTCTAAGCACAGAGAATATTGTGCTGAGGGCCTGAGGTTAGCACATACACAGAGCATTCAATGAATGATAAGGAGCTGGTGTGGCTGCCACAGGGTGAACGAGGGGAGGGTGGTAGGAGACAAAGTCAAGCGCAAGTCAGGGACTGGATTTTGTAGTGCCTTGAAAGCCCAGAGAAGATTGCTGCTGTTCAGGTATTCAATCACCTTCAAACAACTGAGCAACTATCTTAGCCAGGATGGTCCGATGTTGCAAATACAAAGATTTGTAAGATAAAGTCTTAACTGTCAATAAGGTTAGAGTCTAATGAAAAACAGAGACAAGTAAGCAGACAACTCTATCACAGCGTGATAAGCATTATGATCAGGTTAACCACAAAATACTGTAGTAGCATCTGGGAGGGCACCCAGTGCAGACTGGGCATGTCCAAGAAAGTGAAAACAAAACCTGTGATGTCCGTACGGTGGTCACCGGCCACGAGGGGTGATTAAGCACTTGAAATGTGACTAGTATGACTGAGGAACAGAACTTGTAATTTTCATGAGTTTAAAACTGAAGCAGTGTGAACTATTTTTCCATTAAACACAACTTTATGGTTTTGGTAGGATTACGTTCCTTTGCCATGGCCTCACGTAAGATATTGTTGTGCTGTAGTGCTCATGTGCTTTTTACTTTTAAAAACATGGCTCCTAGAAATTTTACAGTTAACTAAATAGGTGGCTCATGTAATATCTTGGTGGATAGCACTAATCTAAACTGAAAGTGGAGGAGATGAGTCAGGGCAAAGTAGGAGGGAAGCCTCTAGGCAGAAAACCCAGATGGTGGAGCGAGCTCTGCACCTTCCAGGAATTACAAGTAACTCAGTGTGATGAGCCCTGAAATGCCAGCCAGGTGTGGGGAGACAGGAGGGAAAGGTAAACAGCAGGAAGGTCCTGAGGGCTTTGCATATAACACCATGGAATCTGAGCTTTATCTTGAGTGGAATAGGGAGCCAACAAGGGATTCAAGCATGAGAGCTATGATCAGCTTGGAATTGCTGAAAAGTTCTCTCCGGCTATCGGCTATCGTATGAAGGGTGAATTGAAGAGGGCAAGAGCAGAAGGAGGAAGACCAGTTAGTGCAATAACCAGGCGAGAGAGCATGGCAGTGACACTGGAGGCAAAGAGAGAAGTGGGCTAACATGAGACGGTAATGAGAGGTCAGGTTGGCTAGACTTTCCACTGAGTGGATGTGAGGACTCCTGCTCTCTAAAGCCAGGTAGACAACCAAGCTCCTAAAGGAACTCAGGATGCGAGGGCTGCCCCACACGGCTGTGCTTCCCCTTTCTGTAAAGGCTCTGAGTAATAGTTGGTGGGAAGAAAACTCTCCTGGGATCATGTTTGGGCATATTATTTTGTCTTTAATTAATGATTTTTGGAAGTCAGTGTATTCCATGATGCCAGGCACACAGCTCCACTATTTTCATTTCCTTTGATCAAAAGATGGCTTAGTAGACACAGATATAGAGAACAAACTGGTGGTTACCAGTGGGGAGGGGGAGGAGAGGGAAAATATAGAGGTAGGGGAGTGGGAGGTACAAACTATTGGGTGTAAAGTAGGTTACAAGGATACAATACGGGGAATATAGCCAATCTTTCGTAATAACCGTAAATGGAGTGTAACTTAATTGCATAAAAATAAAAATTTAAATAATAATAATAATAAGATGGCTTAGTGAAAAGATTATATCTCTCAAAAATAGCCTCAGGGGGGCTTCCCTGGTGGCGCAGTGGTTGAGAGTCCGCCTACCGATGCAGGGGAAGCGGGTTCGTGCCCCGGTCCGGGAAGATCCCACGTGCCGCGGAGCGGCTGGGCCCGTGAGCCATGGCCACTGAGCCTGCGCGTCTGGAGCCTGTGCTCCGCAACGGGAGAGGCCACAACAGTGAGAGGCCCGCGTACCGGAAAAAAAAAAAAAAATCCTCAGGAAAGAGAAATGTATTTGAGGTGCATCCCTCCCCTCCAGGGTCAAACAGGTTAAGGAAGAAATATTAAATATAGTAGAGAGCCACACCTTACCTCAGCAACCCAGGGCCATACCCAGGTTTTATGGAGCCAGAATTTATATAGTTTTTGTTTTGTCTTGTTTTGTTTTGTTTTGTTTTTGGAGGGAGGGTGGGATTAACAATCTCTTTAAGGAAAAGAATACCAAATTGTGACTTTGAAATTGCTTAGATAGGTCCTCATGCAAATGAGCGGCCCTGATACTTAAGCTTCATTAGCTTCACTGTATGTCTGCCTTGGTACCAACAGTTTTAGGAGACCATTTTGTTCATCCCTCAAACATGTATCAAATGTCTAAAGGTTAAGGGCACCGAGCAGGGTGCTGGAGACAGATATATGAATGGGATGAGATGTAGACTCTCTCCACAGGTGCTGTGGGTGCAGGGAAGAGGAGCCCCTGGCTCACTGGAGGGCAAGCTGGCTGGGGTGGCTTCCTGACGGGGGGTGCATAACATTTTGTGTCCCATGAAGCTGAAAAATCTGTCCACTGAAAGTAGAAGCGCCTGGAATGGCAAATCCAGTTCTTGCAAAAAGTCTCATCACGGCCAAGATGAATGGCTTACTAATACCTTGAGATCCTCCCCAGGGTAAAATGACAACACTGCTGGGGACTGAACTGTGTCCTCTCAAAATTCGTATGTTGAAGCCCTACCCCTCCTTTTGACTGTATTTGGAGACAGGGACTTTAAGGAGGTAATTAAGGTTAAATGAGGTCAAAAGGTGGGGCCCTGAGCCAATAGGACTGTTATCCTTATAAGAAAAGGAAGAGATAGGTTGATCTCTCTCTCTCTTTCCCTCTCTCCCTTCCTTTTTCCCCTCCCTCTCTCCTTCTCTTCCTTCCCATCTCCCTGCCTCTGTCCCTGGCAAACCAGGAAGACAGACCTCACTAGAAACCAAATTTTCTGACACCTTGTTCTTGGACTCGTAGTCTCCAGAACTTGAAAGAAAATATGTTTCTGTGGTTTAAGGCACTCAGCCTGTGGTACTTTGTTATGGCAGCTGCACAGACAAGACAAACCTCCAGCGCAATGCGGTCAGTTTCTCACTACACCTGCCCCTGGACAGAAGAGCCAGGAGCAGTGGGGCAGTTCTTGGCCTCCCTCCATATTTCCAGGGGAGATGCAAGAACTGTGACTGGTGTCCCCTTATCTTCTTGGGCCCTCCTTCTTCCTGATGCCTTAGTCCCACCAGGCTACTCTCCCTTGGAGTCATCCTCCCAAAGGTCACATTCATAGTTAGCAAATGATACTCTGCTCATGGATGAAGCAGCTAGCCTGATATGGCTGAATGAGTCCTGGTAATATTTAGAAAGAGCCTGGCTTGGCCACTGTCCTGGGTACAAGGCCCCAGGAAAATCAAGTCCTGTTTCTGAACTGTGAAATGAGGGGGATGGGCCAAATCATGCCTAAGCTCCCTTCTACCTCAGGGATTCTAGGATTCTAAACTTCTATCACTTTCAAGGGCCTCTGAGTACAGAAATGCTTCCAGGTCCAACAAGAAGGACTCTTTCTCTGAGATGGGGAGGTACTTCTGGCCAGGGAGCCTTCCCAGTGGCCTTCAAATCACCCTTGGGTGCACAGGCAACTGTACTACCTACTCAGAAGTCTTAGAGTCTCCTGCTTTTTAGCACTTTTGAAGCCACAAGTGTATTGGAATTCAGAGGTTTCCCTGGAAGGTTCTGACTCGCAAGAAATATAAAAAGTATTTTCCCAGTTACAGGAGGAGCCTCTGTGGTATTCCTTCCACTTGGAAAAAAATAAAAACAAAGCATAAAATGTCAGGGAAGAAACTGCTGAGTGCTGTGTCCGGAGCATGTGGTGCAGGGAAGCTTCTTAATTTCCCAAAGAACATGCAAAAGTTGGCCAACCTAAACTTCATTTTGGTTTGGGGACTCAAATGCTATATGAACTAACCATGGCTGGCACCCAGTTCTCGCTGCCATGCCAGCGTTTCATCTGGTCAAGGTGGAAGACCCTCCCAGAGGCAGGGTCTGAAACCCAGGGTCTTTGAGGCCATGTGGAGGTGGGAACCACATTTGCTTCTTATAAAGTTACAGCTTGTGCACCTTAGAATATTTATAAACTGAAATGATATTGAGGTTGAAAGAGACTTCAAGGTCAAATTAAGGAGATACAGCCATTCGCTTGTTGGGCACTTTCCAAAATGACTTTGAATTGTGCTTTTTTTCATGTGCATCCAAACTCCCAATTGATAGTAAGCCCTGAATGACCATCTCCTATTTTTGTGTCTCCTCCTTGGTACTCAGTATGTTCACTGCAAAGCATGTTTTCTGACATCAGAAGTGTGGGAGTTCTTCACATCAATGCTCCAATTCTCCAACACCAACAATTTGATTCAATTCTGACACTAACTCCTGAAGTTCATGTTCCGCACATCTGTCTCCACTTCAGACACCAGACACAAATGAGGTGCCGGGGCTACCCACACCTCTGCTTGGCTAACTGCAAATTTGAGGGTTCCCACAACCACCCCCCTCAGGTTCCATAATTGGCTAGAATGACTCATACAATTCAGGAAAACACTCTGCTTACCAGCTTATTATAAGAGATACTCAGAAACAACCACATGGAAGAAATACATAAGGCAAAGTATGAGGTAGGGGATGGGGGGGTGCATAGAGTTTTTTATGTCCTTTCTGGGTACAGCACCCTCCCAGCTCATCAGTGTGTTCTCCAACCTGGAAGCTCCCTGGGTCCCCTTGTTTTTGTAACCCATCTCCAGGCCCCTCCCCTCCCTGGGGGTCAGAGGGTGAGGCTGAAAGTTTGGTCTTTCTGGTGACCAATCTCCATCTTGAAGCCGTCTAGGCATCCCATCCTGAGTCACTTCATTAGCAAAAACTCAGGTGTGATCAAAAGGGGCTCTTCATAAATAACAAAAGATGCTCCTATCAGGAAATTCCAAGGGTTTTAAGAACTCTGTGTCAGGAATCTGAGACAAAGGCTAAACATATATTTTTTATCATACCACAATGGCATACATATTCTTTTTTTTTTTTTTTTTTTTGCGGTACGCGGTCCTCTCACTATTGTGGCCTCTCCCGTTGCGGAGCACAGGCTCAGGACACGCAGGCTCCGGACACGCAGGCTCCGGACGCGCAGGCTCAGCGGCCATGGCTCACGGGCGCAGCCACTCCGCGGCATGTGGGATCTTCCCGGACCGGGGCACGAACCCGTGTCCCCTGCATCAGCAGGCGGACTCTCAACCACTGTGCCACCAGGGAAGCCCTTGCACACATATTCTTAGTGAAACATGTGTCAGTTAACTCCTTGACTAACTTGGAGTACAAGAAGCATAATTAAGAATTAAATATGGCTAAGGAATCCCCTTTCCCTGAAATCAGAAAGTTTCTGGAGGACCCTTGTTTTTGTGACAGGCCATTTTGCCAAAATGTATGGTGCCAGTTCCATACATCAACTTGAATTTGGTGAGAGAACAGATAAAACAGCATACGTTTGGGCCACTTTTGTTGTTATTAAAAAGCTAAATTTTTATTTAGGAGTTTCCAAAGATTTAACTAATTATGAGGCTCCCTGACTATTCCTTATTCCTTGACCCTTTCATTGAAGCCTTGAGCACTAACAAGATGACAAAAAGCAGAGGCTGGTGTACAGTGCACTTGGCATCTCTGCCGCTGAGAAGCCTGCCATTTCCACAGGCAGGAGCTTCTCAGAAGCTGCATCTCATAGACAGTGGGCAGTGGAAATGCCTCAGCACCAGGGAGGTACCAGAGCAGGTCAGCAGGGCTCTGCTGAAGTCATCAATATGCAGTAGGATTTGGCTACCTTGCTCCTTTCTCCACATTTCAATGGCTCTAGCGTTACAGAGCACGGCAGGCTCCGTGCTCCCCAAGATGGCTGCTTGGTGCCCCAAGTTCTAGGCAAACTGCGATGATGAGTTTGTCACCCTAGGAAATGGCCAGGACTGACCTGAAACAAATATAGTCCCAGAGGCTAGATTCAGAGCCTGGTTTTGTTTGCAAGGTTGTTATACTATTTTCTTGAATGTAGCAATAAATAATGGTGTGGAGTTACACAAAAATTATTCCCTATAACAGTTGAGAGGGCAAGCATAGAGAGTCCAGAATAAAAAATAATCCACAAAAATATCAGGTTTATGAGAGCAAGAACCATGATTTCTGTATCCTTATCACTTACATAGGACATAGTAGATATCCAATATATATTTGCTAAATAAATGAGTAAACTCATGAGTAAACAAAAAGGTCCAGTTCTGGCTCTATCACTACTAGGTGTGTGGCATTAACCAAGTTAATAGACTTTTTTAGGCCTCTGTCTCTTCATCTATAAAATAGGGATGATAATAATTAGCCACTTTATAGTTGTTATGAGCTCAATTGTATCCCTTCAAAATTCATATATTGAAGTCCTAACTCCCAGTACCTCAGAATGTAATGTTGTTTGGAGATAAGGTCTTTAACGAGGTAATTAAGTTAAAATGAATCCATTAGGATAGAGCCTAATCCAATCTGATTTATAAGAAGAGGAAGTTTGAATACACGGAGAGAGACACCAGACACCCACACACAGAGGAAAGACCATGTGAGGACACAGTAAGAAGACAGCCAAGGAGAGAGGTCTCAGTAGAAAACAAACCTGCTGGCACCTTGATTTTGGGCTTCTAGCCTCCAGTACTGTGGGAAAATTAATTTCTGTTGTTTAAGCCACCCAGTCTATGGTACTTTGTTATAGCAACCCTAGCGACAATAATGATTAAAAGAATAATACACATAAATCACCTTCCACATGAATGCTCAGTAAAATTTCTTGTTCTTCTTATTATTTACTATTAATAAAAATACCTGGGACTTCCCTGGTGGCACAGTGGTTAAGAATCCGCCTGCCAACGCAGGAGACACGGGTTCGAGCCTTGGTCCGGGAAGATCCCTCATGCCACGGAGCAACGAAGCCCGTGCGCCACACTACAACTACTGAAGCCCACAGGCCTAGAGCCCGTGCTCTGCAACAAGAGAAGCCACCGCAATGAGAAGCCCGCGCACCGCAACGAAGAGTAGCCCCCGCTTGCCTCAACTAGAGAGAAAGCCCAAAGATCCAACGCAGCCAAAAATAAATAAATTTTTTTAAAAAATTAGTTCCTTTAAAAAAAAAATCTTAAAAAATAATACCTGTGCAGGGCACTGAAAAAATATATAGTATGTAGAAAACCATACAAAAAGGATCAGTAGAATTGTTGTCCACACTGGAGGATCTTGGGGGGGCGGACATAGAAAACTGCCCCTGCCCTTCATAATGACCACTATGCTGAGATCACAGAAGAGTTTGTGTGTCAGTAAACAACATTCTAGCCCAGAGCTTCTCAGACTTTAAGGTGCATGTGAACCACCTGAGGATCTTGTGGGTCTAGGGTGGGGCCTGCAAGTCTGCATTTCTAATAAGCTTGGAGTGATTCTCTGCCTGCCGGTTGAAGACCACACCAGGCAACACTGAAGAAACAGGTTGTTTGGTCCCAAGTGAGGCAAGAGGTAGATGGGCCCCCGGCTGAGAAGCTGGAGTTTGTCCCCTATAGGGGGCACAGGAGCAAGAGAGGAGCTGAGCCCTGCCTAGATAAGAGATAAAGAGACCACATATTTCTCATTCTCAAGGTCAAAGAGACCTTCCTGACTACACATGAACAGAAAGGCTCCTCAGAGGTCGAAAGGGAGGGGGCGTCATCCCAGAGTAAGTGATGTCAACCTACCCATAGACCTCTTTGCTAGAATCCATCTTGGCTAAGACATAAGCACACACATGGGAGGACTCTGAGATATACCAGATATGGACTCAGAACCAGGCACAGCAAGGTGATTGGCCAAAGGGAACCCAGGAGGAATGCCCAATATAAGTGGTTCAAACTACCATGAGGGCGCATCTCTCTCTCTGAGTCCACCCATGTGAGTCTATTCACATGTATCCTTTTTCCTCGTGATAAACACTTTACTTGTTTCACTACTTTCCATCTCTTGGTGGGAATTCATTTCTACAAAACCGACAGGCTAGGGCCTTGTCACTGGCCACTGGTCTAGTGGCTAGGATTCAGCGTGCTCACTGCTGCGGCCTGACTTCAACCTCTGTCCAGGTAACCAAAATCCTGCTTCAAGCCACTGCAGGCCGAGGCCACCCGAGATCTCAAGGGGATATGAACTATTTGGATAGCCAAGACTAAAACCAAAATACATCAAGGGAGTAGAAAATACTTTCTAAACTGCATCCCATATCTCCATATAATGATTCGAGTTCTCAGTACCATTTAAGTGAATGTATAATCCAGGGCCAGAGAGTGAAGGTGCTCAGGCAGGTGAAGTTATTTGGAGAATCCTTGGGGGAAGGAAGGAAGACACTTGATTCCAGGGGAAATGAAAACTTTCTCTGTAGGAGAATCTCTCTGGACTAAAGCCACCTTAAATAGTCCACCTGAGGTCCTATACGGTTCTTTTTTTTTTTTTTTTTACATCTTTATTGGAGAATAATTGCTTTACAATGGTGTGTTAGTTTCTGCTTTACAACAAAATGAATCAGTTATATATATACATATGTTCCCATATCTCTTCCCTCTTGCGTCTCCCTCCCTCCCACCCTCCCTATCCCACCCCTATTCGGTTTTTTATTTCCCTGTCCAAATAAGGCCAGGAGCGGCATTTTGCTGCTCCTTTGAAGGGGTGAGGGGAGGAAGGTGTAGGCGCATTTCTGGCTCTGTTTGCCACCAGCTAGCTAATGTTTGGCTTCCTTATCTTTGGAGAGTATAATGGGTGTTGGTGCCAGCTTGGAAGCCACCTGATCTCAATCAGACTCTAAAGTCATTAACAAACCTATCAGGAGGTAGGTCTCCACGTGAGCCTGCAGCCAGAGCTTTAGGAAGAGGGCCTGGGGAGGAGGACGAACAGACTCAACCTTGGGTTACTAGGTAACCTAAGATGAACATCTTTAGTAGAGCCCCCAAATCTGCATCATCAGGGCTTATTGCTCTAACTGTGCCCCAAGAAGCAATCCCTTCCAGGTACCTGACCACACACAGGTCAGATTTTCCTTGTCTTCTGAGTCCCCCTGAGACCCAGCAGTTTCCCTAGGGTAAGGAGATGTGGATCCAGCAACTTGAGGAAGCTTCTGTTTTTAATGTTTTTCTAGAGTTGGAGGTGGGAGGATGGATTGAGAAGGAACAGCAGAGATCTCAGTCCCTAGAAACTTGGATTAATCAACTGACATCTGGGTATTCTTTTGCAGGAAACCAGGTTTCTTGTAGGGTAAGTGGTCAAAATGACCCCTGATGGCAATTTCCCCCTGAATAGATTTTTGAGGACTTCATTCAGATTGTAGAATCAAGTACATTATTGTGTTTAGATTAGGACCTTGGATTTTGGAAGCTGACCAGCTACTTGGTCAAGTCACTTAACATCATTAAAGTCTCAATTCTTCATATTTACAAAATAATAGTACTTATTTCCAAGTAAATCGTGGATTAAGTGAGAGATAAAGCACCTAAATTGTTAGCTTTTATTATAATTTCTTCTTTCTTTACCCCACTTAATCACATTCATTTCCATGATCCCATCGCAAGCCCCATAAATGCGTAGGAGCTGTGGCTTACTTCCCTTCTCTCCTCCAATCCTAAAGTCTACTACAGTGCTTTTCAGTGAGATAAAATCTAAATAAGCATCTTTTATTAGCCAAACAAAAGACACAGTCCTTGCCCTTAAGGGCAAGTCTCTTAGAGGGAAACAGAGGAGTCAACAAATAAATATAATCAAGTATCCTAGGCGCCCTGATAAACGTCTAAATGGGCAAAGAGCAACGAAGCAGAGCATGTTTACTTTCAGCTTGGAGACTTAAGAGATAAGAAAAGGGTTCAGAAGCTTCCGGGTTGGTGAATGCATGGAGATTTGGGGAGAGTAACACCCTTGGAGAGGGTACGGAAGCACCTTGCCCTTTCCCCACGCCTTGCCATATGCATCTCTTCCATCTGGCTGTTAGTAAACTGGGCTCTCTCTCCTTTATAAGCACCTGATTGGCCCCAGGGTCTTGGCCGTTCATGTGCCTGGGCTCTGGCAGAAGCCACAGACAGTCCGAGTGAGCCAGCACAAACTAAGGACTTATGCTCACTGCACAAACCACCGCCACCACAACTGTGTTTGTGGATCCATCACACTTTTTATCATCAACCTGCACAGATCAAGAATGAACTCAAGCTGGCCAGGACTTTCAGGGACAAGCTTATGCACCAGTATCTGTTGCAGCCTTGTGGAAAGGAGGGTCTAAGTCCAATCTCCTCTCTTTAACAAAAATAAAGGAAGCTATTGGAGTGTCCAACCAGCCACATCAGAACTCCTAGAGAGGTTGATTGAGTGGAACTCAACAGACATGTGAAAAACTATCATAAGAAAGAAGGCACAGAACCACTATTGAAAATTAAGAAATGGAACCAATTTTGTCTAGCAGGCAAAATGGCTCCGGTACCCAGATAAAATAAAGCTGAGGGGGATGCATGCTAAATAAAAGGAGAGAAAATAAAGAAAGAAAAAAAAAGAAAAAGCGTTCTGCGAGGATGTGTTTGAACTGAGTTTTGAGAAAAGAGAATAGGTCGGGTGTCCAAGGATATGCTTCTAAGTGTCTAAGTGTGGAATTGTGTATGGATGTGGGATGGAAGGGGAGGGATGGAAGGGAAGAGATGGGGGCATGGGTCAGCCACCAAGCAGAGGGAGAACCCTATGCAGAAACAGGCGACAGCCTGGCTTGTTCAGGGATCTGGAAGAGGTTTGGAGTTGCCAGAGTGTGTAATGGCGGAAAGGGAGGGTTGGTAGAGCATGAAATAAGGTTACATAATGAGGTCAAGGCCAAATCACAGCTCATCTTGTAAGTCATGCTTAGAGGTTTGGACTTGACCAAGGAGCAATGAACAGCCAATAAAAGCAAGTGGCATAATCAATTGTCCGTATAAGAGTGTTTGTTTTAGCAAAACTTTTTTCTTTAGTTGCAAAAATAATTTCTTTTCAATGGGAAAAAAATGAGAGAACATGAGAAAAAAAAAAATCACTTATAATCTGACTACCCATACACAACTCTTAATGTTCAAGAGTGTGTCTTCCAGAAGAAAATAACAGGGAAAGGGAGCTAACATGTGCTGAGTACCTACTGTGTGCCAGGTGCTTTCTGGAAGTTATCTCATTTAATGTAACACTAAGGTTCCCTGCTCCAGGCTGGCTAGAGACAGAGGGTTGTAAGAAGGGCCACTGAGGAACTGGCTCAGCCATGCATGACTAGGTTACCTAAGATGAACATCTTTACTGAAGTGCCCACCTAATACCTGCATCACCAAAGCCCAAAGTACACACTGCACTCCATTGGGCAGACGAGATGGGGCATGAGAGCGTAGGAGGAGAAGCAACTTTGGGAAGAGGAGTTGAGGAGAATAAGTTCTCTTTGAGATGTCTGTGAGACCCACAGGAGAGAAATCTGGGCTGGAACTAAACATTTCGGTAATCGATGCTTAAGTGAGAACTAAAGCCTTGAGAATAGATGAACATGTACCAGGGAGAGAGAAGAGAGAAGACCAAGAACAGAGGCCTGGGGAATGACAAAATTTAAGAGGCAGAGCAAACGAGACCCCACTAGGGTTTATGAAAGAAGGTCAAAGAAGAACAGGAAAGAAAAACATCCTGGAATTTATAGAGCATCTAATGTCACAGAGGCCAAGCAAGGTGAGCGGTGGAAAGATGACACAGGCTTTAGCCATTTATCAGCAGGAACTTGGCCAGAGCATCTCATGAAGGGGGTGGGGGAGCCTGAGTGCAGCAGGTGGAAGAATGGGTAGAAAGGGACCATGAGCGCAGATTATGCTTTTGGAGAGCTTGACTGTGAAGGGAGAGGACTTTTTGTTGGATTGATTTGTTTTGTTTTGAAAGACTGGAGAATACAGCATATTTTTATGAGAGAAAAGTGCCAATAGAGGCTTAATACAGATCCTGGAGAGGAGGGATAGCCAAGGGAGCAAAGTTCTAGAGCAGTTTTCCTCAACCAAGAGCAGTCAATGTCTGGAGACATTTGGGGTTGTCACATCCAGGTTGGGGAGTTGATACCAGCTTCTAGTTCATAGAGGCCAGGGATGCCGCTCAACACCCCACAATGTACAGGACAACCCCCCATAAAACAAAGAATTATCTGGCCCAAATCTCAATAGTGTCAAAGTTGAGAAACCCTTTTTTTTTTTAATTTGTTTGTTTGTTTATTTATTTATTTATGGCTGCGTTGGGTCTTTGTTGCTGCTCACGGACTTTCTCTAGTTGTGGCCAGCGGGGACTACTCTTCGTTGCGATGCGCGGGCTTCTCATTGCGGTGGCTTCTCTTGTTGCAGAGCACGGGCTCTAGGCGTGAGGGCTTCAGTAGTTGTGACTCACAGGCTTAGTTGCTCTGTGGCATGGGGGATCTTCCAGGACCAGGGCTCGAACCGTGTCGCTTGCATTGGCAGTCAGGTTCTTAACCACTGCGCCACCAGGGAAGTCCAAGAAACCCTATCCTAAAAGGAGAAAAAACATATTAAGAACACAAGCAGGGGCTTCCGTAAATATTCCGACTTAATATTTACTACACTCCAGTGAGTAAGGTAATAACTCCATTAACTAAGGAGGAAACAGACTCACAGAGATCAAGTTAACTTGTCCAAGGTCACCACTCTAGTAAAAAAGGTACCAAGATTTAAACCCAGTTATGTCTCACTGTAAAGTCCCAAGTTCTCTCCACCACGCTATGCTGTCTTCATGCTATAACCAAATCAAGTGACATGTTAGCCTTCAAGGATGAGCAGGACTTCAACAAAGAGAGGAGAAGAGAAGAATAGGGGCATTCCAGGTGTTGTGGAGCATGTGTAAAGGGCCTGTGGCGTGAAACGCCCTAGATGGTGAGGTGGTGTGACTGAAGTAAATGGAACACAGCCAGGGCAAGGGTGAAAACTGGCGTAAGGGGTAGATGAGAAGTGTGGCCACCACACAGCTAAGTCATTTCCAGAAGTAAGCAGTTCTTAATTTTAGCCTTTCCTGTTGCTATTCAACCAGTTAGAGACTCCTCATTCTCTGTTTTACATGGTTTTCCTTTTTCCCAGTACTAAATTTTCCTTATCCCAAGCACAGAGGTATCTATATATTGGTTTAGTGTTTAGTAAATCTTTTTGTTTTCTATGAGAGCAAAAATGAACTATGCAACTTACAAATCCCTTGACTAGACACTCATTTTACAAGGAAATACGATTTATAGATTAACTGGGGGAATTTTAACACCTGTTAAACATCAGTGGGTACAAAATTGCCCAGAACGTAAAACCAAGGCTGTCAGGGAGCACCTCCATCTTGTTAACTGTAATGCCAGATAAATGTCATCCTCTGCTCAGGCTTTTTAATAGTTTCTTAAAAAAATAAAAATAAGTACTCAGTTGTACTTCCTAAGGCATTTCCTGTTTACAGGGTGTGTGTTCTAGCAGCTGTGTTAGAAAGTGTGACCTAAGGGCTTTCGGATCAAATTATCCTTTGAAGCTACTCGATGCCAAGCTAGGGGATTACTCCCACCCAGGACAGAGGCTGGTCTACTGGCCCCGATCCTGGCAGTGCTGGGTTCCTGGCTCCTACAGTCATATAGTCCTGTAATGACGGCAAGGGGTTGAAGGGTGCATGGAGGTCTGGAGTTTACTCTGTCTTCATGGAATGTATCACTTAATTGGAAAGGCAGGAAAAAAAATGATATTCACAAAGTATTTTTCTGAGATTCCTGTGTTTCCCAGTCACAGAGAAGAGGTTTCAAGGCACAGGTCACTGCTGGTCCTCCAAACTCTCTCTCTCTCACCCACCCCCAATGTCTTTCCCTGCTCTGGAAAAGGACAAAAGGGCAGTTTTTGTCCCAGGCTGCTGAACACATGCCCAATTATTCTCTGGGACAATGAGTCCACTGATGATAGGTAAATGTACATGCTTACAAAAAGAAAATACCGGGGCTTCCCTGGTGGCGCAGTGGTTGAGAGTCCGCCTGCCGATGCAGGGGACATGGGTTCGTGCCCCGGTCCGGGAAGATCCCACATGCCGCAGAGCGGCTGGGCCCACAAGCCACGGCCACTGAGCCTGCACGTCTGGAGCCTGTGCTCCGCAACGGGAGAGGCCACAACAGTGAGAGGCCCGCGTACCAAAAAAAAAAAAAAAAACAGTAATAGGTAAATGTACATGCTTACAAAAAGAAAAAAAAAATCCCACTTTAAATAGTCAATTTAAACACATTTTTTACTTTTAGGCCACTAATTCACTAATTACCATTTCAGTAAAAAATACCTAGCCAGCCTGAAAGAAGTGAATCTCATTTCACACAGAAAGAGGTGAATTTATAAAGATGTTCATTGCAGCATTATTTACAATTGCAAAAACCTGAAAACATCCTAAATCTATAATCACAGAATAGGTTTTTTAAAAAAGTATGATATATTCACAGTGAGATATTATACAACTATTAATAATTTTACTTAAGAGTGTTCGTGGGCTTCCCTGGTGGTGCAATGGTCGAGAGTCCGCCTGCGCATGCAGGGGACACGGGTTCGTGCCCCGGTCCGGGAAGATCCCACATGCCGTGGAGCGGCTGGGCCCGTGAGCCATGGCCGCTGAGCCTGCGCGTCCGGAGCCTGTGCTCCGCAACGGGAGAGACCACAACAGTAAGAGGCCCGCGTACCGCAAAAAAAAAAAAAAAAAAGTGTTCATAACATAAGAAAATGCTTATATAATAATGTTGAATAAGCAATTGTTTACACAACTGGTATTTTAACTGAGAAAAACATGCATAGAGAAAGGATCGGGAAGCTTGGTCCAGTGCTTTGGATCCACTTCCATCCGTTTCTTTTTTTTTTTTTTTAATTTTTATTTATTTATTCATTGGCCTCACGGCATGTGGGATCTTAATTCCCCAACCAGGGATCAAACCCATACCCCTGCACTGAAAGCACAGAGTCTTAACTACTGGACCTCCAGGGACGTTCCCACTTCCATCAGTTCTTATAGTTGCTTGTTCAGACCCCAGCAGTCAAAGTGGTGAAGCAGATGGAGAGAAAGTATGCTTTTCAGGAAGCCATCAACATGCAGGAGATAAACTCAGAGCAGTTGACTTCTTAGCCACGTGGTGTGGGCCTTGCAAACTGATCAAGCTTTCCTTTCATTCCCTCTGTAAAAAGTATTCCAATGTCGTGTCCCTTGAACTTGACATAGATGTGGATGACTGTCAGATGTTGCTTCAGAGTGTGAAGTCAAATGCATGCCCACCTTCCAGTTGTTTAAAAGGGACCAAAGGTGGGTGAATTTTCTGGAGCTAATAAGGAAAAACTTGAAGCCACCATTAATGAATTAATCTAACCCTGTTTTCTAAAAATATAACCAGCCATTGGCTGCTTACAACTTGTAAGGTTTTTATTTACAAAAAAGAAAGATCAGAAGGATGAATAGCAAGATACACTATGGATTGATTTTACTATGAAAAAAGGGCAAATCTTTCCTACATTGGAAACTCTTAAAGATAAAAGGAGCCTCAAAGAGGGGAGGAGAGAGGAATAGGGTCTCTCCTACTGTCTCTACATCCTCCTAATGCCTTTAGAGCGACTCATTTATAAATAGGGAATAATTTATAACTGACTAGTGTGACTGGTGACCAGAATGCCATTATTTAGTAAGAATAGAAACAGTAGCAGCTATTATAACCAAAACAAACAAACAAAAATATTTTTTTGAGAATCTTATTTGGTTAAAGTACTCCAACTGCTAGCCATAAAATTCTCACCATAAGAGTCTGCAGTTTTCCACTGCAAAACTAGAAATTTAAGTACCTTTCATCTTTATTTTCACACTCTGTACTATATTTTCTTACCAATATTAGGAACTGTGGATGGTAAACAACGAGCTGGCTTCTCTGACAGCATGGAGCCAAAGGAAGGGTAAGGAAGTGATAACTCTCTAGTTATTCCACGGTGCTTTCATCAGTTGGACAGGTGGATACCACCACTGTTCTCGGTTTAATTGTGCCTTTCAAGTTTGGACACCTGCTTTCCTTAACTATCCCAGCTCCAGGGGAGGACTAACAGTAAGCAACTTAGTTTTTTAGGTAGATTGCTATCTAAATCTACTTTAAAACTGCCTTATATGTCTTGAATTTTTCTTGACAAAAAGAAAAAGGGAGGGCTTCCCTGGTGGCGCAGTGGTTGAGAGTCCGCCTGCCGATGCAGGGGACACGGGTTCATGCCCCAGTCTGGGAAGATCCCACATGCCGCGGAGCAGCTGGGCCCGTGAGCCATGGCCGCTGAGCCTGCGCATCAGGAGCCTGTGCTCCGCAACGGGAGAGGCCACAACAGTGAGAGGTCCGCGAACCGCAAAAAAAAAAAAAAAAGAAAAAGGGACACTGAGATTGTGTGCTCTATGAAATAGTTAAACCATAAAACCAGCAAGGCCAGTGATTAAGGGGATTAAATTGATACAGATGATGGGCATAAATCAGAAGCGTGTTGTCAAAGATTTGTAGTTACTAAACCTGTTTATCCTCGTTCCAATAGAAAAAAAAATAAAGCAATCATAGGGTTTTTAATGGAGGTCTGGGCCATTAAGCCATTATGTAATTTTTATCTTTTCTTGCTCCTTTGCCAGAAGACTCAATAATATCCCCTGAGTAAATAAATTTCCTCTGCCTCTAACAAGCTGTGTGGCGCAATCCCGGGCCAGCTACTTACCTCTTGAGATTCAGTTTCCTCATTTGGAAAGGAGGGAATTTGTTCTTATAGGCCTGACATTCTGTTTCTCTAAAACAAAATGTTTACATAGTTCTAGGACATTCATTCTAAGACACATTTAATTTAAGACACATCATCATTTTGTGTTTCACTAAGAAAAAATAAATCTTGCCAGCTAAACGCTGACACAATGCCTTAACCATAACCCTATGACCAGGAATCTGTCATACCAGGCTCTCATGACTTTGAAATATGGAACAATTCTCCCTGCCTTCAATCGTGTTGCTTGGCTTATTCTGGGCAATTCTTTTGTGCATATACCAGTAACAAAACAGAACACAATTTTATTTGCTTGTGGGTATTTTTTCTTTCATAGGTCCCATAAAACACTTGGTTCTTGTTTTGTGCAGTAACATATGGAATTGTGGTAATTTCTCCAATGGTAAATACCCGCTTCACTAATGTCAGATTCACGTCCCACTATTTTCATGCCTTCTGCAGATACAATCACTTTTCATGTCAATGTCAAATGAAAGTGTAATTTTTTGTAATTTAAACGGCAACCAAGCTCAACATGTTATTACCAACAGTGTACTTAACTGAAGTACTGACACCATGAACAGCTATGAGTAAGTTTGAGCCTGGGCAGACCATGACAACTACATCATGGCTACAGCCTGGCTGACATCAGTGTAAGAAGTATCCCAATTGATTTCAGAGATATTAAAAAATTGGAAGGAGGGTGGGAAAAGTGTGTCTCAGAACTGATGAATCGAGATATGTCCTGTTCGCCCCGGTGATGGGGATCTGGAACAGAGTAAATGTTCAATAAATATTGTTTGGTTGTTGAAAGATTGGAATGAAAGGAGGAATGAACAAACAAGTATCTAATTGGGAATGCTGCAAAGGCACTTCACTTACTGCCTTCTTTCAGGTTGTTTTTTATTTGGTGGCAAACTACCACCAATGTATTATTCTCTGTACTTAAAATATATTTGCTTGAAATACATCATTAAAAGA
This sequence comes from Monodon monoceros, assembly GCF_005190385.1. Classification (NCBI taxonomy): domain Eukaryota; kingdom Metazoa; phylum Chordata; class Mammalia; order Artiodactyla; family Monodontidae; genus Monodon; species Monodon monoceros. The sequence goes on along the minus strand of NW_021703774.1, from coordinate 83,544,861 downwards.
GTTATATACTGGGCTTTCCAGGTGGCGCAGTGGTTGAGAATCCGCCTGCCAAGGCAGGGGACACGGGTTCAAGCCCTGGTTCGGGAAGATCCCACATGCCATGGAGCAGCTAAGCCCGTGTGCCAGAACTACTGAGCCTGTGCTCTAGAGCCCGCGAGCCACAACTACTGAACCCACGTACTACAATTACTGAAGCCCGTGCACCTAGATCCCATGCTCTGCAACAAAAGAAGCCGCTGCAACGAGAAGCTTGCACACCACGACAAAGAGGAGCCCCCGCTCGCCGCAACTAGAGAAAGCCCACACGGAGCAACGAAGACCCAACGCGGCCAAAAATAAATAAATAAAATAAATAAATTTATTTTTTTAAGTTATATACTATCCTTAAGGAGTTGAAACCTTGTTACCATGTTAAATAAACAAAAACTTCAATATCAAGTCAAATATGATAATTTATAGTAAATTTTGCTCTGAATCACCAGAGCTGGCTGGTATCATGAATCTCCCAACTTTCACCTAGGACTTGGAATCTGGTTCACATTCCGTTTTTTTCCCCTACAACCTCTTACATCTCTATCAAACTGTGAAGCTCTAATGTTCACGTGGAAGACTCGTGTCACGTGATCTTACACGGCCTTGACTCCTCAATACCAGTGGCCTTGCCTTCCTATCCTCTCCAGCCGCCACCTCCCAGCCCTCTTCTTCCTGATCCGTGTATTTCAACCATTCTATAACATTCTACCTATTCTATTCAATCTGTCATTCTTCTCAACAGCTCTTTCACCCTTTGTTTTTCCCAAACCCTCAAGATCTTCACTTTCAGCAAATCATCTTACTTTCCATCCTATGAGAAAATTAAAAGTCATCAGGTTGGAACTCCCTGAGCTCCCTCCCCAGAACCTAAGAACTAAAAACACTTATTCTACCCTTTCCTCCTTCTCTCCTGTTTCAGGGTGACTCCTTCTCCAGTTCAAGGCTAATCCCTCCATCTGGTCTCTGCCTCCCCCTCAGGAAACTCTTACTCTGTTAATCATCACTTTCATCTCATTTATGCTAAGCTTCCCCTTCACTTGATCTTTCCTGACGGGATATAAATATTTTAATCTCTTCTCTCTAAAAAAACAACTTTTACTCGTCCACACACCCCTCCTCTCTCCTAGCTCTAGCCTTTTCTCTTTCCTTCAAAGCAAAGTTTGTAAAGTCTACCTATTATTGTTGTCTGCACTTTCATCTCCCAGTCACTTGAAAGTCTACTGCCATCTGCCATCTGGGAAACATCCTTCCTATACCAATAAAATTGTTCTCTAAGCTGGCCAGTGACTGCCATGTGGCCAACGGTATCTCACCTTACCTCTCTGCAGACATTAATACTATGGAATCGCCTTCCTTGACATTTCTTCCCCTTTGGTTTTTAAGACACCATTCTCTCCTCCTTTTTCATATTTTCTCTGTTTTATTCTTTGACCAGACAGAGGAAGTCTCTGTCTTCAGCCTTTTGCTCTTCCGATCTACTGACAAAATCTCTTTGGTGGTCTTCTATCAAATACACTGCTTCAGCTTCCACATATGACCCTCAGCCCCAAATCTGTCCCAAATGTGTTCAACTCAAACTTCTCTCCACATTGATGATAACAGGTCTCAATTAAGCTCATCACCTTCTCCTATAAACCTGTTTCTCCTCCTGCCTCAGTGATGAGTGTCACCATCCCCACAGTTGTCAAGCCAGAAGTGGGGCCATCCCCTTGGACTCGTCCCTCCGTCATCTGCACATCTGATCAGTTACTTAGGCTTCTAGAGTCTGTGTCCTAGCATCTGTTGATCCATTTCCAATGCATCTGCTTTAATGAGGCCTTTGTCATCTGTCACTTGCATCATTATAGTGGTCTGTTAATTGCTTGTTCTCCAATCTACCTGCCACACGACCGCCAGAATAATCTTCCGAAAATGCAAATCAGATCACATTATTTCCCTGCTTAAATTACTTAGATGGCTCCCCAGGAGCTTTCAAGACAAAATTAAAACACCTTATCAACTAATCCTTCTAGACGTGCCCCTGCCTATATCTCTGGCCCTTATTCAGCTAAATACCCTAATACTTTCTTTTTTCTGATCACACTTAACTATATGCACAGGATGTTTCATGCCCCTGAGCCACCTCCTCAGATGCTCTCCTATGCTCTCCTCTTTGGTCCAGCTAACTAACTGCTGATCATCCTGCTTGAATATCTCTTCTTCTACTAAGCCTTCCTTAACTCCCTGATTAGCTGCTGCTCCTCTGTTCTACAAGGCATCCTGTGCACACCTCTATCGCCTCTATTGTCATTGCTGGTTTATATATAAGTCTTGTCCCAGAATTTATGCTCCAAGAAAGTAAGGACCATGTGTTACTTGGTTTAGGTTGTTATAAATATTAGTAGAATGAATGAATGAACAAATGAATCACTGAGCCTTCAAGTCTAAAAATAAGTGAATAAAAAGTTGTTTTACAGTATGGAGGTTCCTCAAAAAACTAAAAGTAGAGCTGCCATATGATCCAGCAATCCCGCTCCTGGGCATATATCCAAACAAAACTATAATTCTAAAAGATACATGCACACCTGTGTTCATAGCAGCACTATTCACAATAACCAAAACATGGAAACAATTTAAATGTCCATTGACAGATGAATGGATAAAGAAGATGTGGTACATATAGACAGTAAAGTACTACTCAGCCATAAAAAAGAATGAAGTAATGCCATTTGCAGCAACATGGATGGACCTAGAGATTGTCATACTAAGTGAAGTAAGTCAGAAAGACAAACACTTGTGGTTGCCAAAAGGGAGGGAGGTTGGGAGAGAGATGGAGTGGGAGTTTGGGGTTAGCAGATGCAAACTATTATATGTGGAATGGATAAACAACAAGGTCCCACTGTATAGCACAGAGAACTTTATTCATTATTCTATGATAAACCATACGGAAAAGAATATTTTAAAAAAGAAAGTATATATATGTATAACTGAATCACTTTGTTGTACAGCAGAAATTAACATGACATTGTAAATTAACTATATTTCAATTTAAAAAAGTTGTTTTATACTCAAGACAGAGGAGAAATTGTGGATAAACTAAGGAGTGATAACAGTAAAAGAAGTATGAAAAAAAGCACTTCATGAAATTAGATATCTTTGTTTACTTGCATCTTTCTCTAAACGGTATTATTCTCTTAAATAAGTATATTAATACAGTTATTATTAATATTTTGGTGTCTTGCTGATATTCTAATTTTCAGTAGTTGTTTAGGTATTATTTTATGTGTTCCAATATGGTTATATAACTATTTCCACAACTGTGTTACACATCTTTGGTTATATTCTTTTTTTTTTTTTTTTTTTAATTTTTTGCTGCTAGGAAACATCATCGTTGTTTTTATTATTACGGTTTCTAATTATTTGTTTCTCTTATATAAGAATACAGCTGATTTTTGCATTTTGATTTTGTATCTATGGGTTTTGCCAAACTCTTTTATTTTAATAGTATGTAGATTGTCTTGAATTTTTTTATATAATCACATTAATTGTGAATAACAGTTTGTTTCTTCCTTTCAAATCCTTATACATTTAATTTCTTTTGATCTCATGGTTGCTTGCTGGGCCCTTCAGTACTCAATTTAATAGAAGTAGTGATGATAAGCATCATTGTCTTATTCTTGACTTTAAAAGAAATGCTTCTAGAAAATTAATCATTAAGTATATTAAATGTGTTATTTGCTGTAAATTTTGGGTGGACACCCTTTATCAAGTTAAGGAAGATCCTTCTATAATGCATTTGCTAAGAATTTTTACCATGAATTAAATTTTATCAGATATTTTCTCTGCAGACATTGGGATAATTATTTTTTCGCCTTTCATATAGTAATGTAGTAATATATAAATATAATGAATTATATTGAAAAATTTTCTCATGTTCTAGTATTGAATTCTGGGATAAACCCTAACAGATCAGGAATCTTAATTCTAATGCATTGCTGGATTTAATTTTTTACTATTTTGTTTAGGATTTTTACTTTTGTATTTATGAGGGATTGGTCTATAATTTCTTCTCCTATCTATCCTTGTCTGGTTTTGATATCAAAATTCTGTCAGCTTCATAAAATGATTTGTAGCCATTCTTTCCTTTTGCTGTTGTTCTCTGAAATAGATTGTGCAAGATTATGGTTCTCTTTTTCTTAACTGTTTGTCAGAATTTGCCTGCAAACTCCTCTGGCCCTTACGTATTTCGTTTTGTTTCTGTAGGTAGATTTTAAACTACCAGTTCAACTGTTTTTTAATTAATTTGTTTAATGAAGTATAGTTGATGTACAATATTTTATAGTTACAGGTGTACAATATAGTGATTCACAATTTTTAAAGGTTATACTCCACTTATAACTATTATAAAATATTGGCTATATTCCTCGTGTTGTACAACATATCCTTGTAGCTTATTTTATTTTATTTATTTACTTATTTATTTAGTTGCTCTGGGTCTTAGTTGCAACAGGCGGGCTCCTTAGTTGTGGCAGGTGGACTCTTTAGTTGCGGCTCACTGGCTCCTTAGTTGTGGCATGTAAACTCTTAGTTGTGGCATGCATGTATGATCTAGCTCCCTGACCAGGGATTGAACCCGGCCCCCTATCTTAGGAGTGTGGAGTCTTAACCACTGTGCCACCAGGGAAGTCCCTTACTTTATATATAACAGTTTGTACCTTTTAATTCCCTACCCATATATTGCCGCTTCCTCCTTCCCTCCCCCAACTGGTAACCACTAGCTTGTTCTCTACATCTGTGAGGCTGCTTCTTTTTTGTTATATTCACTAGTTTTCTGTATTTTTTAAATTCCACATATAAGTGATATCATAGTATTTTTCTTTCTCTGTCTTAGTTCACTTACCATAATACCCTCTAAGTCTACCCATGTTGCTGCAAATGGCAAATTTTCATTTCTTTTATGGCTGAGTATTGTTCCATTGTCTATATATATATATATACACCGCATCTTCTTTATCCATGCATCTGTTGATGGACACTTAGATTGCTTTCATACCTTGACAACTGTAAATAATGCTTCTATGAACATTGGGGTGCACGTAGCTTTTTGAATTAGTGTTTTTGTTTTTTCCAGATATATATACCCAGGAGTGGAATTTCTGGGCTATATGGAAGTTCTATTTTTAGTTTTTTAGTTTTTTGAGAAACCTCCTGTACCAATGTACACTCCGACCAACAGTATAAAAGGGTTCCCTTTTCTCCACATCCTCACCAACATTTGTTATTTGTGTTTTTGTTTTGTTTTGTTTTTTATTTTTGGCTGCATTGGGTCTCCATTGCTGCACGCAGGCTTTCTCTAGTTTTGACGAGAGGGGGCTACTCTTGGTTGCAGTGCGTGGCCTCCTCATTGCGGGGGCTTCTCTAGTTGTGGAGCATGGGCTCTAGGCGCGTGGGCTTCAGTAGTTGTGGCACGCAGGCTCTAGAGTGCAGGCTCAGCAGTTGTGGCGCACGGGCCTAGTTGCTCCACGGCATGTGGGATCTTCCCAGACCAGGGCTTGAACCCATGTCACCTGCATTGGCAGGCAGGTTCTTAACCACTGCACCACCAGGGAAGCCCATGTGTGTTCTTTATGATGAGAGCTCTTCTGATAGGTGTATGGTGATATCTCATTGTGATTCTGATTTGCATTTCCCTGAAGATTAGTGATGCTGAGCATCTTTTCATATGCCTGTTGGGCATCTGCATTTCCTCTTTGGAAAAATGTCTATTCAGTTCTTCTGCCCATTTTTAAAATTAGGTTGTTTGTTTTTTTGTTGTTGAGTTGTATGAGCTCTTTATATATGCTGGATATTAATCCCTTATCATTCATATCATTTGCAAATATTTTCTCCCATTCAGTAGGTTGTCTTTTGTCTTGTCAATGGTTTCTTCTGCTGTGCAAAAGCTTTTAAATTTAATTAGGTCCCATTTGTTTATTTTTGCTTTTATTTCCTTTGCTTTAAGAGACAGATCCAAAAAATATTGCTGCAATTTATGCCAAAAAGTGTTCTGCCTGTGTTTTCCTCTAGAAAGTTTATGGTTTCTGGTCTTACATTTAGATCTTTAATCCATTTTGAGTTTATTTTCGTGTATGATGTTAAAGAATGTTCTAATTTCATTCTTTTACATGTAGCTGTGCAGTTTTCCCAACACCACTTATTGAAGAGACTGTCTTTTCTCCACTGTATATTCTTGCCCCCTTTGTTATAGATTAATTGACTATAAGTTTATGGGTTTATATCTGGGCTCTCTGTTCTGTTGCATTGATCTATGTGTCCATTTTTGTGCCAGTACCATACTGTTTTGATTACTGTAGCTTTGTAGTATAGTCTGAAGTCAGGGAGTGTGAGTCCTCCAGCTCTGTTCTTTCTCAAGACTGTTTTGGCTAGTCAGAGTCTTTTGTGTTTCCATACAAAGTTTAAAATATTTGTTCTAGTTCTGTGAAAAACGGAATTGGTATTTTTATAGGGATTGCATTGAATCTGTAGATGGCCTTGGGTAGTATGGTCATTTTAACAATATTAATTCTTCCAATCCAAGAACAACATATATCTTTCCATCTCTTTGTGTCGTCTTCAATTTCCTTCATCAGTATCTCATAGTCTTCTGAGTACAGGTCTTTTACCTCCTTAGGTAGGTTTATTTCTAGGTATTTTATTCTTTTTGATGTCATGGTAAATGGGATTGTTTCCTTAATTTCTCATTCTGATACTTCATTTTAGTGTATAGAAATGCAAGAGATTTCTATATATTAATTTTGTATCCTGCAACTTTACCGAATTCATTGATGAGCTTTAGTAGTTTTCTGGTGGTGTCTTTAGGATTTTTCTGTGTGTAGTATCATGGCATCTGCAAACAGTTACAGATTTATTTCTTCCTTTCCAATTTGGATTCCTTTATTTCTTTTTCTTCTCTCATTGCTGCGGCTAGGATTTCCAATACTATGTTGAATAAAAGTGGCAAGAGTGGGCATCCTTGTCTTGTCCCTGATCTTAGAGGAAATGCTTTCAGCTTTTCACTGTTGAGTATGATGTTAGCTGTGGGTTTGTCATATATGGCCTTTATGATGTTGAGGCATGTTCCCTTATACCTACTTTCTGGAGAGTTTTTATCAAAAATGAATGTTGAATTTTGTCAAAAGCTTTTCCTACATCTATTGAGATAATCGTATGGTTTTTATTCTTCAGTTTGTTAATGTGGTGTATCACATTGACTGATTTGTGGATCTTGAAAAAATCCCACTTGATCATGTTCTATGATCCTTTTAATGTATTGTTGGATTCAGTTTGCTAGTATTTTGTCGAAGAGTTTTGCATCTATGTTCGTCAGTGATATTGACCTATAATTTTCTTTTTTTGTGATGTCTTTGTCTGATTTTGCTATTAGGATGATGGTGGCCTCATAGAAGGAATTCAGAAGTGTTCCTTCCTCTGCAATTTTTTGGAATAGTTGCAGAAAGATAGGTGTTAACTCTTCTCTAAATGTTTGGTAGAATTCACCTGTGAATCTATCTGGTCCTGATTTTTTGTTTGTTGGAAACTTTTAAATTATTGATCCAGTTTCATTACTGGTAATTGGTCTGTTCATATTTTCTATTTCTTCCTGTTTCAGTATTGGGAGATTGCACCTTTCTAAGAATTTGTCCATTTCTTCTAGGTTGTCCATTTTATTTAGTTGCTTGTAGTAGTCTCTTACGATCCTTTGTATTTCTGTGGTGTCGGTTGTAACTTTGCCTCCTTCATTTCTGATTTTGTTGATTTGGGCCCTCTCCCTTTTTTTTCTTGATGAGTTTGGCTAAAGGTTTATCGATTTTGTTTATTTTTTCAAAGAACCAGCTTTTAGTTTCATTGATCTTTTCTATTGTTTTCTTCATCTCTATTTCATTTATTTCTGCTCTCATCTTTATGATTTCTTTCCTTCTACTAACTTTTAGGTTTCTTTTTTCTTCTTTCTCTAGTTCCTTTAGGTGTAAGGTTAGGTTATTTATTTGAGATTTGTCTTGTTTCCTGAGGTAAGTTTGTATCGCTAAAAACTTCCATCTTAGAACTGCTTTTGTTGTGTCCCATGGGTTTTGGATAGTTGTGTTTTCATTTTCATTTGTAAACTACCAATTCAACTTTTTAAAAATAGCTATAGCTGTCTAATTAGATTTTCTTTTTCTTCTTGAGTCAGTTTTTGTAAGTTCCTTTTTCTAGGGAACTGGCCATTTCATATAAGTTTTCAAATTTCGTTGCATGAAGTTTATAAAATTCTCTTATTTTTTAAAAATTCTATATATATGTAGTGATTTTCCCTATATATGTAGTGATTTTCTTTTTTAATCTGTGAATTTATTAGTCTTTTCAAACCACCGGCTTTTTCTTTTCTTGATCATTTCTACTGAAACTTTGCTTTCTGTTTAATTAATTTCTCCTCTACAGTAGTTCTTTTCATCTTTATTCTTTGTGTGTATTCTGTTGTCCCCTTTTCCAGTGTCCTGAGTTGGACACATGGCTCATTAATTTCTACTTTTTCTTCTTTTCTACATAAGCATTTTAAAGCTTTTGTGAATTTCTCTGCAGTTCTTACTGTATCACATAAGTCTTGATATATATTTTATTATTTAGCTCTCTATACTATTTGATTTTAGTTATGATTTTTTTCCTTTGGCCTATTCAGTTATGATTTATTCCCAATGTTTTTTAGAAGAATCTTTAGATTTCCTAATTCATGGAAATAAGTAAATTTTTTTAAAAGTAAGTTTTAAAGTTTTGTTTTGTTTTGTTTTATAGATCAGAGAATGTGGTCTATGTGATTACTGATTTGTTGTTGTCTGGGCTAAGATGGTGGCATGGTGCCATCAGAGACTTAGATCCTTCTATCTTTCTGCTCCATCATCCCAATACGTGACTTCCATAATATACCTTTTTAAAATTTCTTACTGTTCCCAGGAAAATGGTTTCCATATAGCAGCCGTTAGGTACAATGATCTCATTTAACATACCATGCTGCATTAGAAGGAATTAACAGCCCAAACTCAATAATCAGGAGATTTGTCATGAGTCAGTCCTCCTTCTATCCTCATCACCTTCTTTCTCTCAGACAGAGTTCAGAATCCTGTTCTGGAATTGCTCCATCTCATTCGCCGGCTCTGGACCTGAAGAGCTGCCTCCAACGTTAGGCATTTAGAAATATTTGTCAAATTAAAGAATACATAATTAGAAAGGAATGAATATCTCCCAGCTTGTTAATCTTGCAAGTCCCAAGCTAGGAATGGATGGCAAATGTCACAAACAGTAATTCGATACACTTACTAAAGAGATTGGAACTAGAACAAGGCAGGCTTACAGTACAAGAAGAAGCATCGCGGACTGCACAGTCTTGGGGGAACAATTTCAGGAAAATTAATCTTGAAACAACAACTTTCTGGGAGCCTCTGAAATATATATATTCATGAATTTTCTGGCTGACCTATCACATGTAATTTTCCCATTGTTCACAACATAAGCGGTGTCTGTCTATTCAGGACAGCAGCAACTCCACACCAGATATTGTCCACAAAGCCAATCTAGATAGTTGAGCCAAAGGCACATGGTTACTGGGGAGTGGGAGACGAAGTTTAGGGCATTGTATTTTGTAGGTGGTGCTTGGCTGTCCTGTAACTGCACCCTTCCACCTTGCTTTGGCCAAGTCAACACAGCTTGGGTGTGGTTGCTCGTAAATATTCCCAAAGAGCAATGACGATTCTTTTGGATTCCTGAACACGCCATCTCCCTGTGGGAGAGCTCTGGGGTGTGTGGCCAGGACTCTCAATGAAGTTTTAATCAAAGCACTGCTTCCTCCCCGTTGTTGCTTTTGGAATGGCCTTGTTCTCTGAGTCCGAGTTTTGACAACAGCACCTCGCTAAATTTTTCCATAGCAGCTCTTGGATTTTTGCCCCATCTCCTCCCATCTGCACACCCCCATTTCCTCTCTTCTCTGTTTTGGCTCTGTGTGGTTCTTCTCGGTAACGTGGCTGAAGTGTAATGAACCCCAAATACCTAAGCAACAAATGAGTCACCACACTCAACAGCAGAGTTCTGAAGATCAGCGGGTGTGTTGGGAGCTAAATAGCAGAAGAGGTGGCTGCCCAGAGAGAGAGGGAGACGGAGAAAAACAGAAACAAAATGAACAATTTGGCTGAGGTGGCTGACAGCAGCTGAGTGGGTGGAGGGGGCAGGGAACTCGGTTGGCTTGCAAAGGTGAGATCGGCACCGTGGCTTGTCACACCCTGGCTGACTCAAGCTAAGTGCAGCCCCCTCTGGACCTGTTAACACTGGACTGTCTAGTAAAACCTGGCTGGACAAGTCAGCTGACCGCTGTCCTCTCTGGTTTACAAGTTCTGAGTCCTAGGGCTTGCAACTCTTTGTCCAGGTTGCTGCAAGTCTGCTTAATCAGGGACCCAGTGATATTGCTCCAGGGCCATTCCCTTTCTGGTCATACGTTATCTGGGTGACAAGAGTCAAGACATAATTTAAATTGCTTCTTTGTACTTTTCTGTTTGTTGGGGTTTTTTTAGAATGCATCATTTTCCCAAAATCTTATCTTGAAGCATAATAGTAGAGCTGGATGGCCAGCTCAAGGCCAAGGCTCCAGGCTGCACTGGGCGTGAACACTATGGGCAGCTAAGGCTGTGACTCTGCTGAGAGATCCGGGGACATTGCCCCATCAGGATCAGCTTGGCTTAGAATCCACAGGGCATGTGTCCTGGAAGCTTAGGACATGACTCTTACTTTTTCTACTTTTCTAAGTAAAAACGGGAATGGAGTAGACTGAGCCCTTGGAACATGTCTAGTGGTCTGATTTCATGGGGATCTGCCTGGCCAGCCCACAGTCCTTCCCAAAGACTTTTAAACTGTCACAAGGAGCCAGAAGGAAAAGGGACAAGGGCTAGGATGCAACTAGGACTGTTAATGTGTCATGGCTGCCAGGAGAATCTTTTGAAGAAAAAGTATATATAAAATGTTTCTTGAGATAGGCTGTCTCAGATCATGAGGATGACAGGGTTTGCTCACAAGCTGTTTGGAAGTTTGGGGACTACCTTAGAAAGAGAGGAAAACAACGTAAGCTGCTTTGGGTTTTTAAGTCTGCAGCCACTTTCCGCCCCACTTGACCCTGCACTGGGGGCTGGACTCAGCCTTTGGTTTTGTCTCCCGCAGACCCCGCCCCCACCCCACCCTGCAGAAGAGCACAAGCAGATGCCATGACTTGGGAAAAGCAAAGATTGATCTTGAGAGGAAGTAGAGGACTTAACGCTAACCAGGCTGGACAGCTAGAAAGAGAATTACAGCCCCTGCGAAGAAAGACCAGAACCCAAGGCCTGATCAAGGCAAACTTTCTGATCCCTATTAAGTTCCTGAAAAGGGCTGCCTCTGCTCAGTTCAACTCATCCTCAGCTGTGCCAACAGGTGAGTTACTGAAAATCTTCTTTGGAAATGATTTGTGAAAATCATCTCAGGGAAGTCCATATTCTTAGCCTCAGAAGTCTTCATTTCAAAATGAACAATATCATTTTCTTAAGATGACATAAGCAAGTAAGCTTGTTATAAAAATAAAAGTAGAAACAAACAAGCCAGCCATAGTTCCCACTCTCAGAATGTTAACTTTTTAGTGTGTTTCCTTCCAGTCCTTTCATAGGCATTGGTCTATTCTTTCACACAGTTGTTCTCATTCTGTATATAGAATTTTGTACACTACTCTTTGCTAAACATATCTTTTTCTGGTATCACATGGAAAATCTGTAACCATAATTATTAATGGTTGACATATAATCCATAGATTATGTTTTGGACATTATTGTGCTTCCAGTTTTTTAAAACTATGCCTGTATTTAATTAATGTACAAAATTTGGAGATTTTCACATTAGCGCCATCACTTAGCCATGTGGTAAATCATAATAATATCCCAGTTGGTAACCCGAGGGCTTTGGAAGGAATCTATAGGACAGCTAATCAGAGGGAGCTGCCAGTCAGTCTTCTTCAGGGATCTAGCCCCTCTTCAGCTGTAAGACTCATGGATTTCTGGTACAGGAGTCCTGAAGGACACAGAAATTGCTTAAGGCAATGTCACTGGCATCTAGCTGTGTATTTCCTGCCACATGTGGCCCACATTTCCATCTCCAGCCCCACATTTTCAAGCATCCTGAAGACAACAGATAATATTTTCAGTGAGTGAAAAGAACAGTAAAATGAAGGACAGAGGCTACACTCAGTGTGACAAGGCTGAGGCTCTCCTTTGAAAACATTTATAAAGCATCTTCTTCTTCTTCTGATTTCCTAGTGGAGCATTTTGATTTCTTGTGGGCTTCCCTGGTTGGGTCTCTTGCTGGAGAGAGATGTTTTGAGCTGCAGAACTAGGGCAGCGGAAGCAGAAAGAGCTGGCACTAGTCAGGACAGGTAGAGTCAGCTACGGGTATAATTTATCATTTACCAAATAGCTCATAGTTGTATGATTGTCTTTAAACATTGCATGAAAATGCTGTTTTCTTTCAAAGGCAAGTCCTGCATCATATAGAACACCATTCCTGAGCATAATGGAGGAGAATGTGCTTCATGCCAGGTACTTTTTAGTGATTATTTCATTTAAGAAACTCAACAATCCAGAGTCAAGTGCTCTTTTCCTAATTTCGTATATGAGGTCATTAGACCATAGAAAAGAAAAATAAGTCACCTAAGGGGACATGGCTAATAAATGTTTGAGTCAGGATTAGAACCCAGGGCTGATTTCAAAGCCTGTGGTCTTTGCCCTACGTCATGCTGCCTCCCTTGTTTAGCCTGGCTTATCTATTTTTTAAAACTATATTTATTTATTTTTTTATTTTTGGCTGCGTTGGGTCTTCGTTGCTGTGTGCAGGCTTTCTCCAGTTGTGGCGAGCGGGGGCCACTCTTCGTTGCATGCGTTTCTCATTGCGGTGGCTTCTCTTGTTGCGGAGCACGGGCTCTAGGCACGCGGGCTTCAGTAGTTGTGGCTCGCGGGCTCAGCAGTTGTGGCACGTGGGCTGTAGAGCACAGGCTCAGCAGTTGTGGCACATGGGCGTAGTTGCTCCCAGCATGTGGGATCCTCCCAGACCAAGGCTCGAACCCGTGTCCCCTGCCTTGGCAGGCAGGTTCTTAACCACTGGGCCACCAGGGAAGCCCAGCCTTGCTTATCTATTGGTAAACATGCTTGTAATTAAAAATGAGCTAATACTTATTGATTAAAGATGGGGCTTTCTCTGAGATCCAGAAGTCATTCACAGCATTCTCTTGAGAGACCCTAAGACTAGGGGTCCAACAGTGTATAAGGAGCTCTTTCATGGGGTGGTCTTAGAGACCCCATGGAGGTTCTGACAACAGAAGGCCACAGGGAGCTTCCACCTCCCATTTTCTCCAAGGCCAGTCCTTGGGACATATTACGGAATAGAAACTATTGATTTACTGTGCTCTTTAATACCTGTGTAATAGAATGACTTTATCATAAGAAAAGTGTCTGTGTTCCCACTAGACTTGAATTTTGTGAAGTAGGGGACTATACTTATTTTCTTCATTGCTATATTCCCACCCTTAATGCAGTGTTTAGTCAATAATAGATGCTCAATAAAATTTGTTGAATGAATGAATGAAAATAATATCTAATCAAGTGTGGGCCAAAGGTGTAGGCTGGAGTTAAGGATGGCTCATGATCAACTCCCCGGATATAGATGTGTTTCTCAGGATGTGTAGTCTAAACTGAGGTGGCCCAAATCAGGATTGGTCAGGAAGCCTGGGCAATCTGTTTCCATTTTTTAATATCCTTAATAAACTCTTGGTCACAAGCATGAGGCCATTTGACATGGGAAATGAAGTGTTTCCTTTTCTCCCCTGCCCTTCCATCGTGGACTGAAGATAAACTTTTTTTCCTTGTCTCCTTGATTCCTCAATCAAGTTGGATTTATGCTAGGCTTACAAAGAGAATCCCCCCCACAGAGAGTGCTTACAGCATCAGGCTTGTTCCCCAAAGGGAAAAGTCAGGGGGAAAGTGTACATTAAGCCCACTTAATTAAGTGTGCATTAATATCAAGCAATTAATATTGTGTTCAAGAAACAAAAAGCAAGAGCATTACAAGTGGTTTTTGTCATAATCCTGTATCTCCCAAATGTGTAAACTCCAGGAAAGTCCAGATCCCCAGTAGGAACCCATCTGCTATATTTCTAGTCTGATACTCTTCTGTTTATATTTGCTCATTTCTCTCACAGAGCGCCAGGAGAGAAAAAGTGATATTTAAAAAATTCATCTGCTAGTATTTATGCAAACACAATCCTCTCCAAGTGTGGGTTGAGCAATATGAGGAAAGCAGATGCAAATGCCTCCAGCCGACCTCAGTGAAACTGTAATAAAGAGAAGGGAGAAATACGTATATCTACCTTATAAGATCTGAAAAGCAGAAGAAAGAAACTGTCCTCTGACCAGCTGCATTTGACAGGGAGAAGTTCTGGGTCTTGAGCTCCAGATTTGGAGGCTTATTTTCGTCTGTCAGTGAATCTGTTGGGCTTCTCCTGTGTACTAGCCAGTTAGGGAATTATAAAAGCTTAAGATTCCTGGTTAAGGATACAGCAGTAAACAATTATAAAAGAGCATGTTACTGACCTAAGGAGAAAAGGGAAGAAACATTGGTTGAGCCTCAACTATCCACTTAACTTTTTGCTGAGTGTTTCACGCACAGTATTTCAGTATTTAATTCTGACAGCTCTCCTATGATACTGTCATCCTCGTCCTTCAGACCCAGCCTCACAGTAGCCGTATAACTTGTGCAACATCACATAAGTTAGGCTGTCTATTTCAAAAATCCATGCTTTCCCCCCTATATCATACACAAGGAGCTTCTAAGGCTTAAAATCCAATGTTATATGTGTTCGGAATCTAAATAGCTAACATCAGGGAGTTCCCTGGCAGTCTAGTGGTTAGGACTCGGTGCTTTCGCTGCTGGGCCTGGGTTCAATCCCTGGTCGGGGAACTAAGATCCCACAAATCGAGTGTCGTGGCAAAATAATAAAAAAATAAAATAAACAAATAGCTAACATTGGTTGAGTGTTTATGAGATAGGCCAAAGTTTAAGTTCTTTATATATGTTAACAGATTTAAACTTTGTAATCACTCTAGGAGGTGGATACTACCCTTATCCCATTTTAAGGATGGAGAAATTGAGTTTACGTATAAATGAAGTTGTCCAAATCACAAGGAAAGAGCAGAGCCCAGTCTGGATCCCGAAGCCATGCTTCTAAGCACTGCACCACACTGCCTCTCCTCTGAGGAGCGCTTTTAAACGCATTCCAGAATCCCGCCTCCCCTTCAGCCACCCCAAGCCTACGTCGATTTAACGGGGACAATATTCAGTAAACACAGTACAGTAAGTCCTCCGTATCTGCAGGTTCCACATTCAGGCATACAACCAACCGTGGATGGAAAATATTCAGGAAGAACCAAACAAACAGAAAGTTCCAAAAAGCAGAAACAAGTTTGCAGCCCTGGCAACTGTTTACATAGCATTTACATTGTACTAGGTATTAAGAAATCTAGAGATGATTTAAAGTATACAGGAGGAGGTGCATAGGTTTTACGCAAATATGACACCATTTTATATATGGGACTTGAGCATCCCTGGAGTTTGGTATCCGTAGGGGGTCCTGGAACCAATCCCCTGTTGTTATTGAGGAAAGACTGTATTTCAATTCCTCTCAAAATCTCTCTTCTTGCAGCCCACATCTCAGGGTCCTAGCCTGGAGGTGTAATGCCTCAGGCAGGTCAGGACAGTCACTTGCAACAAGCTTGGAAAAACGAATTGGATATGTACTCTTTAGAAGCTCAAGAACCAAGCAGTTTAGAGTTTCCCCCTTAGTATAAAGAAAATACTCTTCTACTTGCGATAAAGGTTAGCGGGCCTCCCCGTGCAGCCTGATGCTAGAAGGAGACGGAGTGGATGGCCGCACGCCAGGCCCGGGTCCCCCTGTCCCCTCCTCTCCCACCTCTCCAGGTCTCTGCCTGAAGAGAATGAAATAAATTAAAAGAACATCCAGGGCAGGAGAGCTGTTTCCCTTTCCTGTAAATGCCTTTGTTAAGGCACCATGTTTAAGAAGGCATAGCAATGTGGGGAGGGAGTCAGGGGCCTGGTCTCAGAAGCATGAGTAGTACCATTTACAGAGAAGCAAGCAGAAGAGAAGAATCTGAAAGACAGAGCCTTAACCCAAAGACACAGAGTTAAGCCTAAAGAAAGTGTTTCAATAATTGAATGACGAAATTTTAAAACTTATGGAACTGAAGTTCGTTTTTTCCCTCTTCCTACCCAGCAAGTGGAGGCTCACAGGGATAGCAGAGTGACTTAGAGAAAAAAGAAACTGTGTTTTCTTTACACATCTGAGTGGAGTGAGTAATTTTACAATCCTGGTTTACACGGGAAAGGGGAGGCAGGTATGAGTTTCAGTAGTCAGAATCAGAGCTGAGGCCGCTGCAGTCCCCCTCACTCCCTCTCCACAGCAGCAGGGGTGGGATCCCCAAGACCTTTCTTTGAAGACCTGTTCTCTCCCCAGTGAGGTCCACGTGCCTATATTTAGACAACATGAGGACATGTTCATGAGCCTCACCCACAATGTTCAGTGCGGGTAAACTGCCGATCTCTCTCTGCTGAGGCCCACGATGACGGTGGGATCCTTCATGTCCAAGGAGTGGGATGTCGGCCACTTTTTACTGCCTGTGGGTGTCCAGGACAATGACCACACCAGAGGGTGGTAACCCACAGCTGAGAAAGAAGATCCTCGTCTGCAGTCGCCCCTCACTCCCATCACATCGGGAAGATGCTGAAGACCAGCTGAGGAGAAGAAAAATAGGAGCCAAGCTCTGCAATGAAAGGTGAGGAGCTGAACTCAGCAGGCTTCTCCAGCAGGTTAACATGAATGTGGGTAGAGGGACCTAGAACTTCATGTGGCAGAAGGTTCCTTTTCCTCTAGAAACAGAAAATAAGAAAAGACTCTTTGCCAAGTACAGAACCGACCCTTATCTATGTACAATCTTCCCTGATGACAAGCAGCAAAAAGTGTACTTGATAGGTGCCCAGGTTTGGAAGTTCAAATCCCAGCTGTGCCACTGCTTTCCTGTGTAACCTTGGGCACGTTACTTAACCTCTCTGTGCCTTTCATCTGTCAAATGGAGAAAATAATAATACCTTCCTCAAAGGATTGTTGGAGGATTAAATAACATATATAAAGCCTAAAGAACAGTTCCCAGTACATAATAAGCCCTCAATAAATTTGGCTATAATTACTTTTATGACAAGGGTAAGAGCAGTATGATTTTGGAGATCTTTCTAGTTTAAGGTATCCTTAAATTTACTGACAAATGATTAAGGGTAAACTCTAACTGAATTTTTCAACAAAGTCATAGAGTCTCTCCCTCCACAGGTCAATCACCTTTTGCAAGGAACTGTACCCCACACCCTGGAAAGAAAGATATTCATTCAGTGAATCAGCCTTCAGCCAAATAGGATTTTGAAACAAAACTGACATCCTGACACTTCCTATCATTAAGGATGTTCTGATAACCATGTTATATAAGAAGACAGTACCCAACTACTGTCCTTTTCCTCCCATAGGCTGAGTTCAGGATCAAATCAGCCTTCATTCAAACTGGGCACTTCAGGGCTTCCCTGGTGGCGCAGTGGTTGAGAGTCCGCCTGCCGATGCAGGGGACACGGGTTCGTGCCCCGGTTCGGGAAGATACCACATGCTGAGGAGCGGCTAGGCCCATGAGCCATGGCCACTGAGCCTGCGTGTCCGGAGCCTGGGCTCCGCAACGGGAGAGGCCACAACAGTGAGAGGCCCGCGTACCACAAAAAAAAACAAAAACAAAAAAAAATGGGCACTTCAGCATTAAAACAATACTCATGGAAAGAATGTGGAGTTAGGAAGTCCTGGGTTTTCCATTTTGGCCTCCTAGCTTCCTAACTGTGAGAGCCTAAGAGAGTCGTTTCTAAAAATGAAGATAATACCTATAGCGTAGGGTCTTGTGAGGGAGGATTAAATTAAATTAAAGTGACCAGTATAAAGAAGGCACTCAAATGTCAGTTCCTGCTTCCTCTTTCCTCCTTTCTTGCTGAGATACAGAGTTGGGCTATTCTGTGGGAAGGGGGCATTCATCAAATGATGTGTCAGTTTATTGTTCTCCCACTTTTTTGAGGCAAGGGATCACGAAGATGGGAAGAAACAATCACCCATCAAGAAAAGATTGGTCTAATCTTTTCTACCCAGGGGAAATTGCCCATTTTTCTCCTCTAGCACTTTAGAACAATGATCAAAGTCCAGCTGATACTGAACGATCTAGCTACTCTAAGACTGCCTCGGTCAACCAAGGAGTAAGTGTCCTGTTGATCACTATTGAAGGTGGAAACAAATAAGGCCTCAAGCAAATCCATCCCAATATGGCCCCTTTCCAGAGTTTACAGGATGTATGCAACACCCAAGGGGGCAGGACAAGTGGCCACAGCATTGAGATGCTTCATTATAAATAGAGGAGGTAGTACAAGTCCTGCCAGCTTCTTATCGGAGTTCTAAGGACAAAGCTGAGTGTCCAGTCCAATCCCCTCCAGTTATACCAATTCATAGTCACAGAGCCCTTCTCTTCCCTGCTAACATCCATTCAAGCACCCAACCATCAAACTCACCAAGGCCTCGCTGTAATTCCCCACCCACTCTGTTTTCTTCAACTGCCAGAGAACTTTTCTAAGCTGAAGCAGAGGCCAAGAATCTGGGGCCCCTTGGACAGGAGTCATCTTAGCTGCTGACACACACAAGTGTTGACATTGGAAAGTACCACTGCTGAATCAAAAAGCCACTTCCTAGAGATGGCGGAAGTCCTCAAGGCTTGGTTCCTGGAACACCACTGATGTGGTCCAGAAACTTGAAGCCTTCCATGCCTCAGTTTTCCAGCATGTGGGAAGGGTAATGACAACAAAGGAAAATTGCTACCTACTGCCCAAGTTGTCATCACTATAAGTTTGAATGACTCAACAGACTTCAGAATGCTGTGAAAAGTAATTAGTATTTACTGTGTTTTCTGAGATGAAAGGTGCCAGAATTAGGCAGAGCTGAGTCAAGCAGTAGGGTGTCAGCTGGGATGCAGTGAAGCTTTGACAGCATGTTCCCTTGGCTTGTAGACTGAACTTTAATTTTTGCCGTGGTAGAAATTTTTCGGTAAGAATAATTTTATTTTTTCCTTTGTAAAATACTTTTACATTTCTCCTTCCAAGTCTGAGGCATGAAGAGTTGTGTTGGAGGGGCTTCCCTGGTGGCGCAGTGGTTGAGAGTCCGCCTGCCGATGCAGGGGACGTGGGTTCGTGCCCCTGTCCGGGAGGATCCCACGTGCCGTGGAGCGGCTGGGCCCGTGAGCCATGGCCGCTGAGCCTGCGCGTCCGGAGCCTGTTGCTCCGCAACGGGAGAGGCCACAACAGTTAGAAGCCCGCGTACAGCAAAAAAAAAAAAAAAAAAAAAAAAAGAGCTGTGTTGGAATACAAAACCACTCCTCCCAGTTGAACTGCTCAGGACTGCAATTTAAAAAATAGTTGAACATCTTTTAGATTCTTCTTCATACCATGCCATGCAAAGGGGCTAGTATCTAGCTTTTTGGTTTTTTCTTTTTTCTCTTTCCAACAAAACAAGTAAAATTTCTAAGATTGAGAGTCTATGAGATCCTGTTCAGCTTCTGCCCTGACAGCTGTCTTTGCCTCCCCCTACATTTTCTGATGAGCTTCATTTCAGACTCATTTTGGAAATGTAGACATTTATTTGCTCCTAGGCCACTTACTCTTTGCCTCTCTGTTCAAATGTCAAGGGCACAAAAGGAAAAGATTGCAATGATCATGTGCAACTTGCCATCCCAAACCTCTGATGTAAGAGATGCAAAGCAGGCTAGAGTGGGCCTTGGCTTCTCTGACAGAAGAGCAGCCAGAAGAGGAGGAAGTGGGAAGAGGCCCCGGGGCTGCGGTGGAGACTCTATCAGCAAAGTCAGCACCTACAGGCTGACAGAGGTAGCAAACAGGTCTGTGCCTGGTGCCCCACCATGCAACTGCCCTATCGGGCCACATCAGGGGCTGTCGAGCCGAGTTTCTGCACACCGTCTGCACTCCTACATTGCTGTCGGTAACACAGGCACCCTGTGGAGTCGACAGTTCCTTGTGGAGCTGAACCCTCTGCCTCATTCTCATCTCCTACATGTGCCCCCTTCACCACCACGCTTTGATCCAAATTCTTCTCAGGGTCCCTATTACATGCTGGTTCTACTTGAAATCAATCCCTGGTGGCCAGGATGTCCACAGTTTAGCTTATAGTCTTCAAAACAAAAGTGAAAAAAATAATCATCACTAAAATAAATAAAAACGAATCTCCACTTTCTGACAATTTTGATTTTTTGATTTGTTTACCATGTGACAATTTCTACCTACTTCCCATCTTGCATCATCATTTGCCTTTTTTGGTGCCCTTTTCCTTCTTCCTCCCTTTGGGCCAACCCATTGACAACCATCCCACAAAATGGCTGGACGGTGAATTGCCTGTCTTACAAATTCATCCTCAAAACAATTGCTCAGTTAAAATACTCTTGGGTCCTCCATCAGAAAAGATCAGCAATGTTCTTTGAAACGTCTAAGCCCGTCTCATGTCTGAACATACCCCAGGGCCATGTTTCTCTCCATTTCTATGACTCATCAACCTCTCTGACTCTCCGGTTTCCATACTATTAGATTGCTTTGGGGTTAGTCGTGAGGTGAAGACTTACTGCAAAATTCAAGTTGGTAGTCATAATACTACGCTGAGCCTCAGACAGAAGATTGACATGGTTTCTGACCTGCCAGGAATAAGCAACCCCAGGACTGAAGTGATTTTCAAGATTCAGGATTTGCCGAGTGGTCCTAATTGCTAACAGCCAACAGAGGGAGGGGATGTCCAAACCCAGCCAGCCTACCCTGTGAGCTGTTGGGCACAGTCATTCCACTAAGAATGGTGGTTTGCCCATCTTTGTGTTTTGCCATTATTTTGGCAGGATGCAAACCCCCAAGGGCTAATTTACCCCACTGACCGCCACTTAACAGTTAAAAAACACAAAACAAAAAAACAAACAACAAAACTTAGCTTTGTTTATCGAGAAGAAAACCAAAGCTTTGGCGAGAAGACAGGGATAATGTCTTTGGATCCCCAGGGCCTAATGGTCTCAAAAGATATTTACTGAGGTCATTTGATTCCTGTGAGGGTTAATCATACATAATTTTCCAATCATTCCAGTCTTGAAACTACCCTTGGAAGGTAAATCTTTGTCTTAGAGTACAATCAGGTAATGGATTGTGGCCAGACTAATTTCTTAATTTTTATAAAACGTGGTAAAGAGGAGAGGAGCTGCAGCCTGAGCCTCCCAAATGCTTAGAATTAATTGATTGGTCATTGATGATCTGTTAAAGATGTTTCTCTCTAAAACTTGGTCGGGGGAAGAAGGAGGGTCCAACGTGGTCACCAAGGTGGCCAGAAATCCAAATGCTGTGACAGGCAAAATTCTTGGCATAAGAGAAAAGAAAATTGGGCAATAGGATTAGACTGTGTGTTTCTGAGGTCACGTGAGCAGTCTCCTGGGCCACGGCTTTTGCTTGCTCACAAGGCAGTTTGCTCAAGCAGTGCAGCTGCGGGCAGCAGGGCTTTGGATACAAAGCCCCGGTGAGAGAAAATCAAAATAATCCCCATTAAGTTCCTATTATCTTAAAACTTAGAAACCCTAATGAGAGGCTTCCAGAGTGAGCAGTGCAGCAGGAGGGCACGTCTGATGCATGCTGTCTTCTGTGAGGATGTCACTGTCGCCGTGGGCAAGCTGAGTGCCCACGTGCATCAGAGCAGTTTCCCTGGAAGCAGCCAAGACTGATGGGGCACCCCAGGACTCAGAAGCCACAAGGAAGAGACAGAGAAGCAGCCCGGAAGTGACACTGGTGTCCTGAAGGAGACCCTGGGCCTGAGGGGTGACTATCTTTAACCCCGCATTTTGTTAGTTGCTCCTCAGAAACTCTGAGCAGATTTCACTTTCAAGGACCCAGACTCTTTTAAGTGTGGTGCTGCCTAAAGGCAGGTCAAATGCCTCGTGCAGGACTCCCTCACCTCTACAATTCTCAAACTGTGTTCTCATTACACTTCAGGTAAAGGAATCTCT
Source organism: Monodon monoceros (assembly GCF_005190385.1). Taxonomy (NCBI): domain Eukaryota; kingdom Metazoa; phylum Chordata; class Mammalia; order Artiodactyla; family Monodontidae; genus Monodon; species Monodon monoceros. Next base: position 83,522,608 of record NW_021703774.1, on the reverse strand, counting down.
TATGGGAAGAAGGAGAATGCTTATTCCCCCAGCAATGAGCAATTGTGGAAGCACTCCTCTCTAGACCCGGCAGATGGATTTCAGTGTTTTCTGTCCAAACACTGCGTCCCCTCACCAGGTCTGCATTACATCTTGGCACTGCGCGGCCCACTAGTACCACATCATCTCTTGACACTGAGCCAAGAGTGTGCCCAGCAGCGCTTAGCACCATACAGGGAGTCTATGGGGGCCCTCCAAGCTCCCTCCACCGCACTCCTACTGGAGCAGGGGAGGAGATTATCAGGCAGCGAGTCACAGTGTTGTTAGGTATTGTTATTATTACCCTGATGTGTAATAAATCTGCATGGTGCAATAAATTAAGGCAAGGATCTGTTCTCACTTTACACACTGCCAATAGTTTTATTGTAACAGCTTGAAGATATGCGTTTTCCTTTTTAGGCAGAGCAGAGGAAGCTGTGAAATTTGAAGAGAGAACAAAAGGATACTTGAATGTAGTTTGCAAGACAGGTATTGGACAAAAGGCAGCTCATCAGGACAGGGAGCATCTAACATTTCTGTGTTTAATGGTGTTGGGGAACTTTGACGCCTCACAATGCTGCAATAATTCATTTGAATTCATTTTCCTATCGGTAGATCTGCATTCTGCAAAGCTGATCTCTCTAACGAGACTTACAGCGCTTTCTTTCAGTGATAAACCTGAGCTGATTGTAAGATCACACAAATTGGTTCTGGAACTCATTAAAGTCAGCAAATGAGCATTAGTGAGATAGTTGCATAGGCTGAAATTGTGATAATCTGTCCATTTCGGCAATTATGGCTCAAAGGGTGAAGAGAGGGGAGGTGAGAAACCCTACGGCTCCCAGCAGGAAGATTATGATGCATTTCAGGTGCCTGTCCAGTGATGCACATGCCCTGGCTTTTCTTCCTTTACACCATGCACCTCGGTTCTGCAAGAGACAAGGGAAGGGCTTGAGAAATCCTTCCCCTCTATCCTTTGCCAAGTTCAAAGCCCAGGCCGAGGCCTTTAATCATGTCCCCAGCATGTCTTACCCTTAATGAATCTTTTTTTGTCAAGAGTGCTCCTCTTTGGTAGGAAATCTATTTCTATTCTTTGTTTTAGAATCTAGCCTTTACTTTTGAAATTCAAATTGTTAGTCATTCAAGATTTCTTAACCCTCTGGTTCCAGGGCCTTCCATTTATCTTTTTCTTCTGTTTCCCTAGGCTCATAGGCTACTTTCCCCTAAACTAGGCATACTGGGCGCTCTGCTTTCTGTGCCATTGGATCCCCTGAATGTTTATTAAGCTCTTGAGTACATAGTTGATACTTAGTATATAAATGGTAATTAACTGATTTTCAAAAGAGTCATATATGGCTCATTCTACAACTACCAGCTCTGTTTCCCTAGTTTACCATCATCTCTGTGTTACCCTGCACAACTATGCATTCCCCATGACCTTCCAGCCCAAAACAACTGACGCCCTTGGTAATCCCCTTGGCAAAACCCTAAACCTCACCCCTTCAGTCCTCCTTAGAAAATACTACACTCCTTTGCTCGAATCTCATTTATTAGCAGCAAGCACTAAGACAGGAAATTTCATTCTATGAGTTTGAGTAATCTCATGAATTCTATTTTTTTCTCCTATGTTTTCCCCCTAATACAGTCTACCTCTGGTTAATCTGTAACAAGTCTAATCAGTATAAACTCTGGAAAAGCTGAGGTCATAATTTCTGAATCTGGTTTGAATTTGGGATTTGCTCCCTCAACTCAAAATTAATATTTTAAATGTACTAGAAGTGTTTTCCACTTTCTGGCCTCAAAGTTATGTTTTTTACACACACAGTTTAGGATCTGGCTCAACTAATTATGAAAATGGAAAGGAAATTTCCAACTCCTTTTCTGGCCTCTCTTCTATCTCACCACTGCCTGCCACCAACATACACACACACATACACACACACACACAGACATACAAGTCACTGGAGATGGGAAAGATGGAGTCCTTTCTTGAATTCCCCTTAGGTTGTATCACTGTTTGGAAATGATTGGTTCTCATCCAGAAGCAGACAGGGACAGAGTAAGGAGTTACTGTTTTAGCTTAGCCATATAAAGTAGCACGTACCCCAGGCTTTAATCTTTCTGTGAGGCTGCTCTGGGATATGGTCTTCTTTCTAGTGAATAAGCAGATTCATGTTAACAAATATTTACCAAGTACTTATTTTGTTCCCAGTACTGTATTGTTCATTATACTAGCTCATTTAACTTAATTCTTGCCCTTTAATGATATTTTCATTTCATAAATGAGGAAGCAAATGTTTAAAAATATAAGGTGGCTTTTGCTGAATGGTAGAACCAGAATTTTGGATTCCAGATCTACTGTTCTTCACATTTCACCATGTTTTCTCTTGTCTGATTTTTTAACTTTGTGCTAATAAAATCCTATGTGTAAGAAGTGGAACTCTCTGTATAAGGTAGTTGCTCTTAAGTAACATACAGAGCATGGACATGTATGTTACTTAAGAGTACGTACCATTCTGATGAAACCCCATTCTAGAGCTGGCATTGGCTTCTGGGTAAATACCCATCTAGTAAATACTCAAGTAATACTTTATAAAGATTTACATAAATTTCTCACTGGAAATTTGGAGCTTAGGACATCTCCAAGATTGGGTCCAAGCGTTATGCATCAAGGGAAGGAACAGAAACCCTGATGATACTGTAAGATGCTGGTTGTGTGTTCCTTTATGCCATAGATAATGGGTCTAAAAGTTGTATTAATTTGTTGTAAACAAAATTGAAAGTAGGATGAAAATAGGGGGAAAAAAATCTCTGCCTAAATTTTTTTTTTAAAAAAGGCACTTGAGGACTTCCCTGGTGGAGCAGTGGTTAGGAATCCCCCTGCCAATGCAGGGGACGTGGGTTCGAGCCCTGGTCCGGGAAAATCCCACATGCCACAGAGCAAAAAAGCCTGTGCGCCACAACTACTGAGCCCGCAAGCCACAACTACTGAAGCCTGCACACCTAGAGCCTATGCTCCACAACAAGAGAAGCCACCACAATGAGACGCCCGTGCACCGCAACGAAGAGTAGCTCCGCTAGCCGCAACTAGAGAAAGCAACAAAGACCCAGCACAGCTATAAATAAATAAATAAATATTTTAAAAGGTACTTGAAATCATAATGCCAGGTTTTTGAAGATGTTTGGTTATCAAATAACCATTTACCTTTCCTATACAGACAACTAGTATTTTTTCAGCATTCACTATATGTTAGTTACCATTATAAATTTTATGTATTATTCAATCTTCACAACAACTCTATGAGGTAAATGCTGTCCTCATTTTACATATACAGAAACTGAGGCTCCAACAGGTTAACTAATATGTCTAAGGTCCCACAGTGGCAGGGTCAGAATTTGAAGTCACACTGTGTGACTCCAGAGCCTACATGTTTAATCACACTTAGGGTTGCCAGATAAAATACAGGATGCCAAGTTAAGTCTGAATTTCAGATAAACGAACCCCAAGTATTGTGTGGAACATATTTATACTAAAAATATATTCATTGTTTATCTGAAATTCAGATTTAACTGGACATCTTGTATTTTTATTTGCTAAACCTAGCAACCCTAACCACATTATTTTGCCTTCTAAAAATGCATACATATGTCTGTATCTACACGGGTTGCTTAATTTGTGGTTTACATATGCTTGAGTTTTGTTACAGAATAGGAAATGATGTTAACTCATATCCACAAAGTTAGAGCAAGCCCTCTTGGATTCCTTTACCCTCCATTTATTGAAGGCTGGTCTGGTCTGGGGCCAGTCTTATCCTTGATACGGCAGTTAAGTGCAAGCTTTTCTCTTTTGATAAGAGAAGACTTTGCTTACTGTTGGCACATTCTGGCCTCCTGCCTATATTGAGCTCTCTCTTCAGTGGCCAGAAGTTTTCTGCCTGGTACTCATCCTTATCCAACTTCCTTGCTGCAGAAATCTTTGATTCTTTCTTGGAGTTTCAGAGCTGCATGGTTGAGTAGCTGCTTCCTCCCAAATGACAATGTTCACAGAAAGAAATGGAAAAGAATGAGCTGGCTTAGCAGAAAGGGACCTTGCATATAAAGTCTGCTGTATAAAACATATAAATAGGCAATCCACACACCACCAAACAAACACTCACGTTTATCAGTGTGTGTACTCTCCACTCTAATGTATATCATGCAGGGACTTCCCTGGTGGTCCAGTGGTTAAGACTCCAGGCTTCCACTGCAGGGGGCACAGGTTTGATCCCTGGTCAGGGAACTAAGATCCCACATGCTGTGCAGCCAAAAAAAAAGTTCTCCTTGGAAATAGAAACTGTTTTTAATGGCCACTTAGAAGACAAATATATTGTCCCTAGATCACACAATGCATTAAAAAAAAATAAAGGACTTTTGAATTAGCTTATCTTTATTATCTTTCAATAATGTGGATAATTGAAAAGTGACCATCCATTTACAGGCTTGGATGATTACAGAGTTACCTCTATAGTCAAGATTTTTTTAAATCTTTTAAACAGCATGGATTTTTATGAACTTAAAATAAAATAATAATGATAGATAATATTTATGATAACATAAAACCAACATTTTGCCAGTATGTGCCAGGTTCTAAAAACAGTATTTTTTCTTTTTGCAGTACTCGGGCCTCTACTGTTGTGCCTCTCCCGTTGGCGGAGCACAGGCTCCGGACGCGCAGGCTCAGCGGCCATGGCTCACGGGCCCAGCCGCTCTGCGGCATGTGGGATCTTCCCGGACCGGGGCACGAACCCGTGTCCCCTGCATCGGCAGGCGGACTCTCAACCACTGTGCCACCAGGGAAGCCCTGAAAACAGTATTTTATATGCCTGATTGCTAAAATTTTTACCCAAACCCTATGATATTTTGTACTTTTAGTAGTACGATATCACAAAAAAGAACACTGAGGCTGAAAGGGGTTAAGTAGTTTGCCCAAGGTGGCACAGTTGGTAAGTGGCTAAACCTGCATTTAAACCTATATAGGACTTCCCTGGTGACGCAGTGGTTAAGAATCCACCTGCCAGCGCAGGAGACATGGGTTCGAACCCTGGTCCGGGAAGATCCCACATGCCGCGGAGCAACTAAGCCCGTGTGCCACAACTACTGAGCATGCACTCTAGGTCCCGCGAGCCACAACTACTGAGCCCACGTGCCACAACTACTGAAGCCCGCATGCCTAGAGCCCGTGCTCCGCAACAAGAGAAGCCAACGCAATGAGAAGACCGTGCACTGCAACAAAGAGTAGCCCCCACTCGCCGCAACTAGAGAATGCCCGCGCACAGCAACAGACCCAACACAGCCAGAAAAATAAAAAGTAAAAAAGTAAGTTAGGCATTAAAAACTAATAATAATAAAAAATTTTAAAATAAACCTACATAGTCTCACTCCAAAGACCATATGCTTAATTACTGAGCAATAATGCCTCCACAGCATAAGATCGGTATATACAGCTTCTGTGGTGAAAAAGAAGTTTTTAAAAAATTTCCAATCTGTTGCTGACCCTTTCACTCCAAAGGCATGAAGTGCTTTCCTTCTGAAAAAGTAAGGAATATCCAGGCGGAAAAGAAGGTGGGTGGCAAATAGCCAAAGTGGTTAGTATTAATTTAGATGATTAAATTCCTAGAAACGCAACCTACCAAGACTGAATCATGAAGAAACAGAAAATCTGAACAGACCAATTACCAGTAATGAAATCAAATCAGTAATCAAAAGCCTCCAACAAACAAAAGTCCAGGACCAGATGGCTTCACTGGTGAATTCTACCAAACATTCGAAGCAGAACCAATCCTTCAACAAAATAAAAAGGGAACCCATTGAATGGAAGAAAATATTTGCAAATTATATATCTGGTAAGGGGTTAGTATCTAAAATATATAAAGAACTCAAACAACTTAATAGCAAAAAACCAACAACCTGAATAAAAAATGGGCGGAAGATCTGAATAGACATTTTCCCAAAGATATACAGATGGCCAACACAAACATGAAAAGGTGTTCAACAACAGTAATTAAGCAAATCAAAACTACAATGAGCTATCACCTCACACCTGTTAGAATAGCTATTAAAGACAACAAATAACAAGTGTTGTGGAGAAAAGGGAACCCTCGTGCACAGTTGGTAGGGTTATAAATTGGTGAAGCCACTATGGAAAATGGTATGGAGGTTCCTCAAAAAATTAAAAATAGAACTACCATATGATCCAGCAATTCCACTTCTTGATATTTATCTGAAGAAAATGAAAAACTAACTTGAAAAGATTTAGGCACCCCCATGTTTGTTGCAGCATTATTTACAATAGCCAAGACATGGAAGCATCCTAAGTGTCCACCGATGGATGAATCAATAAAGAAAATCTGGTGTATGTCTATAAAATGGAACATTATTCAGCTATAAAAAGGAAATCTTGCCATTTGTGACATGTGGATGGACCTTGAGGGCATTATGCTATGTGAGATATGTGAGGGAAAGGCAAATACTGTATGATCTCTCTTATAGTTGGAATCTAAAAAAACAAACAAGCTCATAGATATCTAGAACAGATTGGTGATTGCCAGATGTGGGAGATGGAGGGGGTGAGAGAAATGGGTGAAGGGGGTCAAAAGGTTAAAAAGAATTAGATGTTGTCTGACTACTATACAGCTTATACCTCATGTGACTCACTACACAAGCTGGGCAACACCTGCACTGGTCTATACCCTGCTCAAGTAGACAGGTCTACTGACCACTCACTTGTATGTCACAGCAATATAAGTAGCCACAAAAGATTCTAAATTCTTACTGTCATTTTCTGTACTTATCTTAAGGTCAACTGGGGCTATAGTCTGAATGTTTGTGTCCACCCCCGCATTCATATGTTGAAATCCTAACTCCCGAAGATGACGGTATTAGGAGGTGGGCACCTGGGAGGTACTTATGTCATGAGGATAGAGCCCTCATGAATGGGATTAGTGCCCTTATAAAACACATGCCAGAGAGATCCCTAGCCCCTCTCACCAGGTGAGGACACAGCAAGAAGGTGCTGCTATGAATCAGAAAGAAGGCCCTAACCAGAACATGAGCATGCTGGCATTGTGATCTCAGTTTCAGCCTCCAGAACTGTGAGAAATATATTTCTGTTGTTTATAAGCTACCCAGTCTGTGATATTTTGTTACAGCAGCCCCAACGAACTACAACAATTGGTATGAAACAATTCTATGGACCAGAACCAGTCTGTGGACCACACTTTGAACAGCACTAATATAGAAAAGATCAGCTTAGCACATAACTAAAATATAAAAATATGCTAATGATTTAGATGGTTGGCTATACTCTCTCTCCCTCCCTCACCCACTGCCCCCCCTCACTCTCTCTCAACAACACACACGCACGCACACACAGTCACACACACACACACACACACACACACACACACACACACTCCTGAAATATTTATTGAGAACATACTGTATGCCTGGTAATTTTCTAGGCTCTGGGAATACAGCAATGAACAAAACAGATCAAGTGCCTGTCCTCAGGGGACTTATGTTCTAATCCAACCAATGTTTTGACACCAAAAGTTCTGGGTTCCAGCTCAAGATCTTGCCAGTTAACAGCTCTGTGCTTCTGTACAATTCATGTAATCCCCCTGAACAAGTTTTCCCTAGTGCAAAATAAGCCTGATACCTACCTTAATGACATTGTTGGTAGGATTAAATTAGGTACTGTGGAAACATTTTGAAAACTTTAAAGTTATATACCAATGTCAGGTCAGTTTTACCACGTGTCCTTCTTGAAGCCAAGGACCATATCTTTCCTGTCTTTGTATCCCGGGCAACAAGCATAACTGCTTGGCAAGTAACAAGCATCGGTTAAGGTTTGCTGAATAAATAGATGTTAAGGTCCTATACATCTGAGTTATGTTTTTTGTGTAAAATGTTATAACTGCTCTTCAAATCCTTAAAACCATGCACCAACAGGAAAAGTATATTTGGCACTGCAGAGCATGGCACATGTAATTCTATTCTTGGGTTACAGGTTTCTAAGAGTCCGAGGCCTAAAAATATATATTCTGAACACTTATTAGATGGAAACCTCTTTTTATGGATTTGTATCACCATCTGAACGCTTCTTAAAGGTCTTTTCCATAAATTGACCCTAGGAGTAGCTATGCTGGTCCTGCCAGTTCTAAGCATGCCCTTGCTCTCTAGGGTTATGAGCTAGAACTGAGTTGTAAAAGTACCCTGCAAAAGTTGGGAAGCATTTGGAAGAAACTCTCAGCAAATGGTGACATGAAAAGAAATATAGTCAGGTTGCTTCTTTTCAAAAATTGGAATCTCATATTAGTTTTGTTTTTGTTTTTAATTTTAAGGTCAGCTTATTAAGTTCAATGATGAAAGCTATCAGAAGAATATTTTCCTGAAAATGATTTTTTCTTAGAAAAAGAGAAAGGAAAATTACCACCCTCTCAGCATAGCCACAGATGCTGTGGCAGTCAGACCTCTCTGTGGATGGGGGCAGCCCATCAGTTGGTCAAGTCACCCTCGGGGTCAGCAGGATTGCAGTCTGGATCATCCTCACTCTCCTCCAGATCCTGGAACAAAGAATCATCTACCTCCACATTGTTTCTAGCATCCTCCAAGAACTGGATATCAGATGTGTCAAAATTATGCTCTGTTTCAAATGGCTGTTTCCCACTTTACTTTTTCCTGCTTGTTCTTCCTCTTTCATTCATTTCTTTTTAATTTCCAAGAATTCTGCATCAAACTTGGCCTTCCAACTTAAGAAATTCTCAAGTGTAACAGGAGTACTTCTTGGCTTCTTCTGCTTCTTTTTCTTTTTGTTTCTCCCAGGGTATACAGACATTCTCTTTCAGGGTTAGAGATATTACTCTTGGAGGCAGAGAGAGGCACAAATGCTCTTGTAGAACTCAATGCAGTGGCTAGTTGAGGAGTACCTCATACATATAAGGTGCAAGACTGACACTGAAGGGGCACTAACACAATTAGAGTGATCTGCAAGGAGGAATATTTTGTAACGGAAATGCCATGAATACATAAAATACATAACAAGGCAACATATAAGTGCCACAGGTAATGTAAAAACAGAAACTGTAGGGAATTCCCTGGCGGTCCAGTGGTTAAGACTCGGTGCTTTCACTGCTGGGGTCCAGGTTCAATCCCTGGTCAGGGAACTAGGATCTCCACAAGCCGTGCAGCGCAGCCAAAAAAAACCAAACCAAAACAAGCAAAAAACCCCACAGAAACTGTATTTCAGAGGAGATGAAAAATCAGAAAAGTTTCCAGGGGGGATTCCCTGTCGGTCCAGTGGTTAAGACTCCACGCTTCCACTGCAGGGGACGCAGGTGTGACCCCTGGTCCGGGAACCAAGATCCCACATGCCACATGCGGCACCCACCCCCATCCTGCCAAAAAAGAAAAGTTTCCAGATATAAACTGCTATGCAAGACAGGCCTTCGAGAATTTCAACAAATTTGGGGCCTAGAGGCAATTGTCTCTGTTCCAAGCAAAGACAATTTAGGCAAACGCGTTGACTGCTTTGTAAAAAGTTGGTAGAAATTATGGCAAGCAGTTCAATTTTGCTTGAGAACCAACTCTATATTATGTAAAGGGGCAGTGCAGGGTAAGGCTGGAAAAGGGGAATGGAGACATATAACTGGACAAATGCCAGATTAAGCAGTTTTACCTAATTTGACAGGGAAAATAATTTTTAAAATAGGGTTGGAGCTGTGATCTGGTCACTGCTTTAGGGAGATGGCTCTAGAAAGAACACAAAATGTATTGAAGGGAAAGCAACTAAGCAGGAGACCAAATAGGAAACTACAACAAAAGTCTAGAGAAGAGGTAATCAGTACCTGACCTAGGGCAGTGGCAATGGTGATAGAGAGGAGGGGGCAGATGGAAGAGACATTGGGTAGGAAAGGTCTATACGTGTCTGTCCAATATGGTAGCCCCCAGACACATGTGGCTATTTAAATCTAATTTAAATACCCTAAAGTTAAATAAAATTTAAAATCTAGTTCTTCAATCAATGCTTGATAGCCACATGTGACTATTGTATTAAATATACAGCTAAAGAACATTACCATCACAGCAGAATGTTCTGTTGGACGGTGCTGATCGATATACTTTGAGGACCAATTGGGTACAGGAATGGGGAAGATGGATTAAAGGTGGCTGAGCTTTGGTGGATGAGTAACTGAGAAAGACAGTGCCAAGAGCAGGAAAGGGGAAGTGAGGAAGAAAGATGTCGTTTAGTTTCTGTCAAACACCAGGCAGGACAAAGCATCTACACAAATGCTCAGGTGAGTAGAGCAGGGCATGAGTGGGCTCTCCCAAGCCTTGTCAAGCCACATGATTCCCCGTCCTCCAACTTCCCCTTCCCTGCAGTATTGAGTTGGCTTATCCCCTATTGGGCTCAGTTTCTCCCCAGCTAGGGCGGCTCCCTCAACCTCCCCCAGATCAGCGGCTCACAAGAACTGTGACAAGGCAGGAGCCCGAGAGCCTACTGTTTCCTCCGCTCCGAGGCGCCTGCCTGGATCCTCATTTCTCACAGATACCTTCGCTTCCTCTCTCCCAACTGCCTCACTCAGCCTTCCCTATGCTCAATCCTTGGAAAGTCCCCTTGATCCCACTTATTTGACTGCTTCCTCTTGAACTCTTCTCTCCTACAAGAACCACGACACCATTGACCACACCGCTTTTTTACTTGCCCTCTCTTCCCTCTCAGCTTAGATTCTAAGGTTTATCACTATAACCACTCCCTGGCTTGTACCCCTCCCCCCTCTAATGACTTTCATCAGCAAAACCCAGCCCTGGCCAAATCCACCTCTCCTTCAACCCCGCAAGCAAAGGAATGTGGCTGGATAAAAACCACACAGCCTTGCTGAGTGGTCTCACTTTAGATACAGGACCACTGACTCAAGAGGGCCCTCAGCCTTGTCCATACTACACTTCTCCAGTAACTCTTCCACTCTGAGGGAATTCCTTCTCACCTTCTTCTATCTCCTTAAATAGCCAACAGCCCCACCCCACTCACAGCTTTATATTGCTTAGAATAAAAGAAAGCTCACAGCCCTAATCTACCTCATCAAACCCACTGAGGCAACCGCACAACAAAGAATATTCGGTGCAAACTGGGAAAAGGTGCACACAGACTGTGTGTGCGCGCGCACATGTGTGTGTGTGTGTGTGTGTGTGTGTGTGTGTGTGTGATGTGGAGGATTTGCTAAAAGGCACCACCTCTGCAGTTGGAGCAATTAGAAAAGGTGCCCCTTCCTGCAGGTTGATTTGGCCTCAAACTTGGTTGGCAGAACAGGGGCTGGATTTCAGCTCCCACCTGCCTCCTGCACGTCAGTGGCCTGAACAGGCTACCAAATGTACTACCTGACCTACCTGCATTTGCACCCACGGACTTTGCCTCCTCTCCAAAAAGAGTGTGTGAACATACTGTCCTTGCTCCTATCCAAGGCCAACTCCTCCACTTCTACACTAGGTCTCATTGTTTCTCACCTACTGGAGGACAAGCTTTCTCCAGCTGTCTCCTCTTCTGCGTCATCACCTTCACCTCTCTAAAGGTTCATTCCAGAATACCAACATAAGGAAACATCCCCCATCTTTAAAATACCTTCCCTTAATCCCAAGTACTCCTCTCTCTCCCTCGTTCTTTACAGCAAAGCTCCTCAAGAGCTGTTTAGACTTGCTATAAACACTTTCTCTTCCTCACCTCCCATCTCTTGTTCACACTACTCAGACTTTCTGCCCAATGACTCTGTTGAAACTGCTTTCGTCAAGGACATCAGCGACCTTCATCAGGTCAAATGCAGTGTTCAAACTCTCCGTCCTCATCTTACTTATTTCAACGGTATTTGATAAGACTGATCACTCCCACCTTCCTGAAACAATTCTCGTATCTTCCAACACTCCACCCGCTCCTGGTGTTCCTCCTACCTGGTAGCTCCTTCTCCTCTTCTACAGACTTTCCAAAGGTTGAAGTTTATCTTCCTCCTCCCCTCTAGCTACTCTCCCTCCTAAGTGATTTTACGTAGACCTAAGGCTTTAAAAAGCATCTATGTGCCGATGACTCCCAAATTCATATGTTCAGACTCATATATCCATCCAACTGTTTTGCATCTCTACTTGGATGTAGAACAAGCACCTTATGCAACATGTGCAAAACAGAATTCCTGATTTCCCCCACCTCAGATTTTTTTCCTTTTTAAATCTTCCCCATCTCATTAAATAGTATCACCATTAACCTATCCTTTACGCCCTGAACCTAAGTATCATTCATGATTTTTTGTTCCTTCACACACTCTCTGCCAAATCCATTCCAAATCTAAATGTATCTGAATACATCCCGAAACATCCCTTCTCACCCCTTTTCTGCTGCCATCCTAGTCCAAGCTACCATAAACAGCTTTCTTACTGGTCTCCCTGAGGACATTTGTGCTTCCCTGTTGTGTATTTTACACACATTAGCAAGAGTAGCTTTTTCAAATGTGAATCAGATGCGGTCACTCCTCTGCTCACCCTCCCATGGCTTTCTGTTGCTCTTATTAACAGCCCATAAGGCTCCATAGGATCTGACCTCTTCCCTACCTCTCTCAGCCTAACTACTACTGCTCTCTGGCTAACTGACTACACTCAGCCATACTGGCCTTTCGTTGGTCCTGCAACATGCCAAGCTATTCCCACTTCTGAGTTTATGGCTGATGTTCTTTCAGCTTGGAAAGACCCCCCTACCCCTCTCCTCCCGAGGTATTTGCTAGGCTCACCCCTTCATATCATACATGTATGTGCTCAAAGGTCTCCTCTGAGGGGCAATACCTGGCCATCTATAAAGTCATCCCATTCCTGGCTTTATATTTCTTCACACAATATCACTTCCCGAAATTTTTGTTTACTTGTTTGTTGTGTCTCCTCTCTCCCCCTAGAATGCAAGCTCCACGGGGCCTTTGCTTGCCAAAGGCATTATTCCCTGCACCTAGGACAGTGCCTAGCACCTACTAGATGCTCAATTAGTACTTATCAAATGGTTGCATTCCCTCCAAAATTCTATTCTCCTGAATCTTCAGACCCTTCCTCATTTCCTTTCCAGCCTCCCACACCACCACCCCGCGCAAGGCAAAGCTGCAACTCCCCGCTCTTTCCTCTGCGTTCTTAGCTCTTCCACCGCCTTCCAGCGCGGCCCCTTTAAGCGGACTCCGGAAAGCCGCGGGGAAGGGGGGGCCGAAACCTCGCCGACGCTGACTCGAAGGGGCGGGGCGGAACTAGGGGGCGGGGCCTGCGTGCTGCGTGCGTGCGCGTTCTGGAGGCGCCGCCGCCGCCGCTCTCGAGGCCGCCGCCGCCGTCGCCGCGCAGAGCCGGAGCAGGAGCCACGGCCGAGAGGAGGGAGGAGGAGGAGGAGGAGGTGGAGGAGGCGCCGGACCGTGGGGGTGAGTGAGGGGCGGGGAGCCGGAGCCGGCCCCAGAGGGAGCAGGGGGCGCGGGTCGGCCGAGCCCGGGCTGAGGCGGCTCCTGTCGCCGGTCAGTCCCCTGGCTCCCCCTTCTTTCTCCGCGTTCCCTCGGTGTCCGGGGCGGCGGCCCGGGGGCCTGGCCGGCGGGAGGGGCCAGGGCTCGGGGAGGCCCGGCCGCTGCCGCCCGGGGCCAGAGCCAACCACGCCCGCGGACCGAGCCGGTCGACTGTGGTTGGGCCTGCGGGAGAGGGACGGGAGGGGCCCGGGCCGGGTGTGGGAGAGAAAGAGGACATTGTGTCCCCCACCCTCCAACTCCCTGAGGTGTCATGGCACAAGCCCATTTCCCTCGCCATCTCCCCGGACATAGTGCCCTCGCCCCTCGCTGCCTGAGAGAGGTAGAAGATTAGACATCGCTGCATTTTTTTTCTTCTTGCTTGTCCCCAGACTAGGGTCAGATCTTCTTTCAAACGCAGCTCACCCTTTGGGGGGCACGCGTAGAAGGGGGTTGCAGGGTTGGGTGAATTTTCTGTCCTCCCTCGGCTCCTTGGAGAGGTGCGGGTAGACGGGAGCGGTGTCCTTTCTCTGTTCCCTTGTTAGGGTTCGGGGTCTCCCGTTCCTTCCTTCATTCCCCCAGTGCACAGGGCTGACATCTCTACACCCCACTCCACCTCTCAGCTCCTTTCCCGCCCTCTCTCCCCCACGTCTTCCGTAGCATGCCATGTGTTCGCTTTTTGAGCGTTGCCTTTCTTGGATCTCTGCTTTTTCCCTGAATTTTGTTAGGGAAGAGGTCACTGTGTGATTCTTCTTGTCTTCCTTCAAACGGGGACTGGTAGGAGTGTCTTTTGCCCCCTCGTTCAGGAAGTTAAGGACAGTGTCTTCGGATAAATTGTGTAATTTACTGCTATAGGGGAAAGATGAGGGGAAGACATCAACTCACAGGGCTAAGAACCAGTTTAGGGGACCTTTTGACCTCTTGGAAAAAGAACTAGCGTTGAGGAGTTAATGTATTCCGTTTGGGGAGGGAAGATCGTTTTGTCACTGCTTTGAAGGGAGGTGGCTATAAGAAGGAAGGGAATAACAGGGCAGGAGGTTATTGGGTCACAGTCGTACAGGTGGCCACTGTTTTCTGCTTCCTGGGTGTGAGATGATGATTTTTCCTGTTTTTAATCACAGTAAAAATGAAGGATCAGCTCTTAGTTTTAACGTGGGGCTCCTACCTTCAAAAGCATGCTGAAAGGGCAGTCTCAGAAGGGATGCTGCTGGAAACAGGATTTGGAAACTTTATTTTGGTTTCCTGTCAGAGTGTGTGGGGGTGGGCACACGTGTGTGTAGTTTTTCTTTTCCTTTGATGTAACTGATACCTGCGATATTTTGCCATAATAAGCACTAAATCAGGCCCTGAGCCCCTGTCTGTCTTTATTATGATTTCCTATAACACTTTCTGTTTGAAATTATATTTGTGTTGGTTGAAATTCTTTTTAGTCTGGTGTTTCAGTGAATCTTGTTTACTCCGCATTTTGAATTATGTACTACAAAATATACTTAGGTGTAAGGTACTGAGGATCACACCGTGCCCACCGGCACATGGTAGGCACTTGGTATTTCTTGAATGAATTGTTTGATTACAAAGATGTGTCTAAGTTTTACATATCATCTATCTTTTTGAGAGGTAGCTCAAATTAGTAGATTGCATTTCACTTCCAATATACAAAATACTAATTATTAACCTTTTCTGGGCCACTGACACCTT
Organism: Monodon monoceros; assembly: GCF_005190385.1. Lineage (NCBI taxonomy): Eukaryota > Metazoa > Chordata > Mammalia > Artiodactyla > Monodontidae > Monodon > Monodon monoceros. The sequence continues at coordinate 83,507,354 of NW_021703774.1, read as the reverse complement.
TGAGAATATAGTGAAATATACGTATAGACTCTCTCCTCAAGAAAGAAGTAATAGACATTTATGCACAAAATTTCACATTCAGTTTCAGGGACCCTCTGAAACCAACCATGGGTGCTTGTCTTAAATGTAAACTGGAATCCTGAGTATTATTCAGTTCCATATTAAAACTGTTCAAATACCTTTGTTCACCTTCTGTGTGACCTCAGGAATGACAGTGTCTGCCCTTACAGACTAAACTTTGGGTCTTTGGGAACAAGATTTAAGAGTGATTGTTATTACAATTTTATGTGGAAAAGTTCTCATTAATGACTTTTACCAATAATTTTGAACTAGTAATTTTAAATTTTTTTTTTTTTTTGCGGTACGCGGGCCTCTCACTGCTGTGGCCTCTCCCGTTGCGGAGCACAGGCTCCGGACGCGCAGGCTCAGCGGCCATGGCTCACGGGCCCAGCCCCTCCGCGGCATGTGGGATGTGGGATCTTCCCGGACCGGGGCACGAACCCGTGTCCCCTGCATCAGCAGGCGGACTCTCAACCACTGCGCCACCAGGGAAGCCCCTGAACTAGTAATTTTAAACAAACGGCTTTGAAGGAAATAAGATTGTTACAGTCACTTTTGACAGCTTAAAATCATAATCACGACTGACTTATGATTTTTATTGTGCAAACTCCTTAGCAATATGATCAGCACTTGAAAATGTTCATAGATCATTTTTCCTGTTCTCTTCCAAGCTTGTTTATATGCATGGTTTTTCATGTAGTTAATAATTATTGTACAATTATCAACATCCAGTATTAATCTAACAAGTGCTTTTTAAATACCTATTAAAACAAAGTCCTTGCTGTCATAGAGCTTATATACTAATCAGGAGAGGTGGGCCATAACCAGATAAATATAGAATAAGTCAGATGATAAGAGGTATGCAGAAGAGTAAAGTAGGGTAAGAGGATAAAGAGAAACAGTAGCAAGGAAGGGTAGTCAGGGAAGACATGAGTGAGGGATATATGCTCTCTTGGGGAAGAAGGTTACATGCAGAGAGGACTGTTAAGTGCAAAGACTGCTGAGTCTTTGCCTTGGCCTTTTGGAGAAGGCCAGTAAGCAAGAGGGAAAGTGAGAGAGCTTGAGGTTAAAGAAGTACCCGAGGCCACTATAAAGCCTTTTAGGCAATGGTCAGAACTTTGGATTTTACTTTGAATGAGATGGGAAAACCACTGGAGGGTTTCGAGTAGAAGAGAGACCTGTTCTGACTTACGTTTGTGGGAAATGTTCTGACTGCTGTGTGGAAATCAACTTGGAGAGGGGGGTGGGAGTAGAAGCAGGAAGACCTTAGGAGGTTAATCTTCATTTTAAACCTTTTTCCATGGTTGCAAAATAGTCCATCTACCTGCTCTTGGGCGTATAGGTAGTTTCCTTTTCCCCCTATTGAAAATAACAATGAAATGAACACTTTTGTGTATGCAACATTTTCTTTCTTTTCGAATATTTCCTTGGAATTGATTTCCAGAAGTACTGCTGAATCAAAGTATATAAATATACTTGTCTTCTTGGTGTGTCTATTAATTCCTTCAGAGAGTAGATTGTACTAGTTAAAAGTAACAGTTGTTGGTCTTAAGTTTCATGCAGTGTCACTTGCATTGAATATTATTATTTAATACTTTAAAAAATAATTTGAGTTATAAAAAAGAGACCTTTTAGATTGTTAGATTGAATTTTCCAGTAGCTCACGTGAGTTCATTAGTTAGCTCACCTCTCTCTTTAACATTTGACAGCAGCGTGCTAACTGTTGGTGCTAACTGTTGGGGATACATAGTTGAATTAGAAAGGATCTCTGCCCTCAGGGAGTTTTACATAATGTGATAGTTAAATAACTTCAGATCTTGCCAGTGTTTACTGATACTCAAGAACTTTGTTAGTATATGGTTGATGATCTTTTATATAGAATGGACATTCCAATCAAGCACCTAATTTTTCATATTGATAATTCTTTTTTTTTTTTTTCAAAGGGATTTTTAAATGGCATCTGCAATTTGTTTAATTTCTGTTTTGTATGTCTTTAGAATCATACATCTCTGATAGCCCCATGTTTTGTTCTTTGCAGTAAATTACTCAGCTAGTACTTGGTTGAGGACTTTCACAGTTGAATTTTTAAATTGTTGTAATTCTTTATAAGTTATTCAAAACACAGAGACTGTTGTTTCTGTTAAATAAGGCCAGCACTGCATCTTTGAAATTTTATTTAGATTATAAAGGAGGATGATACCAGTCTGTTTTGATAGAGTCATACCACTGGGCGTCTACATGGCTTGATTTGGCATGAGCGGAAACTCCAATATCTATGAATTGAGTGGGTTGAACTAATAGAGTTACCTGCAAGCACCTAGCACTGTGTCTGACACAAGCTAGGGACTCAGTAAATGTTCATTGAACCTCAGATAACCTCTAAGCTCCCAGTTCTAAAATTCTCTTATTTTAGAAGGTCAATAAAAATATCTTGTATAAATATATCTTAATGTTGTGGTGAGTTTAAAATTGTGAACATAAACTTACTTCCTCCTAATGTTCCTTTCAGATTGAACTCATCAGTTTTAAAAAGAGTTATGGCATATTGCCAAGTATTTTCTGCTCGTTCCCATGTCATATACTGCTGCATGACTTAATGCCAAATTCATATCTTATGGAAATGATTAATGTTAAAAATAAAGATATTTAAGCTTTCTTATGTTACTGAGACAGATGAAACATCCATTTTTTCCCCTTTTTTCTGTGTGTGAAATTTGAACCTATAAACTTACCATGATGTTCTGATCAGTTAGGCAGTTCAACAGAGAACTATGCCATTCTGTCATTTTTGCTTGAAAATAGGCCTTTTAGAGGTAGAAGGTACAGGTATGCACCAATAGAAAAAGGAAATTGTGTATGATGATTAAGGTGGAATTGAAATAAGAAATAGTATACTTTTATAAGTGGAATGTCTCAGGATTAAATATGTTCTATGAAATTAATTTCAATCATTAGACTAATGGCTTTTTTTTTAAGTTCAGATGACTTACTTAGGCTATATAAATTTAGGTTAGATAAATCTGGAAAAGATTTCTTCACATATCCAGTTTTCCCAGAGATAGAGATAAGTTTCCTATCTTCAGCATATTTATTTAGTTCACATTGATAGAGAGTGGTTCGAAGTGTAGAATGGTAAAACTAACCAAATTTGGAATTAAATATGTAATTCTGTGTTTGGTTTCAGAATATATTTATATTAGGCCATATCTCATAAGGATAGGAATGTACTAAACACATAACTGATAAAAGACACTGTTGGATTAATTAAAACTTAAGTTGATTTACTTCAAATTCACAAGTATACATACATGTATACCTATAACACGCATGGTTGTTTGCAATGCTGTGTTATACTCACTCATTTTGGTTGTAAGAAATAACTTTGCTTAGGCTAGAACTGTGGCTTAGTTATCAGTGACAAAAGTGTAAAGTTGGAGAGACACAAAGAACTGGGTACAACTGTTTCTTTGGACAAAGCCCAAATGCCGCTTGTAAGATTCTAAGTTAGTAGTAGTAAGAATTCTCTCTTATTGCAGACTGAACATTTCAGATCTGTCAGATGTGTGATCTGGAGAGTAAATTCATTCACTCTGTTTTCAGTGATATTTTTAAATTCATTTATAAATAGGATCATTCTGTTCTAGACATGTTGGCTGTTTTATAGGACATTAAGCAATCAACCATAACTTAATTATTTTAGCAGCTGACATTTAACACTAATCTTTGGGTTTTATGTAGTTTTCAGTATCTATTCCAAATCATTGATGTCTTTTGAACTACCTTATTTATTCATTTATTTGGCTGAACCGGGTCTTAGTTGCGGCATGTGGGCTCTTTTAGTTGCAGTATGCAGGCTCTTAGTTGCGTCATGCGGGATCTAGTTCCCTGACCAGGGATTGAAGCCGGACCCCCTGCATTGGGAGCTCACAGTCTTAACTACTGGACCACCAGGGAAGTTCCTGCACTACCTTTTTTTAAATTTATTTTTTAAATTTATTTATTTTTGGCTGCATTGGGTCTTTGTTGCTGTGTGCAGGCTTTCTCTAGTTGTGGCGAGCGGGGGCTGCTCTTCGTTGCGGTGCGCGGGCTTCTCATTGCGGTGGCTTCTCTTGTTGCGGAGCACAGGCTCTAGACGCGGGGGCTTCAGTAGCTGTGGCACGTGGGCTCAGTAGTTGTGGCTCGTGGACTCTAGAGCGCAGGCTCAGTAGTTGTGGCGCACGGGCTTAGTTGCTCCGTGGCATGTGGGATCTTCCCGGACCAGGGCTCGAACCTGTGTCCCCTGCATTGGCAGGTGGATTCTTAACCTCTGAGCCACCAGGGAAGTCCCTGAACTACCTTTTATTTATCTATTTATTTATGTTTAATGCATTTATTTATTTTATTTATTTAATTTTGGCTGCGTCAGGTCTTCGTTGCTATGGACGAGATTTTTCTAGTTGCGGCGAGCGGGGGCTGCTCTTCGTTGCAGTGCGTGGTCTTCTCATTGCGGGTGGCTTCTCTTGTTGTGGAGCACAGGCTCTAGGTGCCTGGGCTTCAGTACTTGTGGCATGCGGGCTCAGCAGTTGTGGCTCGCGGCCTCTAGAGCGCAGGCTCAGTAGTTGTGGCGCATGGGCTTAGTTGCTCCGCGGCATGTGGGATCTTCCCGGACAAGGGCTCGAACCCGTGTCCCCTGCATTGGCAGGCGGATTCTTAACCACTGTGCCACCAGGGAAGCCCCCTGAACTATCTTTCAAACTCTAGCTGTGAAAATATTGCATAACTTGATTATTAGATTTCAGATTCAGTCATTGAACAGAAGTTTGGGTGACCCAGTATTTGGCAGTTTGACAGAAACTGAGATGTGAGCCTGTAGTTTCTACTCTAAGTATATAGTCTACATATATAGCCTAGTAATTTATTTTGTTTCCCAGAACCTGACATATGTCTTTTAAATAAATGTTGTATTTTCATGGTTGAGTAAAAATAGAATGATACTCATTTTCTAAGTAAAATCTATGCGATATTTTAATTCTCTCTTAGTTGCTGAACAACTATTTCTGTGGTCTTATTTTCTAACAGCTTTTTAGTAGAAATTATCTCTGGGTGATAGGTTTATGGGTAATCTTCAACTTCTTCTTTACATTTATGTTCTTTTCAAAATTTGCCACAATGGAACATGAATTAGTTTAAACAAGAAAAAAATGTTTTAAACAAGAAAAAAATTAGAGCAAACCAGTTTCCCATTGGTTAAAGTGCAGTAAAATAAGAATTGCTTGCTCAACCGCCTATTTTACTTCCGTCAAAGGTCTTTTCTTTCCTTTTTTTTTTTTTTTCCAAATTGCTTTTCCGCATATATGCCACATTGTAGGGAAGTTTTTTCCTGGTTCAGCTAACAGTTTTAATTCTATGTTTAATGTGAGAAGTTTTGGATTTTTTTTTCTTTTGAAGAAAAGCTTAATATTTTTTCTACACTGATTAAAATCAACCTGTGCCACTAAAGTTAACTGTCCAATAGAACAGAAATGTGCATATAGAGAAAATGCATTTGTGTGCGTTTTTAGTGAATGTTGTTGGTAGCTTGCCAGCTTTATTTTCAAGTTCCTCCCAGACCTGTGATGTGCTTATAAGGCAACAATGGTATATTTAGTTAATTTGCAAAATGAGAATACTTTTTCTGGTTTTTCCATTTTGCATGTTTTGAGTTAGGATTAATTGGACATTTATTATTCTCAACAGGCATACGGTAAAACAGTTCGTTTAACTGTGGTGCTTTCTGTTGGAGCGTTGGCTGACTTTTAGATAGTGAGCCTTGTGCAGTTTCATGAGTACTACTGAGTTTTGGATGACATTCTTTACACAATCTGAAAGTACCCCTGAGCCTAATAGAAGCTGGAAACAAAACAAGTTTCATGTTTTCTTTGCAGTAGGAAGTGTAGTTTCTAGTACAAGAAATATGCCCTTGTTAGGTTCAGGACCATTTTCAGGGGTTGTAACTGTTTGAACATTTTTTTCTCGTTTAAACTAATTCATGCTGCATTGTGGCAAATTTTGAAAAGAACATAAATGTAAAGAAGAAATTGAAGATTACCTATAAACCTATCACCCAGAGATAATTTCTACTAACATTTTAATGTACATTTTTCTAGTTCTTTCCTCACATGTACAGATTCTTTTAATTAAAAAAAAATTGGAATTATATTTCTATACATACAGTTTCGCTCCTACTTTTTTCTCTGAACAGGGTATTGTTCTCCTAGTGTGGGACTCTTAGGTTGATCTTTATAATACTACTATTTTAGATAACACTGGGGCAAACATTTTTGTACATTTATCTTTGATTGCATCTCTGTTTTTTTTTTCTTCCTTTAGGGTAGATTCCCAGAAGTGGGATAACTGGATCAGAGGGTGGTTACCCTGTGTATAAGAGTGTGTGTCTCACTGCACCTTCAATGGCATTGAGTAGGTCAGTTTTTACAATCTTTGCCAATTTGATAGATATCTGTTACAATTCTTGGGTGGTAATCACAAAATCCTCATATTACTAATAATCTGTAAAACCATCAGCGTGTATGATTATTAATTTGCAGTCGTCTTTGAAAAAGTTGGTTGGAATGATTTTCTTTGAAAATATTTTAGGTAAAAGTAATCTTTGTAACAAAAAAGATATTCCTTGACATTGCAAGTTGAGTATTGTTCTTATATTGGAAAGAAATAGCATTTTAGTCTTCTCTCTTTACTAAAATAACAAACATGAGAAAGCTTATTTTATAGTATGCAATAAGTAGAGCTATAATGTAAAACTAAATTGTTTCAGATAGATGAGAGGGATAGTCACATGATTCAGACTTAAACAAAAAAAAAACACCACACAACTTAGTGTTTAGAGCAATGGCTGTAGAGTTAAGCAGCCTGTGTTCAAATCCTTGCTTTCCCACTTACTAAGTATATCATTTGAGGCAACTTACTGAGTGTACAATTTAAGGTAACCTACTAAATATATAATTTGATGTTTCTGAGCTTTGGGTTTCTCATCTTTAAAAGGAGAATAAATAATAATACCTACTTTATAGGATTGTTGAGAGGATTAGAAATACTGTTTAAGACTGCTGAGCACATAGTAGGCATTTAATAAAAGCTGGCAGTTGTTGGGTTTGGAAGTTTTGGGCCAGTTTTGTAGGGTGGGGCAGGACATACCTTTCGTGTGTCCTTATTTACATAAATAAATGCAGAGATGCAAAGGGGCCTTGAGCAGTGGCAGCTGGAAGGGAGTGGTAGGCATTCTTTGTGGTAGGAGTGGCATGAGCCAAGATAGAAAGTTCAGGACAAGTTGGAGGATAGGAGATTGATTTGACAGAAGCCTAGGCTTGTATAATTAGAAAATAATGGCAATAAGGGCATAGAGATTGATTGGGACTAGACTTCGGAAGTCGTTGAATGCTAGGTTGAGAAGTATAGGCTTTATGTGGGAGCACAAGAAGTTTTGATATGAGGAAAATGATCCGATCAGAGCATTCATCTTTTGGAAGATGAATCTAGGTACAGAGTACAGAATGAATTGAGGAAGAAAGAGACTGAAGATAAGGAGACTGGTTTAAACACATAGGTAAGGCAAGATCTGAGGGTTTAACGGAAAACAAGAGGGAAGGTTTTGGGGAGAGTTGCTAGGAGTCACTGTTGTGAAGATCTCTGGATCTTCAAATATACCCAGTTTGGAGATGAAGTTCAAAAGAAAGAGTCTGCGTCTATTGAATAGGTTACATGGAATTAGGTAACCTCTGAGAGAAGATAAGACTCAGTGTGTACACTTTGGTTGTTGCTACCTTTTTTAAAAAAATTGAAGGGTAAAAGATTCCTGTTTTTCATCAATAAAAATCATATGTTTATGCTATTTCTTTGACAAATGTATAGTCTCCTGTAGAAATTTACTTATCTAACATTTTGAGTTCTTAGCTAACAGGGAATCTCACTTTTATACATTGTATTTCTGAAGGTATTATCTTAAAATACTTCACTATAAGGTGAAATTCTTCTCTGTGTGGTTTTTCCAGCTTTTGTGAATGCAACTGGACTTTAGAAACATCAGCTTTGTGAGCAGAAGTGATGAAAAGTGCAGTTTAGACTTCTTGTTAAGCAGCTTAGCATGTTGAAGGCAGTAAAATATGGAGCAATAAAAAATAGGAAACTGAGGATGTGCTCTTTAGAAAAAATATCACTTTCAGTACTTCTTTCTTAATTTCTTAAGTTAAAAAAAAATGAGTTAGCAAATGCCATTCTTAGTCATTCTGGTACCTGGTTCTAGCTCCACGCTAATTGTACTTTCCACTTGGCTGAATAATATGTAAGCAAGTTAGCCTAAAGATTTATATTAATATTTCTTTTTGACTGATAAGTAAACTCACATGAGCTGTGAATTATCTGCTTGCTGTCTTCCTTTTATGTTACCAGTTGAAAAAAGAAGCAACCCCTAATTTTTAAAAAATAAATACAGCTTTGTGACACATGTAAGGTGTTTGCATTTTTTAAACCATTGAGTTTTATACCTTTCTTAATGTTTCTTTTAGGTTTCAAATATTTTCTAAACTCAGAAATAAAGTCTTTATTATTATTTTTATTCACATCCCTCCCCTTTAAGAGTATCCTTGAAAATATTTTTAAATTAATAAGCAAATGTAGCACATAGTATTGAGGATTGTATATGTGTTATTTTTTTTACAAACACTGTTTTTTTAATGTGAAACTGCAAAAACCCAGATCTGGTCAACTGAGTGTTATTTCATTTACTAGAGACCTCAGATATTCAAAACAGGGATTTAATGTCTCAAACTATGAGATTCCAGTTGAGTCTATTTGAATTGATTTGAAGATATTCCTGTTGATCAACAGAAATCAGAACTACAGTTCATTCCCTAGGACTGATGACTCTTACCCTTCCCTCCTTCTCCCCAAGCATAGCTGAGAACAGAATCTTCCCTGATTTGGGCCACGCTGGCACTGTCACTATGATGTCAGATATAGCCTTCCCAGTCTGTACTTCTTACATTCTTCGAAGCCTACTTGCTTCTTGGCAGCAAAAATAAGTTATTAGATTGAGTGGCTAGCAGCTCATGGTATACTATTATAAGAAAATTCACAATTTTAAATGTCAGTTAGACCTCAATAAAGCTAAAATTAAAAAAAGAAAATTTATTCAATTTTTACATGAGGCGACATATGAGGTATGTGAAACATGAGTAGACTTTCATATTTTTCTATCCCAAAAGATTGAAATAAAAGAAAATAAAGCCCACTGGTTGAATAGATTATTGTGTACATTTTTCTTACTCTTTTTTCATTGAAAGAACATTTTTTCTTACTCCTTTTGAATAAGCAATTTTGAATGCTAAATGTAAGTTCTTGACTAAGAAATCAGAGTCCTTCCCCAAAATAATCTTAAGCAGTTTGGCTAGTTAGCCAACAAATATTTATTGAGTGATTATTGGGTACCTGGTGCTATTTTAGGAACTGAAGATAGGGCAGTGAATAGACTGCTCTCTGGAGTTCTTTATACCTGTGGGGTTTGGTGATTGTGGAGAGAAACAGTAAACAAACAAATAAGGGAACAGATAATTTCAGAGGTCACAAATGCTATGAAGAAGCTGTAACAGGAAGAAATGATAGTGATGGAAGGGTTTAGAATGAGTGTTGAGGAAAAATTCCCTGATGATATTAATCTGACACCTGAATGACAAAAAGCCAGACATGTGACGATCTGCAAGAAGAGTGAACCAGACAAGAGGGCCAGTTGGTGCAAAAGCCCTAAACTGGGAAGCAGCTAGTCATGATTGAGAAGGCCGTTGTGGTAAGCCGAGGGGAGACTGGTAGATGAAGTTAGCAAGGGACAGATCACAGAAGTCTATGGTGAAGGGTTTGGATTTTGTTCTTATAAATACAAAGGGAAGACGCAGGATATCACTACCTACCTTTATGGATAAATATGTGTAACTTTTGAATTTGAAGATGGTGTCACTAATGATACTGGCTTAAAACAAATCTGTAGGGTAACCAGTAGTTTTTCCAGACATAGAAAATCACCAATTTATGGTACATAAATTATGTTTTTCCAGGGGTCTGCAGAAATAAGAGTGAATTCTTTTTAGTATTGCAAAGAGCCTAATGAAAATTGTGTGTTTGCTCTCAATAGATTTATACAGGTGAAATATTATGTATATTTGCTTTGACCAATAATTATATTGACTCAAATCTTTGAGGCTAATTACCACATTATCATTATCCTACATTGTGGTGATTTGCAGGCTGTTAATGAAATAAAACATTGTGCTTACCCCTCAGAAATCCAGCATTGAGTTTCATTAGTTTTTATGTCTGACAGTTTGAGAGTTCTAATTAGCCATTATAACTGATTAATAAAACGTGAGTGCATTTGATACACAAAAGTCTTTAAAGACATGGAATCTGTGGAGAATAAAGGGTTTTTCATAGTTAGGTTGAGAACCACAGATAAATGTCCCAATCTCTAGAGGAACTTACAGGGAAAAAGGAACCAGTATTTTGGGGGGAAGGGAGACCCTTACATCACACTCATCTGCGCAGCAAATCTGTGAAATGGGTATAGTTCATTTTCTGCGGATGATGAAACCCAAGGTGATTATATAATTTATGAAAATTCACAAACTTTTTTTTTTTTAAGTCTTTTTTCCTTTTATTTTTGGCTGTGCTGGGTCTTCGTTGCTGCTCATGGGCTTTCTCTCGTTGTGACGAGCAGGAGCTACTCTTCGTTGTGGTGTGCGGGCTTCTCATTGCAGTGGCTTCTCTTGTTGCAGAGCATGGGCTCTAGGTGCTCGGGCTTCGGTAGTTGCAACACACAGGCTCAGTAGTAGTGGCACGCAGGCCCTAGAGTGCACGGGCTTCAGTAGTTGTGGTGCGCGGGTTCGGTAGTTGTGGCGCACGGGCTTAGTTGCTCTGCGGCGTGTGGGATCTTCCGGGCGAGGGCCTGAACCCGTGTCCCCCGCGTTGGCAGGCGGATTCTTAACCACTGCGCCACCAGGGAAGTCCACAGACTCTTAATTGTAGAGGTTAATGCTGACTGCAAACTTTTAGAGGAAAGGACTGCTGCAGTACAAAGCACAAAATAAATGATCAGTAAATATTTGTGTTTTGCTTGCATGCAAACATGAATGAATGAATGAGTGAATGAATGAATGAGTAGGTGAATGACGGAAGACTGCCTCTATCCCTCTAATCTTTTCTTCAGTGCAGCACACCCTTTTTCTTCTATTAGATGAGTCTCAAAAACTCTTCAGAAATAATTGACTTCACCTATCTTTTTTCTCTGCAAAATTCCTCCCCCCATGTAGCTTAAATTACTTAAAATAAATCACACAGTAAAAATTCTAAGGAGGGAAATAAAGACCAGAAACTCAGAAAGTATAATTTTCACTAAGATTTTAACTACCTGAGTAGTCCCTAATGTTTTCAGCTTTAAAAGAAATCTGCTTTAGACCCTTGCATTCACATTCAAGATATCATCTTATTTTGGTTCTGCTTCTATCTCTTAAATTGTTTATAATTGTTTAAAATTTTACTGTAGTTTTTTGAAGTGAGGTGGCGGAACAACAGTAATCAAAATGTTTATGCAGCCAACATTAGTTGTCCACGTAATCTCTAACTGTTTCAGTGTGGGGGGATGTTTATTTCTGTCTTCTATTAGTACATCATAGTGTGTGATTTATTGTTCAGAAATATGAACTGATAATTCCGGGGCATTTAATGGTTAGTAGGGTTAAAAACATACATAATGGGGATTTTTTTTCCTTGACTGATGTTAATACTCAGGCAGAATAGCAGTATGAGATCTCTCTAAACTTCATATTTATAGTTTCTAATCCTTCAAATGAATTAATAACTTTTTTAATATAAATTTATTTATTAATTTTTTTTTTTTGTCTGAGTTGGGTCTTTGTTGCTGCACGCAGGGTTTCTCTAGTTGTGGTGAGCGGGGGCTACTCTTCATTGCAGTGCGCAGGCTTCTCATTGCGGTGGCTTCTCTTGTTGCGGAGCACGGGCTCTAGGCACACGGGCTTCAGTAGTTGTGGCGCGAGGGCTTCAGTAGTTGTGGCTTGCAGGCTCTAGAGCACAGGCTCAGTAGTTGTGGTGCGCGGGCTTAGTTGCTCTGCGGCATGTGGGATCTTCCCTGACCAGGGCTCGAACCAGTGTTACCTGCATTGGCAGGCAGATTCTTAACCACTGCACCACTAGGGAAGGCCCCAAATGAATTAATATCTTAATAAATTAAGTTTAGAGTACTTTTAAATGAATACTTAATATGAATGGATACCTAAGAGATGAAAATAGATGCAGATAATCGAGAGATTGAAAGAAACTATTTTAGTGGAAGGTTGCAAAAGGGAAGGGATTATAATACAGGATTTACCATAAGGAAATGGATAACACGTGGAAGTTGCTATGCTAGACTGTGAAAAGAAATTTATCTTCACCAAAAGAGAAATGAAATTGATAAAATGAGGGCTAAAAGGAGATAAATAACATTGAAGGGTAGAAAGAACACTTTAGGTTAGATATGGTGGCCTACAGGGACCTTCTGACAGGATATGATGAATCTCATCATTTGTGGCAGTATCACTACTTCATGAAGGATGGGATCTGTCTTGTTGATTTGTGTTCAAAGTACAGTAAACCTAGACAGAATGAAGAGCGTTGTTTTTGTGAAGAAGGAACATATTTTTAAATTTGTCTCTAGCTGTCTGAGACTAAGGTTATAATATGACGGGTCTATAAAAGATAACTTCAGGTGATATTTGGTTCTTGGTATCCTCAAAGTGCTTTTTTTGTTTTTTGGGGTTTTGGGGGCTAGATTTCTGTGTGACAGCTTTCAACTGCTCACCTGTTGTATGCTGCTGCGCTTTGTTCTAATCATATAATCAGTTTAGTAATGACATATGTAACCCCCTGGCATGAGATTTTCACGCTTCAGAAAATTGTTTTGCATATAAAGTACAAGTATCAATTTGCCCTGTTGATGTGTATATCTAAAAGTTGATGTGACACTTTTATAAATTTAATTATTTAAGAATATTAGATTAATTTAAGAAAAACCATGGGCAAGTCAGTTGGAAGGTGAATCTTATGTCTTCAGACCCACCTTTATTTGCTTAGATCTTCAGATATTAGGTTATTTTGATGTTGTGTCTTTTACATCCAGATGATAAGTCTGGAACTTAAAAAAAAGTTCCTGTGCCTTTTGAATATTGAGTTTCACACTTGGGACAAACTCCATTGTAAGACATTCTTTTGAATTTTAAATAAATGTTTGGTAACTTCTCACTAGTAGTCAAATGTCATAATTTTTACTTTAAAATATGACAGCATTATAACTCAAGTACAGTTGAAACTATGGGTAGGAGGGTTTTAGGTGATGTAGTCATTCTCTTATTTCCATTATGCTTTAGACTTGTACTACTGTCATCAGTAGAACAAGCTTGAGATTGTGTCACCACTCAGTGCCATCTGCTTGTGTGTGTATGTAAGCAGTAGGCCTTAATACTGGGCATAAAGAATCATTGCTTTGTGGTGTTCCAAACTGGCTCTGCTTAGGTTCAACGGTACTGGGTTGAGCTTGTGTCTATAGTGAATTGTCACATTTTTGATCTTTTGCAGCTATAACATTTCCATAACCACGTATTTAATGTCTTCTGTGTGTTGATGTGCTGAAGATGGACATGTGAAGTTTTTTAGTAGTACAAAGAGAATGCCTATTTAATCAGTAAAATTTTTCAATGATTTTTTTTTTAAAGCATTCAAATACTTGCAAAAGAGAGATGGCTCTATATGAAGGACCAACCATCCTCTCTCCACCTTGTGGTTAATTTTCACAGTATAAGAAACTATTTTTTTTAGTCCTATAAGCCAAAGTGTTTTGTAGAAAATCAATCATGTAATTGCTTTTGTCTGCACCATTTAAAGAAATGCTCTATTGTTAAGAGAGAAAAAGTTGATTAACAATGTTTATATAGTATGATTTCAATTCTTACTTTTTACAAGTTTCTATTCATATGTAGAATATAGGCAAAAAGGAAACATCAGTAGGATCAAAGTTGTTATCGTGAAGTTGGGATTACAGGTGATTTTTATTTTCCTTTTTAAATTTAAACTTTTTTCTGAATTTTATACACTGTTCATATATATATTTTATAATTAGAAAATGAAGGTTCTAAGGTGAGTTCATTATAGAATATGAAATTAAATTTAATAAAGCTTTTACAGATGAAGATTCTTTGGGGATAAAATGAGTTAAAGGCTTTACAGATGAATTAAACAAATGCATTCCTGAGATGGAATTATATATAATGACAAAATCTGTACTTTAAAACAAAAACAAGCAAAATTAAGTTCGTTTTCTTGGTGTAGCAAGTGAGAGAAATGGGAAAAGTGTACTATTGATATGATGACTTGGAAAACTTTTGATTCTTCTAACTCAGGTTTGCCTCAGTTACATTCATTTGTATACTGTTTTATAGATAATTGTTTAATTACAAGATATAAATGTATTTATATAAATGATATTCCAAATCTCACATTGAATATTTGGTTATTTGATACTGTATTTGTGGTCAGCAGGCAAAACACTATGAAAGTTTGTATATAGTATCTACCAGCTGTTACTTCACCTCTTTATTTCCCAGTTGTTTTCATCTGTAAAATGGAAAAAGACATGTTTGAGGATTGAATAAGTATGCCTGGCATACAAAAAGCACTTAAATATCATTGCTGCCGCTATTATTACTACCACCAAAAGTTGGCATCGATGTCTATAAGAAACTGGAGAAGATCACTAGGAACTGAAGCACCGTCTTAATCCTTTGTATCCATTTTGACTAACCCAGTGTATTCCCTTTTAGTTAAGTGGGACTACTACCTGTACACTTAGGTAGATTCATTATTTATGTACACAGTAAATCTTGGCATTTGTGGTTTAACATTTTAAACCCAGAGTCTTTAACATGGGAGGTTTGTAATTTGGGGTAGGCAGAATTTTGAATCTTGCATATTTCAAGGCTGACATGCCAAACACGTTTATTAACTAGCAAATTGAATGTAGCTGACAGCATCCCAGTTATTACTACCTAACAGTGACTTTTGTTCCCTACTTGTTTAATTTTCATCATGGGATTAAAAACTTGTGTTTCTTTGTGAATGATGCCCTGAGAAGGCCAGTAGTTAATACTGGATTTTGCAGATATAACTGAAGTGAGTTTATTTTAGTGGCAAAATTTATGAATTTTGCTTATTTCTTTTATATTCTTCACAGTGCCTTGTACCCAGTAGAAATAATGGATAATAGGGTGTGTTTGATAGTTTGTGAAGAAATTTGAATCTCCAGGTTCCTTAAAGGAAAGGGAGGAAGTTAGCAGGAATTCCTAGATTTCCGGGCTTTTAGGTTATTTTTATTTTTATCACTTAAGTACATAATTTAAAAAATTTCTTAGACCAGATTAAAATATATATCTGTCTGGATTTCATATTTCCATGGAGTGGTATGATGATATAAGTGTGCCTCATTTAATAAAAGCTACTAGTCCCATCCATAGATATGTTGATTTTATTATCTGCAGTAGGGCCAAGGAATCTGTAGTTAACTCTGCCAGTGGATCCCAGATAATTCTGATGCAGTACTTTTTCAATTTCTTACTCTATGTTTTCATTTTAGTATTATTGTTTTTTAAATCTGTATTGTATTTTTAAAGCCTTAGGACTATAGGAATAAACTTTATATTTAATAATGAAAATTAATGTTATGTCTTAACTTTAAGTAGTTCAATGTGCATGTATTACTTATTCAGACCCAAGTAATACCAAGTTCATTGTAGAAAAAATGAGAGTACCAATGAGGCAGTGTTTCTCAGCCTTTTTATTATTATCACTTGCTCCTCTCACTCCAGTCTTTATATATATATTTTTCTAATCGTCCCCCTAATGAAATTTTAATACCACAGGTATTATCCTGTATATTTGTTTATTTATTGTACATTAATCTGTGCTTTGTACACTAAAAGAGTTAAGATTTTTTTACCTCCTTAGGAGCAATATTGCCCCTGTTGAGAATGAATACAATAAGCTAAAAGAAAAATCACTCTTAGTTTTACCTCCCAGTCTGTTAACATTTTGGTATACTTCTTGCCCAGTGGTTTTCAGTGCATATCTATTTTCCTTCAGAAAATGAGATTGGATGCATAATAGTTCATGCTCCCTTTAAAAAAATATTGTGAATTTTTTGTGAAAATGAATATATTTTATATTATATCTAATGGATAAATAATATCAATAGGTGTATCTGTTATGTGAATTTGCAGTCATTTTTAAAAATTATTCCGTATAGTTTTCAATTTTTTTTTTTTTTTTTTTGTTGCACCAGGTCTTAGTTGCGACAGGTGGGCTCCTTAGTTAAGGCTCGAGGGCTCCTTAGTTGTGGCACATGGGCTCCTTAGTTGTGGCATGTGGGATCTAGTTCCCTGGCCAGGGATCGAACCTGGGCCCCCTGCATCTGGAGCGCAGTCTTAACCACTGTGCCACCAGGGAAGTCCCTCAATTTTTTATTATAAAAGCTCTGCTATGAATATCATTGTAGTTGAATTTTTCCAGGCATTCTAAATTATTTCCTTAGGATGAATTCCAAGAAGCAGAATTATTTTATTCTGTATATCTTAGTATTTCGATATGTATAAATTATCGAAAGTCCCTTTCCCCAAGGACAACCACTATTAATGTGAATATTTGTCCAGCGTTTTCCTGTGTATATTCTAACGTAAGTAGTTTTATAAACCTGTATCTATCTTTTTTTTAAATTTATTTTATTTTTAAAAATGTATTTATTTTTGGCTGCACCACACCACGATTGGGATCCTGGTTCCCCCACCAGGGATTGAACCTGCGCCCCCTGCATTGGAAGCACAGAGTCCCAACCACTAGACCACCAGGGAAGTCCCTATCTTTCTTTTAAAAAAGAATAATAGACTGAACTTGAACTATGGCAAATTGCTTTTTTGCCCGAGGCGTTTTGGTCGTCTTTTCATATCACTATATGTAATTTAACCCATTTCTTTTTAGCAGTGTTCTACTGAACTGATGTACATTTATCCATTCTTTTATTGGAGGGCCTTTTGTTTCCTGGGTTTTTTTTCTTTTTGTTTTTGGCATACATCTTTGTTTGCTTGTGTTTTTCTGTATCATAAATTCCCATTTATGGTGGAATTGCCAGGTCATTTAAGAATTGGAGTTGCATTATATGCTTGAGTCTCTTTTTAGGCTTTCACTTCTTTTTCATTCCTTTACATGCCTACTCTGATGTTGGTACTAGATTTTCATTACTGTACTTTATAGTGTTGTACTTTTATATCTGGAAATATAAAAAGTTCTGTTAAGTAGGCAGATGTGCTTTTGTATATTTTTCAGATTACAAGTTACAGTTTAAGTTTGGCTAGATTTTGTTTCTTTGTTTTTTTAAGACACAAGTATTGATATATGTATTTTAACTAGATTGGAATAATACAAATTTTTGAGGATTGACATTTTTAGGCTTGAGAACTTTAAGTGCCTGGCAGTAACTCAGAACTCTAAAAGTACCTCTGAGTTGCAAAGTAGACAAGTTGTTGAGCTGTGAGTTCTATGGAAATACTTGGAACCGCAACATTTCTGTCCAGTATGCCTTTTAATCTTTGGTTTTTTGATTGAAGTATCTTGAATATATATTCTTTGCTATCTAACTTTTATTCCTTTTAAAAGGAGATGTATTCTCTCTCTCTTTGTACATTTTTGGTAATGTATTTATTTTAGATATCTCATAATATGCTTTTTCTGCTTATTTTTACAGAGTTCCTTTATATTATTGTCTTCAGAGTTATTCATACATTTTTCTGAGGTTTAGAGTTCATAAAGTTCAAAATATATGAGAATAGATCTATTAAACGTTGCAGAAGAATTATGCTTTGGTTTTCTTTGTTTTTAATAAATTTATTTTATTTATTTATTTTTGGCTGTGTTGGGTCTTTGTTGATGCACGCGGGATTTCTTTAGTTGCGGCAAGTGGGGGCTACTCTTCCTTGTGGCGCGTGGGCTTCTCATTGCGATGGCTTCTCTTGTTGTGGAGCATGGGCTCTAGGCATGCAGGCTTCAGTAGTTGTGGCACGCGGGCTCAGTAGTTGTGGTGCACGGGCTTAGTTGCTCCGCAGCATGTGAGATCTTTCCGGACCAGGGCTTGAACCCGTGTCCCCTGCATTGGCAGGCAGATTCTTAACCACTGCGCCACCAGGGAAGCCCCTATGCTTTGGTTTTCAAAGTAGAAGTGTTTTTAGGCTTTTTTTTTTTTTTTTTTTGTGGTACGCGGGCCTCTCACTGCTGTGGCCTCTCCCGTTGCGGAGCACAGGCTCCGGATGTGCAGGTTCAGCGGCCATAGCTCACAGGTCCAGCCACTCCGCGACATGTGGGATCCTCCTGGACCGGGGCGCGAACCCATGTCCCCTGCATCGGCAGGCGGACTCTCAACCACTGCGCCACCAGGGAAGCCCCTAGGCTTTTTTTTTAAGGCACTAATTTTTTTCTGAGACAGTTTCTCCTTTAAATTTAAACTTAACTGCTCACACCATTACTAAAATCTTTAAATGTTGATTCTGACCCTACTTACTATGATTCTATCTATGACCTAACTTTTTTCTTAAGACACTTTTGTTTTTTAATTTTATTTATGTATTTATTTATTTGTTTTTGGCTGTACTGCATGGCTTGTGAGATCTTAGTTCCTGGACCAGGGATTGAACCTGTGCCCTTGGCAGTGAAAGCATGGGGTCTAACCACTGGATCGCCAGGGAACTCCCTAAGACACACTTTTGAGTGAGACTTTCAAATGCTCTTAGTGTTCTGGAAGACTTAGTTTACCTTTGTAATGAAAAATCTCTCCTGAGAATACTATGTTCACCCAGGTTAAAAACTAATCATAATAAATAGAATAAATGATATTCAGTACCTAGGCAATTCGGACAGGACTGTTTTCTAAGAGTAGACTCTCTTGGAGTTGAGTTGTTACCACAGCTAGCTTAGGCTCATTACAGAGGCTCACATTGCTTTGGGTCATGGTTCTTCATCTAGCCAAGTGAAAAACCAACCATCTTCCCTTGTGGTATGGTCTTTCTTGCGAGTTATGTTTAAAAAATTGACATCTCAAATGTGATTTTTGTCTCTTGAGGCTTACCGTTTAACCAGGTTTGAGATTTTATTCTTTGGTGCAAACTTTAACTTAAACACTTTGTTAATGTACACGAAGCTGAATCTTTTACTCAGACTCACAGTAGCAAGCAAATGACAAGCCATGCTTGAGCATTAACTCACTATGACTTACACATTTGCCTGAGCCTGTGTGATTGCTTGGATACTATCTTAACCACCCCCATTGCCTACTTTCTTTTCTGAAGCCTGAAGCCATATTAAAAACTTCAGATTCATTTAAATGAATTGTCCATATAAGGAGGATATTTGATTTTAGCTAAACATAATGTGAGATCATTATAAATGATTATAAAAACTAGAATGTATAATAGACATTTGTGTTTGTAAAACTTCGAAATATTTCCATTTTATTTTTTATTATTTAAAATATTTCCCCTCATGTTTAAGTATTTTGATTAGTACCAGTAAAACTTCAGTTAGTAATAGTCATCTGGTAGAAAAGGTTCTTTAATAGATTTGTTAGAATATACATCTCTGCTGCACATAAAGGTTGGGGAGATTTTATGTCTTGCGCTCTGACAAAAAGTAAACTGCTTTCTAGGAAGGTATCAAGTAATTTTTACTAGCTCTTTACGTAATTATTTTGGTATTCAAAGTATAATTAAAGTAATCCTTGAACATCCTTTTAGCCATACTGTTTTTAAAAAATTAATTATTTTTAATTAAACAAGTAATACATTATAAAAAGAAATACATGTGACAAAAATACAGATTGAGTAAAAAATACAGATAAGGCAAAAATAATAGTTATCAGTTCGCTATGTATCTTACAGAAATTTCTTGTGTAAACATATATACCTGTATATGTAAACATATTTAGTTTTGTTTTTATACCTGCCTTTTTTTTTTTTAAGTTTTTAGATGTAGAGTTGAGACATGAAGACTAGAAATGCACTTTACTAGCATGCTGTGGTACTAAATGAAAATTCCATTCTTGGAAGATAAGTTTGTCAAATTTCCCCATCTCTACCTTTGCCTCTCCCCTCACCTGTATTCTTTTCTTTTGATCACACTCTCCTTGAAAGGAGAGAAATATACTGTGGTAGGTCTCAACCCAGGATTGGCTGTATATTAGAATTAACTGAGGAGTTTTAAGAAATATCCACATCACAGCTCCACCATCCAGATTCTTATTTAATTGATCATGATGAGGCAAGACATGTGGAAGGAGAACATGCTTTATCTTAGCCTTCACATTGAAGCTTGCCTGAGCTTCTGAGTTCAAGTGTGGTTTGGGGGAGGCACTGATTGAATCCAGTGGGGCATCTTCCTGAGTTTTCTGTCTTCAAGCAGGAAGATAGGCATAGGTCTTTGTCATCCCTCAAGTTCTCTGAGGAATACACTGCCACAAACTTCTTCATTTATTCCATTGTTGGTTCATCTACAAAGTTTGTAATACTTTAAGGAAAACCAACATCATTAATGCTGTGCAGATTAGATAGACAAGAAGACGAGTGATAAAGCAGTATAATGTTGCGGTTAACCACACAGATGCTAGAGGCAAACAGTCTAGGCAAACAGCCTGGGTTGTAATCCTGGTTCTGTAATTTATGTCTGTTGCACTTGGGCAGGTTTGTTTTAGCCTCTCTGCCTCATCTATAAAATCAAGATAATGGTCTCCACCTCATAAGAATGTTGTAAGGATTATAAATATTAATATGTGTAAAGTGCTCCAAACAGTGTTTTGTACATACATGGTGAGGATTCAAAGAATAATAGCTACAATTAATTTATTCCTTTTCTTGTATCCTCCTTTCTAACATTTCCTCCCTTCTGTTACCCATTCCTCCTGAAGATAGGTTAATGCTTTTCTTTGATAAACTAGATTGGGGTCAGCAAACTTTTCTCTAAAGAGACAGATGATAAATATTTTAGGTTTTTAGGGTCATGTTGTCTGTGTTGCAATATTCAGTTCTACTGTTGTAGGGCAAAAGCAGCCATAGACCATATGTAAACAGATGTGCATGGCTGTGTCCACTTTATTTATGAACACTGAAATTTGAATTTCAGAATTTTCACATATCACAAAGTACTGTTTTTCTTTTGATTTAAAAAAAATTATTTAAGAATTTGAAAAACATTCTTAGTTTATAGGCCACACAAAAACAGGCAGTGGACTGGATTTGGCCTATGGGTCATAGTTTCCTGATCCCTGAACTAGAGTAAAGGAACCTGAACATTCTGACAGCTGTTTTAGACACCCTTTCTTTCTTAAGGATGCCATCATTCTTTAATTTCCCTGTACTTTGGAGGAATCTAGAAAATTAGTTTTATTGCCAGTAGGTTTAGAATTTAAAAATTCTACTCACAGCTTTGATCTTAAACTATTAGCGCATGTGTCAAACAGTGAAATCTTTGTGGACTCTCTTTCTCAAACAGTGACATATATAACTGTACTGGGCTTTCTTTGGTTGCAAGCAACAGAAACAGACTTTGTCTTGTTCTCAGCACCAGTATACAGCAGATGTTTGTATTAGTCAGGTTTCTCCAGAGAAACAGACCAGTAGGATTACAACGTGTGCGTGCGCACACACGCATTATACATATACACATACATTTTGTGTGTGTGTGTAAAAATAAAGAGGTTTATTTCAAGGAACTGGCATCTATGGTTGTGGGGGCTGGCAAGTCCAAATCTATAGGGCAGACCAGCTGGAAGCTTTAGCAGAAATTCTCACGACGGAATTTCTTCTTTAGTGAAACCCCATTTTTGCCCTTACGGGCTTTCAGTTGGTTAAAGGAGTCCTCCTCACATTATTAGTAATCTCCTTTACTTGATGTTAACAACAGTTACATAATACCTTCACAGCAGCACCATACCTTCACAGCAGCACCTAGATTAGTGTTTGTTTGAATAACTGGCTACTATAGCCTAACCAGGTTGACACATACAGCTAACCATCACATAGTTCAATGAATACTTTTCCAATAAAAGGATGAACAAATGGCTGAAATGGTTAATTTAAGCAGAAAAAAAGATATTTATATGATGGATGTTGAATAACAGAATTTACGTAAGAAAAAAGTATGCAGGCCTCAGGAAACCCCAAGAAGAACCAGGACAGTTTGCAGGGATCAGGACCTAGGTAGCAGCAACGAACAACAGTGTCTTCAGTAGTGTACCACAGTCAGAATGAATCAGCTCTAACCATTTTCCATCTTCACATCATTGTGCTCGAGATTCAGCATCATAAGAAATTCAGCCTAATTGGCATCCCTCGACATCCCTTGGTACGAAATCTCCCTTGCCTAGTCGGGAGTGGAATACTTTGATTGACATTCCCACCAAAACTACTGTGCGGGAAACAGGTTTTTTCCCCACAGAGTGTCAGGATAACCAAAAAGAGGAGGAAGGGATACTAGACATGCAAAAATAACCTTAAATGTGAGGAGGGACAACTTTATCCACTGAGTGGGACTTGATAGTGACTGGACTTGGTAAGTTTATCAGTGAGGGGAGGGAATGAGAGAGGAAGTAGAGCAGAGATTGGTAAAAGGATTGATATGCGGTACTGAGGGCCCAGGTGAGATTTCATATCAGAAATTTGTAGTAGTGACATCACTTACATGATGGTATTTTCTCCAGCAATGAAGAGAGATTTTAAGATTCATTCATGGTTGATGTTACCGGCTGATTTGGGGGGAAAGAGGAATACATGACACAGAGGGTGCTGGGCAAAGAATAACTCAGACAAAAATGGTGATGATGGTAAAGAGCAAACACTTCTAGAGTCCTTACTCTGTGCTAGGCTCAGTTACAAGTTTGCTTTAAAGATGCTAACTCATTTACTCAGAATAACCCTGTGAAGTAGGCACTGTTTTCCCCGTGATGAAACTGAGGCACAGAGAGGTTAAGACATTACCTGATATGACAGTGTTCACAGGTTCAAAGTCTGTGCTTAGCTACTATTCCTGATATGACAGTGCAAGTGTCAGAGCTGGACTTCAAACCCAGGAACTTAGGTTCAAAGTCTGTGCTTAGCTGCTATTAAGTTACACTGATGATCACTCTTGGAATCCATGTTTAGGAGGGAAGGAAAGATGATAGTGTGTGAGATGACGAAGGGATCACAGTGTCAGAAGTTTCAGTGAAGTGGAAAAAATGCTGTGGGGGTTTCCTCAAAACACACACACACACACACACACACACGCACACGCACACGCACACGCACATATGATTATACCAGGCCAGGTATTGAAAAAAAGGATATTTATTTAGACAGTTACCAATAATTCTTAATGATGAGTAGCTTTTTTCATGAGTCATATTTGGACTGCACAATAGTTTTTGCTCCATTTTTGTGTGCTAATAGTAAGATATTCTTGTAAAAGTCAGCCTCTCTGTTTCCTTTTGTATGCTCCACCACCTAGTTTTGACAGAACCCTAGTAAATGACCAGATTTTTTCTACTCTTTCTCTTTCCTCTCATAACATTAACTTGGCAGACTTTTTCATTTTTGTCTGTTTGTATCCACTAGTATACTTCTGCCTACTTAGTAGGGGAGCTCTGCCAGTTAGAGCTAGAGGTGGTTTTTTCTAATTTGGAAAGACAGCATGTGTCTCTCTGTCTTTTAAGTTCTCCATGATATTTCCTTTTTTTTTTTTTTTTTTTAACTTGGTGCCTAATTTGTAAATAAATTTCAGCAAATGTAGACTTATAGAATTAAAAAATGAATGCATCCCTTAGAGTGGAGCATCTTCTCAACACAGAACCAGTTTGCTTTTTTGAAAAGTGTTTGGCTTTTTCCAACAGTTTTTGTTACCTACAGACTATATAATTGATAAGTTAATCAAGCCAACACTTTGAGAAATGGGATTATAGTATTTTTTTCTTGTTAAATTTGGGTAACTGGCTTTATCTTCCTTTATCTTTCATTGTCTCATTTTTAGCAGATAAACATAATAGGTATTTGTGGCATTAGCGACCATTGTAGTATTGTTTTTTTCTGTATCAATCTAGATAGTGAGGTAAGTTTGAGGTTTGCTCTGCTTGGTGTGCCTTACAGATTGATTCAGGCTAATATTTAAATTATTCGCTTCCAGCCAGTGAAAGGCATTGTTAGAAACAGGGCTCTAGATCTAAGATTGTAACTTCTGGAAAATTTAATTATAGATATTTAATTGTAGTGTCTCCCTTTGAACCCTGCCCCTCAAGGCTTTAGTAATACTTAAGGTGTCTCCGTATTCAGGTAGTTTTTGATTTGACGGTAAATACTTTCTCCCAGGTAACAAGCTTAGTCCAGAGATAGGCCTCAAAGTTAGCCCTTTATATGCTTGTAGAGAGAATTTTAATACTTATTTCTTATTGATTGATATCTTTTAACTAATATGAAGTTATTTAAATTGTTTTTTTTATTATACTATAACAACAAAAAATTGTAGTAATTCATTTTTGAAGACCCTTGAGAATCATGTGAGTCCCAAAGTATTAGACTCAAACACAGTGTTAGGAGTTGGTGATTTATTTGTATGTAGAATTTTTCAAATTTCACGACTTGTATATGTTCTGACACTTTCATATATGACAAAGGATTAAGGTAGGTCTAGATACTGAGAAATTTCTCCTTATCAATGTGAATGTGTACGGATGTTGTAGATAACATTATTAGTCTTTTAGTCTGTACTGTATTGAGAATTCTATTGTTCAGTGAAAATTGCTGGTATACTAGGTGTCTAGAACTAATTCTACATAGAAATTGCTGTATAATCATTATATTTTCAGGTATATATAGCAAAATCACTGTTCAGCTGTGATATAATTTCTCTTGTGGTATTTTGTGTGTGTGGTTGCTTAGAAATTTTATCATATATAATGGGAATATTTCTTTTTTTGACAATTTAAAGATTGTTCCCATACCCCTACATTTTGTTTTTGTAATTTTATTTTATTAAATGTTATTTCTTTGGCAACTCTTTTCATATCCTTAAATGTTTCCATGTTTGTGACCCTTCATCATTGCCCTTCAACATACTGATGTCAGATGCAAGATTTGGGTTTTTTTTTCCCCCCCATACTATGTTCTTTAGATAAAAGAAAAATAAAATTCATTCAGATATGACTTTAAAAAAATTGATCAGAATTAATAACTTAAAAAATTTTGATCAGAATTGCATTTTCAAGGAGACTCATAATATATTGGTTTCTGCAAACATGTAACCTCATTGTGTACCAGACCTTACATGATGTACATAGAAGTAAAAATGGGCTTAGGGAAAGTGGAGGTAAAGTTAGTTGGTTATGCTGATGGAAAGTGGGTGGACTTGGGTTACAAATATTTCCTGGTGATCATTTCTGCCAACAGAATTTCAAATATTTAATGTACTCCTCCTCTGTAGCAAGTAATCTAGTGCATTTTCAACCACAGTGACTACAGATTTAAAGTCATTGGAATGGGCTTTCTTAAAAGAATTCAGCCATTGTGAGGGACAAAACCTACTGAAACAAGGCTTAATTTTGAACTTAAAAAAATTAGAAGCCAATGTTAGAATGAGTATGTGTAGAATATGTTATCTCAACCCTTCACGCATCACCTTATTTTGTTATGTGGTCTTTTGGTCATTAACTACTTTTTATCAATTTTGAGTACTTGGATATGGAAAGAAAATGAGTTCAAGCACACATTTGGAAGTTTTGCCTTTTTCTTGGATTTCGTTTTTGGTTTGCTTTTGCTATAGAAAATGAAGTCTGTTAAACACAGTTTATCTTACTTTAGGTTAAGAATGTGGGCGCTAGAGTCAGGTTGTCTGAATTCTAATCCCTGCTATGCAGATTACTGTGAGCTTTGGTAAAATATTTTTCTTAGCCTCACTTTCTTTAGCTATAATATGAATAATAATAGTAGCCCTACTTTATGGTCATAAAAATCAAATGGTATGGTCTGTATAAAGTACTTAGCATGGAATATTATATATTATCATTGCTTTATTATTCCTTCTTTTCTGCTGATCAAAACTTTACTGCTGATTCTGGCTTCATCTTTGAGGTTACTGTTTGGTTCCCATTGAATTTTTAGCAGGCAGCTTGGTATTTAAAGGAATATTTAGTACACTATTCCTTTTAGCTAGAATAAGCTAAAGATGCAAAAGAATGAATGTTGTCTTAGATTCCTAAGACCTGGGGAACTGGTCTGAATGCTTTTACGCACTTGGTTAACCTTTGTGCCATTCAGATTGTAAGACCAGTTTGTGCTGATTTCCATTCTTCTTTTAGAAAGACTTAAAAAAAAGAATGACCATAGTATTCGTTGATGTCATTTGGACGATTAGGAAAAATACTTGTTATACCTCTAAAGACCCAGAGAACTCTTGTTTATGCTTATTTCAGTAGTGAAAGCTTGGTTTTGGCTTAGAATTCTTCTAACAGTATATGAGTCATATTATTTGTAGGGTGCTTTTTATAAAATTTTATAAACTTTGTCTCATTTGATCGTCACAATTCTGTGGAAAAGGTAGGACAGATGGAATCACTCCTACTTTTAAAGATGAGAAATCTGTACTTGGAAGAAGTTCAGTGACTTCCAGAGATAAATAGCTAGTTGTCTGCTCTCTGATACTTTAGTTTTCATTCTGTGTCTGAGAGTTTCTGTGTAGAATCAATTCCTTCTTTGAGATCAACTTATAATTTCCAGAATATAAAACTCAAATTGTTGAAATTACCGGATTTTCACATTTGCCAGAAGTATATACCTTTTGTTTTGTTTTGGTTTGTTTGCTCGTTTGTTTTTTGGCCAGTAATCAAGTTAGAGGAACAGATACCAAGTTCTGCCATAGTATATTAGTATAACTTTAATGTTATTTGTAGCTTTAGGATTTAGAGGTAGTTGAGTCAAAAGTATGCCCTTAAAATACATTTGGTGCTAGAAAGTTAATTGCCTCTAAATATAATTTTGATTCAAAGGGCATTTATAAAATTTTTTTCTCTGATTCTTAGGATATTCATAGTCAAGCTGCCCAATTTCAAAAGAAAAATTATGTTTTACTTTTAGTACTCATTTTAAAAACTAGCATGCTTTATTTATATTGTGTAAATACCTATGGGAAGATGCATATGTATTTTTTTAATTGGGGACATTCTTTGTGCAAGACGTTCAGTTCAAGTATTTTTAAAACCTCTGCTTTTGTATTTATGGGCTCTGTGCATATCACTGTGAAGGAACATAAAATAGTCCTTCCCTTGCTTTCAACGAAGTTGACATTGATAGGGAACGCCAGGCTAATTACGAAACAATCTGAGTAGAGGTTGCCAAACTATAGTCTGAGGCCCATTTTTGTTTGGCCCTCAAGCTAAGAATGGCTTTTGCTTTTGTTGTTTAAAAAACAAACAAAAACCAGAGGAGAATATGTAACATAGACCATCCCTGGCCCTCAAAGCATAAAACATTACTGTCTGGCCCTTTACAGAAAAAGCTTGGTGACGATGAATTAGAGGAATATGTCACATAAAATAAAATATAACCAGAGACATTAGGGGATGCAAATCAAAACCACAGTGAGATACCATTTCACACCCACTAGGATAGCTGTAATCAAAAAACGGGCGATAGCAACTGTTGACAAGGATGTGGTGAGAATGTAAAATGGTACAGCCACTGTAGAAAACAGTTTGGCAGTTCCTCAGTAAGTTAAACATAGAGTTACCATATGACCCAAGCAATTCCCTTCTAGGTATACACCCAAGAGAATTGTAAACAGGTTCACAATTAAAACTTGTGCAGTATGTTCATAACATTATTGGTCATAATAGCCAAAAAGTGAAAACAAGTCAAATATCCATTGAATGGATAAACAAAATGTGGTATAGCCATATAGTGTAATATTCAGCCTTAAAAAGAAATGGAGTACTGGTACATGCTACAACATGGATGAACCTTGAAAAACATTATAAGTGAAAGAAGCCAGACACAAAAGGTCACATATTCTGTTACTTCATTTATAGATATAACTAGAATAGTCAAATCTATAGAGACAGAAAGTAGATTAGTGGTTGCCCAAAGGCTAGGGGGAGGGGGAAATGGGAAAGTGACTGCTAATGGATATAGGGGTTTCTTTTTAGAGTGGTAAAAATGTTCTGGAATTAGATAGTGGTGATTGTTGTACAACCTTGTGAATGTAATTTAAACCACTGAATTATATACTTTAAAATAGTAAATTTTATGGTATGTGAATTATATCTCAACAAAAGAAAATGTAACCAGAGACTAAGTAGTTTTTATAAAAGAAGTAATGAGAGGTCAGGTAAAGAAGGCTACAGGCATGAGTTAATGGATATAACTTTGAAGTTGGGGATTGAAATGCACCCTGAAGAGCTTGGAGGATTTGGATAGAAAAAGAGGAAGTGGGTATGGCATAACACCGTAAGGGGTATAAACCAAGATATTTGTGTTACACAGAAGAGGAAGAAGTGGCTAGACTAAGAGGGAAAAAGACAAACTGAGTCTCCTGTTTTCATGGGGCTTCTAAACGTGCATATTTAACTGATTTGGGATCATTCTTTGTGCTGTCATTTTCATGGAATAAATTGTATATTCTTCTAGCCTGAGACAGACTTTTTTTTTTCCAGCCAGAAAGCAAAAGCCTAAGGGCTGTCTCCATGGTACTTTTAACAGGTTACTGTAAGGATTTTAGTTCCCAGTATATATGTTGAAGAATTTGCCATCATCTCTTTTGTTTTATTAAGTCATACAAAGTATCTATCTGATTTTTTTGTTGATATTCAGAACAAAAATCTTTGATAATAACTGTTCCTTATGCTTGCCACTTTACACTATAAAATTCATTCATGTGTATTGCCTCATTTAATCCTCTTACCACACCTGTGAGATAAATGGTATCATTCCCATTTTAAATATGAAAGAGGCCATATAATAGAGTGATTAGGAGCGGGGATGGAGGCACTGGAGTCAGAAAGCCTAGATTCAAATCCTGGTTCTGCCGTTTACTAATTGTGTTTGAATTTTGATGAGTTATTTAACCTCTCTAGGTTATATGTTTTCTCTTGTGTAAAGTGGTAATTATAATATCATAGAGTTGTATTTAAATAAGTGACAAAAGTAAAATTCCTAGAGTCATGCTTGGCACATAGTAAGCCCTCAAAAATACTGTTATTTATAGATCATGAGAGTTGAATGAGGTTAAGAAGTCCAAAGTCTTGTAGCTGATAAGTGGTAGAGCCAGCACCTAATTACAGGTGTTCTAGATTCAAGTACCATTTTTCTAGTTGCTTTTACCAGATTTTATTATATACTTACTTATGTATTGCTCATACATTTATAAACCTTCATTTAAATGGTGACTAGATAGTAAACCGGATATTAATAGCGCAAGAAACTTTCTAACTTCCTTACAACAGAACTTTAATTCCTAAACCAAGTCTTTTGCTTCAATCTGCTGATAGCCACTCCTTAGTAGTTATAAACCAAATTATGAAAAGGGAAAATGACAAAGGAAAATACAGATTTAACATAATTAACAAAAATTCACTTGAATATGATAAAATAAACAATTAAAAGTAAGTAACACCTGCAGGGAAAACTTGCAGTAATCACAAGGGTGACTGTCCTTAATTAATAAACATACTAGACTGATAGATAGGAAAAATAACTTTTTTCAAAACAAATGAGAACAGAATAGGCAGTTCACAAAAGAAAGAAGATGTGACTGACAAGTATTTGGAAAACAGTTTAACCTCATCAGTTAATCAAAGAAATTTAAACTAAAGCAGGGTAATACACCTCTGATGACATGATTAACAAAATAAGAACATTTAAATTGTAATAAGCAAATTTAAGTTGAAACTCTTTTATTAGGGATGTGGTAAAATGGGACCCAACATATTCTTTTTTTTTTTTTTTTTTTTTTTTTTTGTTGCGGTACGCGGGCCTCTCACTGTTGTGGCCTCTCCCGTTGCGGAGCACAAGCTCCAGACGTGCAGGCTCAGCAGCCATGGCTCACGGGCCCAGCCGCTCCACGGCATGTGGGATCTTCCCAGACCGGGGCACGAACCCGTGTCCGTTGCATCGGCAGGCGGACTCTCAACCACTGCGCCACCAGGGACGCCCCTCTTTTTTTCTTTTTTCGACCATGTGGGATCTTAGTTCCCCGACCAGGGATTGAACCCATCCATACCCCCTGCAGTGGAAGCTCCGAGTCCTAACCACTGGACCACCAGGGAATTCCCGAGACCCACATATTCTTGATATGGGAATGTAAATTGATAAAACTATTAATCTCCATGAAGAACCTTCAAAAAGTTCCTAACCTTAAACCTAGTAATGATCCATCTGAAAATGTAACCCAAAGAAAAAATAATAATTCTGGATTAAAATGTATGCACAGATTCATTGCAGGGTTATCTATTATAACAGAATGTTTGGACATATCCAACAAAAAGATAGTTAAATTATTGTACACTTATTGCAATACTATTTGATAAAGAGTTATTAAAAATTTCAATGACCTTGGAAAAAGATGATGAGATAACGAATGTTTGGGAGGTGGAGGGAAGAAGGATTCAAAATTGCAGCCCTGTGCCCTCTAGTGTCAAGCAGTAAACCTAGTCTTGAGAATAGTTCATTGTGGACAAAGATTTACTAAGTAGCTCTTGAATGTTTGATGTACTGAACTTCTACCTGCTATGGAAATAGTATAAAGAAAACCCCTTTTGAACCCAAATCCTCTTTGCCTTGTCTTAGTGACCACCCCATTTTTCTATTCTTTTAAGTAAACTCCTCAGAAAAAATCGTCTAATGCTATTTCCAGTTTGTCATCTCTCAGTCTTTCTTGAACCCGCTCAGTCTTTTGGATCTAGGTTATTCCACTGAAATGAATTCATCAAGTCTCCAGTGACCTCCAGTGGTCAGTTCTCAGTCTTTATCTTACTTGACTTGTCAGCAGCGTTAACAGTTAATCACTTCCTTTTCTTTGAATTGTCTTCTTCTCTTTGTTCCAAGAAACCACATATTTGGTTTTACCCTTACCTAACTGGCTGCTGCGTCTGGTCTTCCTTTGCTGGCACCTCTGCCTATGATTTACTTTAAGTTAGTATGGTGAATTACATTATTTTAAAACTTGTGATAAAATACACATAAAACTTACCATTGTAACCATTTTTAAGTGTACAGTTTAGTGGCATTAAGTACATTTACATTTTTGTGAAACTGTTAACACCATCCATCTCCAGAATTTTTTTTCATCTTCCCAAACTGAAACTCCATACCTGTTAAACACTAACTCCCAATCTCCCCGCCCCTGGCAACCACCATTCTACTTTCTGTCTATGAATTTAATTATTAACTACTGTAGGTACTTCATGAATGTGGAATCATACAGTATTTGTCCTTTTGTGACTGGCTTATTTCACTTATTATGTCCTCGAAGTTGATGCTTGTTGTAGCAGGTATCGCAGTTTCCATTTAAAGCTGAATAATATTCCATTGTATGTACATACTTACACTTTGTTTACCCATTCATCTGTTGATGGACACTTGGGTTGCTTCCACTTTTGGCCTATTGTGAATAATGCTGCTGTGAACATGGATGTACTACAAATATGTGGTTGAATCCCTGCTTTCAGCTCTCTTGGGTATATGCCCAGAAGTGGAATTGCTAGATTATATGGTAATCGTATTTTTAATTTTTTTGAGGAATTGCCGTACGTTTTTCCACATTCCCACCAGCAGTGCACAAAGGTTCTAATTTTTCCACGTCCTCACCAACACTTGTTACTTCTGGTTTCTAAATTTGTTTTGTTTTGTTTTCTTTTGTTAATAGCCATCCTAATGGATGTAAAGTGGTATTTCATTGTGGTTTTGATTTACATTTCCCTAATGATTAGTGATGTCGAGTATCTTTTCATGTGCTTATTGGCCATTCGTGTATCTTCTTTGGAGAAGTGTCTATTCAAGTCCTTTGCTCATTTTGTTTGGGGTTTTTTTGTTGTTGTTGTTGAGGTTTAACAGTTCTTTATTCTGAATATTAACCCCTTATCAGATATATGATTTACAAATATTTTCTCACATTCCATCTGTTGCCATTTTACACCATTGGTTGTGTCCTTTGATGCACAGAAGTTTTAAATTTTGATGTAGTCCAGTTCATCTATTTTTGCTTTTGTTGCCTGTACTTTTTATGTAATATCCAAGAAATCATTGCCAAATCCAATGTCACGAAACTTTTCCCTATGTTTTCTTCTAAGAGTTCTATAGTTTTGCTCTTACGTTTATGTCTTTGATCCATTTTGAATTAATTTTTGTATATAGCGTAAGGTCAGGGTCCAGCTTAATTCTTTTGCATGTGAATATCCAGTTTTCCCAATAACATATGTTGAAAAGACTGCCCTTTCCTCATTGAATGGTGTTAATACCCTTGTCAGAAATCATTTTACCATTTATGAAAAGGTTTATTTCTGGGCTCTTATTCTACAAATTTTGATATGGTGTGTTTATTTTCATTCTATTGAAAATAGTAACTCCCCTTTTGATTTTTTTCCTTGAATCAAGGATTATTTAGAGGTATGTTATTATAGTTTCCAGATACTTGGGGATTTTCTTGATGTCCTTCTATTATTGATTCCAGCGTGATCAGAAAACATACTCGTATGATTTAAATTTCTTTAAATTTACTGAGACTTATTTATAGTCCAGATTATGGTCTATCTTTTTAAATGTTCCATATGCCCTTAAAAATAATATATATTTTGTTGTTATTCATGAAATATTGTAAAAGTATCAGTTAGGTCCAACTGATTGGTGGTATTCAGTTCAGCTATGTCCTTTCTGATTTTCTGCCTGCTGTATCTATCAATTACTGATAGAGGGGTGTTGGAGTCTCTGGGTATAATGGTAGATTCATCCGTTTTTCCTTGTTGTTCATCTGTTTTCTTGTTGTTCTAGAGCCGGGCTCTAGAGCGCAGGCTCAGTAATTGTGGCACATGGGCTTAGTTGCTCTGCGGCATGTGGGATCTTCCCAGACCAGGGATCGAACCCGTGTCCCCTGCGTTGGCAGGTGGATTCTTAACCACTGCGCCACCAGGGAAGTCCCCAAAGTGTGTTTCTTGATCCACTCTGACAGTCTCTTTCTTTTAATTGGTGTATTTAGAGTTGATTTTTGACTAGCGATTTTTAATGTAGTTGGATTAATAGCTCCCATAGGTGTTACTGTTTTCTGTTCATTGCCCTTGTTTCCTTTTTGTCTTCTACTCTTTTTCTGCTACCTTCTGGTTTTAACTGAGCATTTTATATTATTTCATTTTTTCTTTTCTCTTACCATATCAATTATACTTTTTTTTTTTAGTGGTTGCACTTGAATTTGAAATATACATTTACCACTAATCCAAGCCCAGTGTCATATAACACTATACCACTTCACAGATAATACAAGTACTTTATAACAGTTTCCAATTCCTAAAATCCCTTATAATGTGCTGTCATTCATTTTACTTATCCATGAACTATAATCATCTAATACATTATTGCTATTATTTAAAATTGTTGTCTGTTAGATCAATTAAGAATAAGAAAAATAAAAGATTTTATTTTACCTTCATATATTCATATTTAGGTCCAAGTTTCTGACTTAAATCATTTCCCTTCTTTTGAAGAACTTCTTCTAATATTTCTTGCAGAGCAGATCTATGGCAACAAATTCCACTGAATTTTTGTTTGAGAAAGTCTGTATTTCTCTGTCATCTGAAGGCTAACTTTGCTGGATTTGCAGAATTGTAGCGTGGTGGGGTTTTTTCTTTCAACAGTTAAATATTTCACTTCATTCTCTTATTTTTGTGTAATTTCTGAAGAGAAGTCTCAGGTAATTCTCATTCTTGCCCCTCTAGAAGTTGGGTGTTTTTTTTCCCCCTCCGGCTTCTTTCAATATTTGTCTTTGATTTTCTGCAGTTTGAATATATTCCTAGGTGTAGATTTTTTGGTATTTATCCTGCTCAGTGTTCTCTGTTTGGCGTCTGTCTTCTGTTTATTATTTAGTAGCCTTTTTTCTCCCAACTCTTCACTCCTTTTGGCCCTATCTTTAAATATATCTGGAAGATAACTAATTCTTACTACTTCCACTGCTACTGCTTTGGTCCATATTGCCATCTTTTGGGTTTCATTTGCCTTCAAATAGTTCTCCCTGCCTCTGCCCTTGACCTCCTCTTCCTTTCACCACACGACAGCTAGAGAGATCTGTCTAAAAGTTCAGTGGGAACTTGTCATCCTTTGATCAGAACCGTTCAGTGAGTTCCCATCTCATACCAAGTAAAAGCCAAAGTCCTTACTATGACCTAAAAGCCATCTTTAAGCTGTCTGTTTCATCACTTACCTTACCTCCTACTAATCATCTCACTACTTCCCTCCAATTAGGGTGCCATCCTTTCTCTTTATAGAAGTCACTAGACATCTCAAGGTTTTTCGATTTCCTTTAGATGTCTGCATGACTCTGTTCTCTTACTTACCATTGCCTTTAGGTCTTTACTTGAGTATCACTTTGTTTCAAACTACAAATCTTCCTGCCCTTTGAACTCCCTATACCCCCTTTCCTGCTTTATTTTTCTCCAGAACACTTTACCAACTGACCTGTGTCTGGCAGGAGAGAGTATGGCACAGTGGAGAAAATGGAATAAAGGCAGTTTGGCTGGAGCATTGAGAGCGAGAGGGAGAACATTGTGAAATGAAGCTAGAGTGGGAATTAGGGACCAAACTGTGCAGACTCTTGTAGGCCATGTTAACATTTTTTGGCTTTATCCTTAAGGGTAGTGGCAAATCACTGAAGTATCTTAACTGGAGGGATTTGGGAAGAGGGTCACTATCATGATTAAATAACTATTTTTATAAAGATCATTCTAGCTTCACTATGGGAAAAAGATTGGGGGGGTGAGGGGAATTAGATGTGAAGGGACCCAATGAGAGGCTATTGCAGTGATCTAGGTATAAACTTAGATAGCTTAGTCTACTGGGGGGGGGTTGATGTCCATCCAAAAAAGAATGTTTGGAACTGATTCTTATCAAGAAATCCATTTATAAACATATGTGGTCAGCAATTCATAACTCTTAATTGCTAAATTAAGATCTCCCATTTATAGAATCTCCATTTAGTTCCATTATGAGAAAATAAAAATCTCTCACCCAGTGTTACTCTTCTTGAAAATAAATCCTAGAAATTCTATAAATCAATAGTCACGTGTTTTTTTTGGTATATTTCTTAGCATTAGGCACAGAGTCCAAGATCCCTGATTAAGTTTAATTCTCATTTAATGGCCAATTTTTAGACCTGATCAAATTGATTTGTCTTATGAAAGCAAGCTTTAAATAATTTTCTTATTACGTTTTTCTGACCTCCTCTCATCTCAAATATTAAGAACTTGATTAGAACTAAGATTGTCCTGAACAGGATATTTTAAAGACAAAGGTGTCTATGCCTGTATTATTTCTTTCCACAAAGCCAGTAACCTCTGGCAACAGGAACCTTCAGAGTTTTTGAGAATCAGAAACTCATGACTATCTGGCCATGCTAAGATAGATTTGAAGTTCGTAAAGCAAACAGGTTAATAAACTAGGGTCCTAGCAGTAGTTTTCTAATGTGGCAGTGTTTTCATCAAACCAAAATATTGATCCTGTTTTCACTTTAGGAGGGGAAAGCATTTAACTTCTCCCATGTTTTAAGCATTTTATAGGTACCTAAAATATGTTATATTTAATTATCAGGAACCAGTGAGGTATCTTAATCCAGCTTTGTTTCGTTAATAAGGAAATTACATATTAACAAATAACTTGCTCAGGCTCACACAGGGATCCAGGTACGCCAGGGGTTCCTTTCGATCAGGGGTTGTTAGTTTGGGTTCCTCGGTCTCCACTTCTCCCTATGTGTTTACATTTTCAAAGAACTGATGACCCTTCAATTCAATAAGGTTCAGAATAAATAAATTTTATTATGCTGCCTCCTGATTTGGGGTTCCTAATCTGACAGTACTATCCACTCTTGTCTTACATTACCTTTCCACAATTCTTCTCAAAATATTGATACCAGTAACACTGTAGTTACAGTAGTAAAGCAGTGATAGTAGTAGTAGTTGTTTTTTATACAGGCACTGTGCTAAGAGCTGTGTATGCATTATCTCACTTGGTGTTCACAGCAAAGTTGCTGAACTATGTCCCTTACTTTAAGACTAACCCTCTCTATGTCTCAAGTCCCAAGCCCCATTCCTTGCCCTCCTAACTGGACTCCCTGCTCCAGTTTCTCATTCCCTTTGTTCCTACATCCACAGTTCTCATAAAAGTTTGTGGGTTTTTTTCTTTTTTTTCCCTCAAATTATCTATTCAAAAACCTTAGGTGACTTTCCTCCTCTGATAGGAAAGTTTCAAGTTCTTTGGCTGTCATACAGGGACTTTGGTAGCTTGCTAGCCTGCTTACTGTTTAAACCACATCTGTACTCATTCCTTTCCCTCTACCTTTCCCCCAAGCTTTCACTGTAAATGCTCAAGCCACCTAGACTTTTTCGTAATAGTTTTTTTTTAATTAGACTTTTCATTCTCTTGATTCTGTGCGTTTTTTCCATGGAATTCCATGTCTGTAATACTCCTACCCCACTCCCCTTCCTCTGCCTGACCTTCAAGAAATATATGTAAGGCATACGGTGAAAAATCTCCCTTCTTTCCTTGTCCCCTCATTCCTCAGTTTCCTTCCAAAGGTATTCTGTGTGTATTCAAGTTTCTATGCACATATATGAGTAGAGGCAAGTTAGCATGTTAGAGTGTGAACTCAGGAACCAGGCTGCCAAAGTTTGAATTGTGGATTCTCTTCCTAGATGTGTGGTTTGGGCAAATTGCTAGTACCTACCTCATAAGATTTTTGTGAGGATTTCTCACAGCAGTACCTGGCATGTGGTAAGCTCTCAGTAAATGTATGCTATTAATATTCTTTGTTATTGTTATGTAACAAAGCATAATACATTGAAAGAGAATGGCATTTAATATCAGGATAGGTTTGAGTATAGCTGCCTAGTTACTTTGCCCCTAAGTCATTTAACTCAAGTTAAACCTTGGATGGTTTCCTTATCTTTATAGTGGGGGAAATCATATACAGTTTTGACTTTGGTGAACTAAAAAATATAAAGGAAAGAGCTTTGTACATGATAAAATGCTATATAGAGGTTAGTTGCTATTGGTCACATCATTTTACTTTTCCTTCCAGGAAGGATCTCAGCATTTCAGTTGGTTATAAGAAGTGAAGTAGTCTTTAAGAATAAAGATTTCAGAAATTTGTGACAGGTATGCTGTTTTGCTTTAGAAATTATTTTAGATTCATACTTTTTCATTAGCTATGGCTTGCTTTAGTGTTAGTCTTAAATTTTAAAATTATGATTATATAATTTATGTGGCAGTGCCCTTAAGGGGATAAAGTTAAATACCTCTTTTTATGGAAATGTATCCATCAGGATTCTAGAATTGATATACTTTGCGTAAATTAGTAAACTTATTAATTTAGTAAGCCTTTTAAGGAAAAAAAATTTTTGTCAACATAGAAAGTATTAGTCACAGCCTATAAAATTTTCTTCATGGTTTACAAATGTTTTATTTGCCTGTGATGATAAAGATTGCTAAAGAATATTCATCTTACTAAGTAGATTGTACTACATATAAAAAGCAGTCTGCTTTGATGTAGTTTTTGATGATTTACTCTGTTGCTAAAAAAGAATACGTGCTTACTTTTTTTTTTTTTTTTTTTTTACAACTCGTGGAGCACATGTCCTGCTCAAAGGCACAGAGTAAGGAATACTTTTGGATAGTGTGATAGTCTCCCGTCTTCTATTTAATAGAGGCATTCCCAATATTCAGCATTTAGGAGGACAAGTTGTAGACAGAGGTTAGTAAGTGGTAGAGCAGGATTCTAGTCAGGCAGTATGGATCATAAGTTCAGGCTTTTAAACATTTCACTATAATGCTGTGAGAAACAGAATGAGATTATGAACAATTACCAATAGCTTTGACAAAATAATAAAAGAACTTCTGGAAATGAAAAATATAAATAAAAATTTTTTAATTCAATAGATAGGTTTAACAATAGATTAGAATTCATGAGCTGGAAGATGACCTGAAAAATTAATTAACCAAAATAAAGAGACACAGATGGATAA
The DNA here is from genome assembly GCF_005190385.1 of Monodon monoceros. Classification (NCBI taxonomy): domain Eukaryota; kingdom Metazoa; phylum Chordata; class Mammalia; order Artiodactyla; family Monodontidae; genus Monodon; species Monodon monoceros. The sequence goes on along the minus strand of NW_021703774.1, from coordinate 83,468,902 downwards.
CATGTAAGAGAAGAAATGAGAATTAGAAAATTGGGGCAGAAATTGCTAGATTTCCTTGATTTCTTTCTCCTTTTAAGCAATAACTGTATTAGTTGGATGCTTTGCTATCCAGCTACAGCTTCCATTTCACTGCCTTTCTGATAGTGAGATTTGACTCTGTGTCAAAGTTTCAGCAATTTGGATGCAAGTGGAAGTTATGTGTGCATAGGTTTTAAGCCTTACGGTTTATGCCTATAAGAGGAATGAGATACTCCATTTCCCACCTCCTTCTTCCTTCCCTTAGACTGGAATGTGGACACAGTGATGAACTATTTTTAGCTAGGTAGAAGAGGGCAATACTATAAGGATGACAGAGCAGCAAGAAGATGTAAGAGCTTAGCTCTCTCAGACTGCTAAGCTGCCAAACCAGCCCTGGACTGTCCCATTCTACTGTCGTGTGGGAGAGAAAAATACCTTGAATTTTGTTCAGGCAATTGTAGAGTCTCTTATTGCATCAGCCTAGTCTTGTATTAGTCTTAACTAATACAGGAAGAGCATGAGAAGATCTACCAGTTATCAAAGCAGAATATAGATATGAAGAAAAGTCAAGTAAAAATAATATTTGAGGAGTTTATAATTGAGAATTTCTAAAATTGCAAATGGCACAAATTCAAGAAGTCAAATCCTAAACAGGAGAGAAAAAACTAAACCTAAACACTTCATAGTTAAATTTGCATATAGTCAGGGACCTTAAAAATAGCCAGAGGGATGGGCTTCTGGTGGCGCAGTGGTTAAGAATCCGCCTGCCAATGCAGGGGACGTGGCCCCGAGCCCTGGTCAGGGAAGATCCCACATGCTGCGGAACAACTAAGCCCATGCGCCACAACTACTGAGCCTGCGCTCTAGAGCCCACAAGCCACAACTACTGAAGCCCGCACGCCTAGAGCCCGTGCTTCACAATAAGAGAAGCCACCGCAACGAGAACCCATGCACCGCAATGAGAAGCCCATGCACCGCAACAAAGAGAAGCCCCCGCTTGCTGCAACTAGAGAAAGCCTGCGCACAGCAACAAAGACCCAACACAGCCAAAAATTAAATGAATAAAATAAATAAATAAATAGCCAGAGGGAGAAGACGGATTACCTTCAAAATATCTACTATTAGACTGGTTTATTGAAAGGAAAAACTTGAAATCAGAAGAAAAGAATAACTACAGTGTGCTGAAAAGAAATAACTATTAAAGCTAAAATACCTTTCAAGAGTGTAGGTACATAATAAAGTTTTCAGAAAAATTAAAACAGATTTTTATCTCCAGTAGAATATCATTAAGACAAATTCAGAAAGATACACTTTAGGTAGAAGGAAAAAGATCTCTGATGGAGGCTCTGAGATATTTGTTGGAAAAGAAGAAAGGCTGAAAATTAACGAGCCAGGAATTCAATCTAAATTAGAAACAGGACAGAATAAAGAAAGGAAGGAAATAATAGACATAAAAGTAGAAATAAAGAAATATAAAACAAGTGAACAATGAAGGATCAACATAGCTGAAGCTGATTCTTAGAAAAAGACTAATAGAGTTAACAAATCTGGTAAGATTGATCAAAAGAGAGAGAAGCCATAATAAACAATAAGTATGAAAAAGGAGATGTAACTACAGATGCTACAGAGATTATTATAAAAGAAAAATATACTCACTAATACATTTTTTAAGGAATAATTTCAAATGGTAGGTTATTGCATGAGTTATCATAATAGTACAATAAGCCTTTCAAGACCACTTGTCAAATTTGCCAAAAATTTTTACTCCTGAAAAAGTAAGATGGTTGGATTAAATGTTTTAATCCTTTACCTGAATTCTTAGAGAATGTCAGGGGTACAATGAATGGGATAACTGCCTCAGTCATAATTTACTAAAGGTTTTAGTAAAAATTTGTTTGGGGATAATTGATGGGTCAATGTCTTCTAAAGCAGTAGAATTTGTGTTCCTTTTTTGATACATAAAGAAGAAGTAGGGAAGTGTCATTTAGTAAGGAAATGTAAGAACCTAAGAAATTGTGGAAACCTTGTGCTTTTAAAAGTTTTTTTTTTTCCACCAAAGATAATATTTGTTTTTATTATTATTCTGTGAAAGAAGTAGGGTAATCTGATAAATTGGGACTAAGTTAGGCTGGTAGGACAATCAAGGAAAAAATATCTTTAAGAGATGAGTGCCAAAGAATAGAAAGAATCATTTATGGACAATTTTTCTGGAAATAATATTTCCAAAACATGGGAAAAACAAATACAAAGGCCCTGAGGCAAGATGAAGCTTAACTACAATCAAGGAACAAAAAGAAGCTAAAAGTTTAGGTCAGGAGATAACCACACAAATTTACACCAGCTGGTCCCTAACTTCAAGTCTACATGGATATATTCTTTTTTTTTTTTTTAACATCTTTATTGGGGTATAATTGCTTTACAATGGTGTGTTAGTTTCTGCTTTATAACAAAGTGAATCAGTTATACATATACATATGTTCCCATATCTCTTCCCTCTTGCGTCTCCCTCCCTCCCACCCTCCCTATCCCACCCCTCCAGGCGGTCACAAAGCACCAAGCCGATATCCCTGTGCCATGCGGCTGCTTTCCACTAGCTAATACCTTATGTTTGTTAGTGTATATATGTCCATGCCTCTCTCTCGTCCTGTCACAGCTCACCCTTCCCCCTCCCCATATCCTCAAGTCCGTTCTCCAGTAGGTCTGTGTCTTTATTCCTGTCTTACCCCTTGGTTCTTCATGACATTTTTCTCCCCTTAAATTCCATATATATGTGTTAGCATACGGTATTTGTCTTTCTCTTTCTGACTTACTTCACTCTGTATGACAGACTCTAGGTCTATCCACCTCATTACAAATAGCTCAATTTCGTTTCTTTTTATGGCTGAGTAATATTCCATTGTATATATGTGCCACATCTTTATCCATTCATCCGATGATGGGCACTTAGGTTGTTTTCATCTCTGGGCTATTGTAAATAGAGCTGCAATGAACATTTTGGTACATGACTCTTTTTGAATTTTGGTTTTCTCAGAGTATATGCCCAGTAGTGGGATTGCTGGGTCATATGGTAGTTCTATTTGTAGTTTTTTAAGGAACCTCCATACTGTTCTCCATAGTGGCTGTACCAATTCACATTCCCACCAGCAGTGCAAGAGTGTTCCCTTCTCTCCACACCCTCTCCAGCATTTATTGTTTGTAGATTTTTTGATGATGGCCATTCTGACTGGTGTGAGATGATATCTCATTGTAGTTTTGATTTGCGTTTCTCTAATGATTAATGATGTTGAGCATTCTTTCATGTGTTTGTTGGCAGTCTGTATATCTTCTTTGGAGAAATGTCTATTTAGGTCTTCTGCCCATTTTTGGATTGGGTTGTTTGTTTTTTTGTTATTGAGCTGCATGAGCTGCTTGTAAATTTTGGAAATTAATCCTTTGTCATTTGCTTCATTTGCAAATATTTTCTCCCATTCTGAAGGTTGTCTTTTGGTCTTGTTTATGGTTTCCTTTGCTGTGCAAAAGCTTTGAAGTTTCATTAGGCCCCATTTGTTTATTTTTGTTTTTATTTCCATTTCTCTAGGAGGTGGGTCAAAAAGGAAATGTAAGAACCTAAGAAATTGTGGAAACCTTGTGCTTTTAAAAGTTTTTTTTTTTTAAAGTTTTAGATACTTGTACCAAAAAGTGATGCCACAATACTGAAAATGATCTATAATTTAGTGTTTTCTTTTCTTTCTTTCTCTTTTAAAAAAATATTGTCACCAGCCCAGTAGTTCATATTCACACTGTTCTATTGATTTAAACAGTGTGCTTAGAGAAGATGTTGACTTATGGGGACAAGTGCCTTATTTTCTGGAGGAGCAGTAGAAATAGTAGTGGTAACCTCTGTGGATAGGCACTCTGAAGCACACCAGTACATAAGAAAGTCCTAGGCTGACAGACATCTGTGGGCCTGGAGAGCAGCTGGTACAGATTACAGCAAGCTCCAGGAAGGATTTTTTTTTTGCGGGGTGGAGGGTGGGGAGAAGGGAATGAAATTCATAGATTATCTGGCAGGTTTGGGTGGAAAATATGTCGGTAGACAATTCCAGAATAAACAAAAGTTATATGAAAAAGGAAATGTAATCTTAATATATTACTTTGCTATGTGTTATTTAAGAGAGCTAAAATTCTCATCTACCATAAGAGCAATATGTAAAACTAAAAACCAAGAGATAGTAGTATAAATATCTTATTTAGAAGTATGGAGAGCACTCAAAGAAAGAGCTAGAAGTTTGAAGTAGGTTAAGGGGATATAGTTACTGCTCTTTTTTGTTATAAGCCTTTTTGTAATGCCTGCTAGTAGTACTAATTAGCATATATTACTTTTAGTTTAATAGAGTGTAAGACCTAAAGCTTTTGGGTAGGAGACAGAATGATTACAGAATTGGAAACTATCATCTGAAAAATGAAATAGGACTGCTTATTGAAAAAGAAGATATGGCAGGTGGAATAACTGTCTTCAAATATTTGAAGGAGCGTAGACTGGAAGAGGAATTCTCTTTTTTCTGTTTGGCATTAGAAACAGAGACCCAGTAAGTGGCCACTACAAAGAAACAGCAATGTAAAGAACGTTCTAACAATTAGGTTATCCAGAAATGGAATGGACTGTTTTGTGAGCATAGAATTCAAAGGGTTAGATGACCATATCTGGAGATGTTTTTAGAGTGAATTACCACAAAAGAAACACTTACTATGGTTCAGGCATTCTGTTGTTAAATACTGACTTCAGTATTTTAAACAAGAAAAGACAAAACCAGCTATTCATATAACATGTTATAGGATTTGCTACATGTAAACTAAATGTATTATTTTCTAAGTTTGTCATCATAGTCTTCATAGAATAAGCTTTTATCATTTGTGGTTTGCAAATGATACCTTTCTTTCCTGTTTATTTTTCATATTCTGACTCTGGTTGAGTTGGTCAAGTTTTCTTTGCTCGTTTTTCCTCTAGTGATTTTTAAGTTATATGATTTAGTTGTTGACATTACATTTTTCACATGTTTAGATTTATATTTTTTTAATGTATAGAAAAAGAGAGATTCAGTATCTTTATCCTTTTCCCAAGAAGAGAAAACCTTTAACATGCCTTTCTTCCTGTCTCCTTCCAAACAAAAAGGTTGAGATAATCAGTTTTATTTCCAGATTTTTATACATATTTTACAGTGATAATTAGATACCTAACTATAATTTTTCCTGATTTATTTGCTTGGCATATTTCTTGTTCTTACACCTTTCTGTTTCTTGAATCATTTTCCTTTTTTGTGTTGGAGTACCAACTCCAGTAATTTTTTTTTAACATCTTTATTGGAGTATAATTGCTTTACAATGGTGTGTTAGTTTCTGCTGTATAACAAAGTGAATCAGCTATCCGTATACATATATCCCCATATCCCCTCCGTCTTGCATCTCCCTCCCTCCCACCCTCCCTATCCCAACCCTCTAAGTGGTCACAAAGCACCGAGCTGATCTCCCTGTGCTATGCGGCTGCTTCCCACTAACTGTCTATTTTACATTTGGCAGTGTGTATATGTCCATGCCACTCTCTCACTTCATCCCAGCTTACCCTTCCCCCTCCCCATATCCTCAAGTCCATTCTCTACATCTGCATCTTTATTCCTGCCCTGCCCCTAGGTTCTTCAGAACCATTTTTTTTTTATTCCACATATATGTGTTAGCATATGGTATTTGTTTTTCTAGTAATTTTTGATATGTATTTTTATTATCATTTAGTTCTAATTATTTACTTTCCATCTTGATTTCTTCTTTGACCCATGTATTATTTGGAATTATGTTGTTTAACTTACATTTTGAGATTATGTATATTTTTGTATTGGTTCCTAGTTTAATTGTATTGTAGTTAGAATGTACGCTTTGTATGATTTCAGTCCTTTGAAATTTGTTGAGACCTGATTTATGGCCCAGCATTGTCTGTTCTAGTAAATAATCCGTGTGCAATTTAGAAAAATGTGTAATTTGCAGTTGTTGGGTGTGGTGTTCTATATATGTCTACTGGAGTAAGTTGATTTGTTATTTGGTCAAATCTTTTACATATCCGTACTGATTTTTATCTTCCTTTTCTATCAGATACTGTTATGTTAAAATCTAATCATGATTATGTATTTGACTAGTTTTTCCTTTAGTTCTGTCAACTTCTGCTGTATGTATTTTGTCTTGTATTTTAATTTTAATTTTTCCTATTGAACATTTACTCGCGTAATTAGTGATATTTGGATTGTCCATTATTTTCAATTTGTCCATCTCTTCTTTGTTCCTTCCTTTTTTTCCTTTATTCCTTCTGTTTTTAGTTATCAAACCATTCAAAATGTAGTGACTTAAAACAACCCGTTGTTTCTTGAGTATGGAATTAGGGAGTGGCTCAGCTAGGTAGATCTGGCCTAAGGTCTCTCCTCTGGGTGTTGCAGTCAAATGGTGGCTGTCTGGGATCATCTTCTACACTCACAGGTCTGGGAGGACTCACAGCTGGGGTTCCTCCAGCAAATTTGTCCCATCTCTGTGGTCTCTCCAAAGTGGCAGCTTCAGGGCAGCCTTACAGCCTGGGCCCAAAGGCATGGCTGCAAAGAGAAAGATCCAGGAGGAAATTCTGGCACCCTTTCTAGCTTCAGAAGTCAGACAACACCACTTTTGCTGTATTTTATTAAATCTGCCCATATTCAAGGGGAGAGGAATATGTTTTTCTCTAGAAGTTTTTTAGGGTGAGATTTATCCTTCTTACCTCTTTCACACTTTCCATCTCCCCATCCTTTTGTTCTTCTCTGTTTGGGTGGGTTCAGTATATTGGTTCACTAACCTGCTTTTTTCAGCTATATCCATTTTTCTCTTCAGCCCATCTACTGAACTTTTTTTTGATGCTCATATTTTTATTTTCTAGGTTTCCAAAGTGTCTTTTACATAGATTTAATAACTTCACAGGTTTCTTTAAGGATATTACATTTATTTTATAGCATTTTATAGGCCCTCTTAACTCTGTTTTCTTTGGTTTTTGTTCTGTTTGTTGAATTTATTGCCTCTGTCAGGGTGTTTTCCTCAAATCTGTGATTAATTGTCTGCTCTTTTTGAGAATCCCTACTGGCCTCTTCTATTTACAGGAGCTTACCTTCTTTCATTTGGGAAGGGGTAGGAAGTGCTATTGGGCTGAGTATACCTGGTTTTAGAGTGTGAAGACTAATTTATAAACTTCATTTATAAGTACATTATGTCTGATCACTTTATCCCTATGTACATCCTCTCCCCAAAATACTAATCTTGAGAAGAATAAGAGGAAAAGGTATCAAGGAAGATATTCTCTCAATGAGATAATGTGATTTTATGTTACAAAAACAGTTGATGTTGCATTATGATGTACTATGAGGAACGTTGTTCTTTATTTTAGAAACTTAAGTCTTACCATCATTTCCATATTTATTCACCACCATCCCCACCCATCCCCAACATGTTGTGGTCAGTTGTCACATTTAAAATATTCACAGCTTCTGTAAATATTTAAATATAACCAACAGTATAACTGCTTGTTAAGCTTCAGTGTTCCTTAATGTAAAAAATTTTTTCTCCAAAATTTCTTGTCACAACTAAATTTCCTTTAATGAATTTTGTTTCATAGGTTCAGTTGTGCAGGAGAAACTATTTCATCTTTTAATTAGTTTAAATATTTAAAAACAGAAACAACAAAGTTGGGGTCTATTTGCATCACAAAGAAATCAAGTTGTTACTTTATGAAATTTAGAAGTAGTTTTGCTGAAGTTCGAAGAGTGAAAAAATGTTATAACTTAGACCATAGTGTTAGGGATTCAAGATTGACTTAAAATGTAAACATAGTGTAATGTTTATTCTTGTCCTCCTTATTTGTCAGGGAATCTTAACCAGAGTGAGAAATTTTCTGGTGCTGTGTTGGGAGTGCACGGCACAAGAGATTTCCATAAAAAGGCATGGGATTTGCTTGGAAGAACATAGTAGTTTTCTAACTTGGCAGTAATGAGTTAGAACTAACCCCCTTTAAAAAGAAAATATTAATCTACATTATTCCTCATTGGGTATTTGTATGTGTTTTCTTATCTGAGCTATATTATTCTTGTATCTGCATTTGTGCATATGTATATACATTTATAATCCGTGGTACTTGTTAGGTGTAAAGAAAATAATTTTCTATGCATACAGTATGTATGAAAAATGATTTTGGAAGTCGACTCTCTTACCCCTCGAGTTGAGTAACAGGGGACAAATATCTTGTTCTTACAGGGTACCCAAAATAATTTGGCAATCTCTGAGTGCTTTTCCCCAAATTCTATTGCCCTAGGAGGCAATTTGGGGAGCATAAATAAGCCTTACTATATTAGGATTCCCTCTCTAAAGGTACACATTTTTGGATGAGAGAGGTGATGAATTCATATCTTGTTAAAATGACAGCAATCCTCAGACTAAGAATCACTGGGGGCCTCGAAAGGGGGTTAAGGATATGGGGATCTGTCTGGTTGAAAGAACCTTGAACGTTATACTTCCAGTTCCCTTCCCTTTCTTGTGCTATTATTGTGATATATTTTACTTCTATGTATGTTGTAAACCCTGTGGTACATTGTTATTTTTGCTTTAAGAGGCCAAAAAAGTCTTGTAGATTTACTCTCACCATTTCTGGTACTTTTTATTTCTTTAGTAATGTCATTTCTTTTTCTTTTTCTTTTTTTAAATTAATTATTTATTTATTTATTTTTGGCTGCATTGGGTGTTTGTTGCTGCGCACGGGCTTTCTCTAGTTGTGGCATGCGGGGGCTACTCTTTGTTGTATACTGACTTCTCATTGTGGTGGCTTCTCTTGTGTGGAGCACAGGCTCTAGGCACGCGGGCTTCAGTAGTTGTGGCACACAGGCTCAGTAGTTGTGGTGCACGGGCTTAGTTGCTCCGCGGCATGTGGGGTCTTCCCGGACCAGAGCTCGAACCCATGTCCCCTGCATAGGCAGGTGGATTCTTAACCGCTGTGCCACCAGGGAAGCCCCAATTGTCATTTCTTTATGTAGATCCACATTTCCATCTGTTATCATTTTCTTCCACCTGAAGAATTTTTTTTGCTTTTTTTTAAGTGCAGGTTGGTGAACTTATTTCTTCTCCCAGCTTTTCTTTCTTTTTTTGGATCTGAAAAAAAAAATTATTTCACTTTCATTTTTGAAGGATACATTCATTGTATTTAGCATTCTAGGTTGACCATATTTTTCTTTAAGCATTTGGAAGATGTATTTTCTTCTGTCTTGCATAGCTTCTCGAGAAAGTCTATATATTTTCTTAACTTTGTTCCTCTGTGGCTAAACTTTTTCCTTTAGCTTCTTGTAAGATTTTCTCTCTTTGACAGTTTTTCAGGAATTTGATTATTGTGCCTTGTGCTTTTCTTTGTATTTATACTAAGGAGAGGGCTCATTGAGTTTCTTGGATCTGTGGATTTATAGTTTTTATCAAATTTTGAAAGTATTTTATTATTCAACCCCACCCCCACCCCATTCCAGTTACACACATATACTTGATAGCTGTGGTTTTCCTCTTTCTTCTTTTATTTTTCTTCTTCCTTTTCTTTTCTCTCTCCCTCTCCTTCCATCTCCCCACTCTTTACCCTCCTCATCAACTTTTTTCTATCTTCATCTCAGTTCCTCTGAAATTTCCTTCTGCAGTATTTAATATAATGTTAATCTCATCTGGTTATATTTCCATTTCAGATACTGTTATTGAACACTAGAAGTTCATTTTGGTTCTTTTATGTCTACCGTTTCTCTCCTCATATTTTCATTAAATCCTTGAGCATATTTATCATAGCAGTTTTAGAGTCCTCATTGGCTAATTCCATTATCTCACTTCTGGGTCTGTTTCAGTTGACTCATTCCACCCTAGTTTCAGGTCATATTTTCTTTCTTTCTTATGTGTCTATTAATTTTTATTGGATGCTGTGGACATTGAAAATTTTATATTGTTGAATGGTGGAATTTTTTTTTCTTTAAAAAAATCTTGGACTTGTTCTGACAGGCAGTTGTTATCTATGGATTGACTCAATCCTTTTGAGGCTTATTTTTAGGCCTTTTTAGGAAGTATGTAGAGTATTTTTTACTCTAGGGTTTGTTTACTCCTGTACTAAGTATGAATATTCTGGGGTTTCAAGTGAATTGCCTATTTTTCAACAAAGAAGACTCTTCTGGTCAGAATGTCAATATTTCCCAGCACTCTGGGAATTGCTCAGCTTACAGATTCCTATTTATTCTTTGCCTTACCTCATGGAGTTTCATCCTGCATGCCTGGCTTAGTGTTTGGCCGCAGACTCAGGTGGACCCCTGTGCAGATTTCTGGAGTTTTCTGTGCATAACTCCCACTTCTCTGGTAACTTCTCTGCTTGAGTTTTTTCTCCCTGCATCACAATCTGAAAAGTACCTCTAGGCAGAAAGCCAGGGCAGGTGTAGGTCTCGCTTCATTTCCTTCCCACCTCTCAGAGATCACAGTGCTATACTGCTTATTGTCCAACCATGTCTTGCAAACAGTTGTTTCATATATTTTGTTTGGTGTTTTAGCTGTTTATTGTGGGATGGAAAGTTCATTCCTATTTACACCATCATGGTCATTGGCAATTCTTTTGTATCTTTTTAAGATAATCATGGAGATAAAAAATAAAGTTTATATTTATTCCCCCCCCCCCCGTCCCAGCAATTTGGGCCTTATGAAATAAACCAGCAGTACCTACCTACAGAGTTTCAAAAATTTCATCTACATTTTCCCATTTGTATCATAATAATATTTGAGGTAACAGTTTATGTGGTTCACCAATAATACAATAATGAACAAAACAGTATAGAATTACATATGATATTTTAAGCAAATAAAATAGCATTTTCATTATATTCAGGCTCATGAGTGAACTTTTCAAAAAAGTATGTAAGTTTAAGTGATAGCTTCGTAAAGAGTTGGGCTCGTGATTGTAGCTATAACTACTAGTTTTAATCATCTTATTTTCTGACCAAATACGAAGTAACATGAACAGGCTAATGATTGATGACTAGTCAAAGATAATCTGTAATGAACTAAAATGCCTGGCAGTGGTCCTATAAATTTATATTAAAATATTCATGGTTTTGTTGTATAGCCTCTGTCTTCCTCTTGATAGTTTTAAGGGAAAAAACAAACAAAAAACAAAATGTCATGTTATTTCATGTAACAGTTGTACATTCTTAGGCTATTCTTAGCATGTTTATTAATCTTTGATTTTTTTTTTTCCCCTCAGATTGTCAGTATTTAAAAAGACCACATCATGCGTGAGTACAAGCTAGTGGTCCTTGGTTCAGGAGGCGTGGGGAAGTCTGCTCTGGTAAGTTAGCCACCTAACTATAATTAATTAATATAATACAAGAAGAACGGTGATATTTTCTTGCTTTACAACTTCTAGTCGCTCAAGAGAAAAGGTGGCAGTATGTTTTATATGCCTAATATCTGGCCTACCAGGGTACAAGGACTCATTCAGTAACCATGGATGTGTAGTTTTGTAATGGTGACTCATTCATTCTTTCATTTATCAAATATTTATTGGCTACCTATTTTATGTTAAGCACTAGTGTTTGTGATTCAAAGAGGAATAAAAATTGTTTTCATTGTTAAGGAACTTACATTCTAGTGTGGGAGACTGATTATTACAAGTACCAGTGGAGTAAATCCTACCCTACCCCCATCCCAGACTTAAGTGGAATAAAGGTCATTGTTTTGTACACATGCTGTATTTATTTAGGAAGTGTTCGTTGAGCTTCTATAACGTCAGACTCTAAAGTTACAACAGTGAACAAAAACAGTCACAGTCTCCCTCACAGAGCTTACATTATAGTGGAGGAGATGTAATAGATACACAATTAATCAAAGAACTACTTGATTATAATTGTGAGAGAGATACTTTTAAAGAAAAGTATATATTGTTAAGAGACCTCTATGACAAGGGAACCTAAATTAGCATTTGAACAACTGAGAAGGGTCACAGTTGCTGGGATAGGAGTGAACCGGGAAGAAAGTAGAGGGAAATGAGGTGAGAGATAAGCAGGGGCCAGATCATGACTTGAAGACCATGTAAGAACTTGGAATTTATTCCTAATGACAATGAGAAGCTGTTGAAGGTAGGGTTTTTGGAGGGTGGTGGTGGTGACAGAATTGGATATATGTTTTAAAGAGAGCACTTTGTTCTATCAAGAGTAATTTAGAAGACAGGCAGAGAAGATGTGGGAAAAAAGTTGGGAGTTAATGCAATACACCACATTGTTGTTTGTGGAAGCTTATATTAGCAGTGAAGAAGAGAAAAGTAGATGTTTTGAGAGTTAAATAGGAGGTAGAATTGACAATTAACTTAGTGCTAGATTGATATGGGGACTAGGAGAGAAGGAGCTGTCGAGGGTGACTCCCAAATTTCACAGTCAAGCTACTGATTTTATGAATGGACCATTAAAGAAGTAGAAGGAAAGCACTGGAGAATGAGCAGATTTGAGAGTGAAAATCAAGAGTCATATCAAATGTCATGTGCTTGTGAGATGTTCAAGTAAATACATCAAATAAACATCACATCCTCAAGACAATAGCTTAAAAGAGAGACTTGTGGTATGATTTGGGTTGCCATGAATATATCTATGGTATTTATTTTATGGGAATTATGTTACTGTTAGGAGTGTAATTTAGTACCTCTGTGGTGAATGTTTGCGAGTATCTGTTATTTTATTATTTTTTTAATTTTTTAAAATTTTTTACATCTTTATTAAAGTATAATTGCTTTACAATGGTGTGTCAGTTTCTGCTTTATAACAAAGTGAATCAGTTATACATATACATATGTCCCCATATCTCCTCCCTCTTGGTATCCGTTATTTTAAATGCATGTAACTTTCAATTCAGCAAGTCCCTTTCTGGAAATGTATCCCACACATAAGTTCACATATACAAAATGACATGGTCAAGGATGTCTATTACAACATTCTTTACAGTGGCAAGAGTTTGGAAACAACCTAAATGTCTACCAGTAGGGGCTAAATAAGTTTTTAATATGTATTTTGAGTAGAATCCTATAAACCATTAAAAAGAATGCAGCAGCTCTGTATATACTGATAATTAATGATATCTAAGCTGTATTACTTAGGAGGAAAAAGATACTAAGCAGTGTAGAGTACCATATGTGTTTTATAAGAAAGGAAGAATGAGGGGGGAGATATTATAAAAGAACAGAGGCTATTTTTGCAAGGTTCAATAAGCTGCAGATAACATATCAATTACTTCCTTGGGAGTGGAATTGGAAAAGATGGTAAATAGAATTAGTTACCATTACATATGTTTTTGTGTCTTTTGCATTTTGTCCTACGTCCATGAATTACCTTTTTAAAATAAATAAATTAATTTAAAATCCATAGGAATTAATGAGGTTGTCTAGGGAGAGACTAGAGAGAGAAGAGTACTCAGGACTGGGCTCTGAGTACCTCTCAGCATTTAAAGAGTAGGTAGGATTGGAGGATCCAGCATAGAAGAATGTATCTTGTACTTGAATGTAAATAATGTACCTTTACTTGACTGCTCAGAAGTCATAGCATAGTAGCTGGATGTGATAAAAGCAGCTACAGTAAGGTGATGATGCCATAACCATCCTGGGGTGGGTTGAAGAGTAAATGAGAGCTGAGGAAATGGAACCACCATTATAGATAGCTGAAGAAGTTTACTATATTCAAATTAATCTATTTAATTCAAGCTAAAATAGTGTATAAAATATTCCTCTGGCTAATTGAAGTGTGAATGACCTCAGTCCACATTCTTACCCTTGCTTTTAGGCAGTGATGTACCAGACCCTGTTCTAAAGCTATCTAGGAAATATTTCACAACCATCTTCTGTACTTCTTTTCATTTACTGAATGGTAAAATACCTAGTTTCCCATCTTTGCTTATAGAAATTTTAGAGATAAAAGTAGATAATCTGAAAAAGATGAGTAGGTAATGTTTTCCTATGCAAAGAGTAAGGCTTTGGAATCAGGAAGGCATATGTTTGAATCTCAGCTGGCAAATCAGAAAAATAACTACTTCTGGGGTGAATATGAAATTTGAATGTGATTATAAATTTAATAAACTCAATAAATTTTAATTCCCTCTTCTGTTTTCCCCCACAATTAGAAAGACTGTTCAAGACTTTTTAAAATTTACAACCTTTTGTCTCTCTCCTTTGAGGGTATGAGATAAAACTTGCTATAGATACATAGAGGGGTAATAGGAGTTTAAATACTGATAAATTTTCACGTTTTAGTAAATTAGAATCCATGTCCTTATTTGTATCCTGGTAGTATTTTAAAACTTAATATAGTAATTATTTAACAGTGTAATGTCAGCAGCAGCACTGATGACAGTTTTTAACATGACCACCTCCTTTCATAAGTGTACTCTTAATTATGAATGTATCCTTATATTGAAAAATAATGACACTTCACATTTGCATGTTTACACAGAGTTTTCATATAATTACATTTAACCTTTACCACTTTGCGAAGTTAAGTAACATTTAAGAGGGGCTGATTTTTCTTTTAAGTCCTTAACTTTTGTCTGCTTTTTTTAAATTTCTAGACAGTTCAATTTGTTCAGGGAATTTTTGTTGAAAAATATGACCCAACGATAGAAGATTCCTACAGAAAGGTAAAATATGAAACTTGTATACACATGCTTACAAGTAGTTTCTTATGACGTTAAAACTTGATCCATGGAATTGCTTTTTTGAAAATAGTTTTGAGAAATGATACAGATGTTCTGTATTTGTTTTTAAAAGTTTCACCAAGACAAAATACTTTTCGTGGAACACTGCTTATTAGCTATAGAGAGCTCCATGTTCTGTTACTGATCAGTAATCTGTTCTTTAATGTACACATTTTCCTGGTGGGAATTCTTTTAATGTAGAAAAATTGCATATAAATAGGTATATTTTTGATTACTCTTTTTGTGAACTAAAATTAAGAACACTTTATGCTTGAAGTTATACAGTAACTGAAAGTTATTTTTGTTTAGTTGTATAATAACTTAAAAAATATTTCTCCTTTAAACTGTAAAAAGTTAAAGAGTTGGATTCTGTAACACCAGAACACCAAGAGTAAAATTGCTAACTGTGGACTTTGCATGATAATGGTGTGTTGATACAGGAAGGTTCATTGATTCTCACAAGTGTACCGCTCTGATGCAGGATGCTGATAGTGGGGGAAGCTAGCAGGGAGCAGGAAAAGGGTGTATGGGAACTCTGTACTTTCTGCTCAGTGTTGCTGTGAACCAAAAGCTGCTTTCTAAAAAATAAAGCTTATTTAAAAGGAAAAAAAATTTTAATAGTTGGTCTTGACAAAAAATACTATTTTATTTAACTATAAGACTAGCTAGAATTGTGGAGAATTTTCATGATTTTATTTCCCAAGTATGTTATGGGGGGGAAGAGACAGTGTTGTAAGAAAGCCTAGTAACCAACGATATACCCCACTGCCCCCCAAAAAGATTAACTTGCCTTTCAACAAATAAGAAAGGGTTGCTTTGGTAGATGTTTTAGAATTTACCTTTAAATAGTGCTATAACTTTTGCTGAATTAAGTTCATCAAGCCTACTGGCAGAGCAGTTTCATTATCTGTAAATTGGAAACAAAATTGTGATATATATTGAGAAACTACAGACCTGACTCATTGTTCATTGAACATGCCCATTCACAGATTGTGCAGGTTGTTATCATATTTGTCCCGTAAGTGGTAGATAGTGAGTTTGTAGATCCACCTGTGGTGCTCCTCATCAATTCCTGATCTGACAGAGAAGCAGAGTTTAAAATAGTCCTTAGGTTAATACGTTTATTTTTAGAAGACCATGTTGCATTACTGAAATTTCCCCCAAATAAGTTGCTGGTTAAAGCTTTAACTACAAACGGAGATCTGTACCTTGAATGCTGAAGCACTTTTCTTAATCCCTTCTTTATTAAACATTTTCCTCACAGCTAATAGTTGATACTTTCTTTAGGACAACCTTCTCTTCTATAAAGCCCTGGGAAAGTAGAATTCAGTATATGAAATTTCACCTTATACACACAGCTTTTCCAAAGAAGTACCTTTTTTTAAAGTCTTGAGAACTCTATAGGTTCAGTGTTATTGTGTTCCCTTTATCTCTTAAGAATTTCCTTTGTATTAAATTTGGGCATATTTTAGTAAAACTTTGACAACTTGAATCTGGTAAGTTGGCAAAGTTTTCTTTACCCCCCAGATATTGGCTGTTTTGAGCTGCTTTTGTGCTTTGTTTTGAAGATAATATAAATATACATACTTTATACATTTTTTTTCCCTGTTAGAACTATACCTGTTTGTTGCAGCTTTTCCTTAAGTTGCAGAATATGACCATTGGCTTCTAATAATAACAGCAATCATTACTCAGAGTTTATAGTGGTCAGAAAAATATCCAAACTCAGGATTAGCAGTCCTAGCTTCTGTATTATTAATAGAATGTGTTTGAGACCTCCTGTTCTTTACTGTAGTACCAACTTGGTCTCCACCAATACAGCAAACTGCTAGAGAAAGGCTTTGTAGTTGTTAATAGGGACTTTGAGTGAAGAGGTGGGAGGAAAACAGACTGACATTTTGATGTTACTTTTTCATCCCCCTCCACCCCCCACCCCCCTGCCCTGACCCTAACAGCAAGTTGAAGTAGACTGCCAACAGTGTATGCTCGAAATCCTGGATACAGCAGGAACAGTAAGGATGTTTTCTCTTTTTTTTTGGTGGGGGTGGGGTGGGTGGACAGATTTTCATTTGTGAACAGTGTATGGTCACCTGAATGATTTCTGTGAGTAAAAGCATTTGTTCTGATTAAGAACGTTAAGTCTCTAAACGTAGGGCTTCCTAAATTTTCTTATGTGTGTGAAACTATCTATGATGTACTTAATGCCCACATATCACTATTAAATTGTATGTTGCGCTCACCTACAGAATCTGTGTGTTGAGTTTCTTTTCCCTGTATTGAGGTAAGGATTATGCTCTTAGTGCTTTAAACGAACAAACAAAAGGAAAGTATTTTAAATACAGAATTTTAGTTAAAATAGGTATTTCTCTGGGTTTAAATAAGACTGACTCTTGACACCATGGTCATTCATTTATTTAAAAAACTTTTTTTGCTTTTTATTAGCATTTTAACATCTCAAGGGACTGGTGACAGATACGTGTGTTCTGACAAAAATCCTTAGGATTATTTTGAGCCTCATTTTTCACATGCTTAAATGAGTATAATGACGTTTAGTACATTATAGGGTGCTTATAATGATCAAATGAGATAGTGATTATAAATCACTTGGCACAAAATGTCTTTTATATAGTATGAGCTCTGTGTATTTGCTTTTATTTTCATTGTCTTCATTTGTCCTCACCTTTTTAATTGTTTAATTAATTAATGATGGTTTTATTCTGCCACAATTATACTACCACAAAAAATGCACACATTAAATGATTTTCTTTTCTTTTTTTTTCTCCATATACGTAGACTTTACCTATTAGGCAATTCCTAGCTTTAAAATGGATGGTATTCTTAAATGTTTTAAGTTGTTTTAAAATTCAGCACAAATATTCCCACTATAATTTTATAAATGGTAAGAAAGCTTCAGATCAAAAAAAAACTTAAGCAGACTGGAGCAATTAGAGTACAAATTATACCATATTTTTCTATTCTTTTGTGGGAAAATGGATCTTGATTCCAACAGGAAGCTTTGGATCACTGGAACGCCTTCTTTCTTATATCAGCTGAATTGAGACCTCCCCCTCTTGCCACTTCGTCCAACCCCCAAATTTTGTAGCTTCTGAATCAGCAATAATTCTCCTTTGTTCCCAAAGACCCCAACAGTTAAAAAAAAAAAAAACTTTCTATTTCTTCCTTTCACAGCCTCCACAAGTGTGAGGGCATTGTTTCTTCCTCCTCTTGTCCAAATTAAAATTTTCCCCTTCTGCAGAGATCTTCGGCTTGTGCTCTCAAATATCTTGTATTTCTACCATCCTAGCACTCAGCATGCTGTGTTGTAATTTTCTGTTTACTTCTCTGTCCCCAGTGCCTTGCATAACGTCTGGAAAGTAGTTGATGCTCTTTGATCTTGTTCTAGATCACTCCTTACTCCTTGAGGATTTTTGCTTACTTTCTCCAACACTGCTTTAGTCCGAATTCTTGGTGATTTTAGTATCCAAATAGAATCTTTACGGGTAATATAGATGATCCAGTAGCTTGGCCTCTCAGTTCCTTGACCTCCACCCTGCTTCAGTCATTCATGCCCGTGTTCTTTACCCTAGACTATATGATTACCAGTAACACAATACCATCTTAAATCTCATTTTCAAGTGCCCTACTCTCTACTAACCATCTCTTGTTTCTCCATCTCACTTCCTTTCATACCTTTCAACCTGACTGTAATCTGCAGTCTGTTAAATCTAACATCTTTGATTATCTATCATATCCTCAACCCCCTCTTTATACAGCTTCAAGTCCATGGTCTGTCATTCATAATCAATCCCTCGGATATATCCTCAACCTTCTTGACTTTTCAGCAACCTTTGACTCAGTAGATCATTATCCTTATCTGTAAAAATTTTATTCATTTGACTTCTAGGAAACAACACTTGCTTGCTTTTCCCCCTGTATGATTCGTTACTCCTAAGTCTCCTTTCCTGATTTGTCTTCATTTCCCCAACCTCTTAATGTTGGAGGGCCTCAGGGTTCAGTACTTGGACTTCTCTTTTCCAAAAACCACTACCTTGGACATCATCTTTTGTAGCACCAAAATAATTAAAATCTGTATATAAAAAGGAACTATATGCAGTTTTTCTAAATCACACAGAAACAAATTAAAGTGGTTAAGATTTCCGTTCTAATTCTGTAGTTGTTTCTAGTCATGTACGTAGGGGACAGGAACATTCATGTCAAATTTTCCAGAAACCGTGTATCACGTCTTATGTTTCCTGTCATGATAACATGTAATAAAGAATTCAGGGCTTCCCTGGTGGCGCAGTGGTTACGAATCTGCCTGCCAGTGCAGGGGACACAGGTTTGAGCCCTGGTCCAGGAAGATCCCACATGCCGCGGAGCAACTAAGCCAGTGCACTACAACCACTGAGCCTGCTTTCTGGAGCCCGCGAGCCACAACTACTGAGCCTGCGTACTGCAGCTACTGAAGCCCGTGTGCCTAGAGCCCGTGCTCCGCAACAAGAGAAGCCACCGCAATAAGAAGCCCACGCACCACAACAAAGAGTAGCCCCCGCTCACCGCAACAAGAGAAAGCCCGCGTGCAGCAACGAAGACCCAATGCAGCCAAAAAATATTTATATATACATACATACATACATTAAAAAAAAAATTCAGTAGCTCACTTGTGATTATTCTGATTTAAATTGTTTCAATATACATTTAAGAAGTCATATTTATAATTGCATATTTTTTATTATAGGAGCAATTTACAGCGATGAGAGATTTGTATATGAAGAATGGCCAAGGGTTTGCACTAGTATATTCTATTACAGCTCAGTCCACATTTAATGACTTACAAGACCTGAGGGAACAGATTTTACGGGTTAAGGACACAGAAGATGTAAGTATTTCTCTCTATATATAGCATACTGCCATCTCTCTGTGGCCAAATAATAAGTGTCCATTTTCTCTATCAGTAGAGGATTTAGAGGGTATTTACCATGCGCCTAAGAGCCCTGGTGACCAAAAACGTTTTTAAGCTTTCTAAATTTACCTACAGATAATACGCTGAGATGATTAGAAAAGAAGGACACGTATGTAAAGTTCTTCTTTCTCTACTGCACTTATGACCTACATGGTGCTATGTGGGTCATAAGTGGAGTGGAGAAAGAAGAATCAAAGAGTACTTGGTAGAAGAAGGGGGACTCCAGTTGGGCTTGGAAAGTTGGTAGTTATGTCAGAAACAGTGTTCAGAGAACATTATTAAGAACCGTAATGCTGTGTTCCTATCTCTAAAATTCTGTTGGTACAGTTTTTACTTAGTTATTTCCTTTTAATTATGTTAAAGATCTTAATTAACTTACATTTTTATATATTTTTTTGTTTTTGTTTTAGAATTCTTATTTTAATGTTAATTTTTTATTGAAAATATACTGTTTTAGAATTCTTGTCTTATTTGATGAATAGCATCCTTGTTGTTTTGCCTTTTTGCAAAGATTAAATGTATATTTTACGTTTGTCTCAGTTTTGAGCTACAGAAAGTTCCTTTTTCAAAAGTTGTATAAATTAGGATATAAAATTTCATTTGTACCTTCTTTTCTGTTTTTGTGTGTTCTCTCTCATTATTAATGGGAACATAGGCACCTGCTTAAGACCTCAACTTTGGGTAATACTGTAGGCGGGAGGAATTTGCACCATATGACTCATGACCAACCATAACCTAATGAATAGTTCTCTTTCTTCCCATGACTAATTCATCTAAGAGAGTTCTCTTTTCATAGGCAATTACATGCAAATCACTGAATTCTGGTAATGTTAATCTCTTTATCCCATGTAATAAACTAAAGATTGAGTTGTAGATGAAGACATAGCTACTCAGTGGCTGTATTTCTATTCTTTTCCTTAATATCTCACCTAAGCTAGTCTTCAGATCTAGATGTCAGTTGTAGAAGTAAAACTTATTAACGTGTTGGTCTTGCCGCTGCTATTGGCATTTTTTGGTCCTGTGAAATGAGGCACTTAAAACACACCAAGACAATGAGTATTGCAGGAGGTTCCTTTTCCTTCAGATTTTTCTACTTGGAATTCAGCCATTAGCATTAGTCCACCTGAGCATTTTGGGATTATAGTCTTAAAATAAGTTAGCAGATCAGTGTTGTAGAATCTTGTCCATATTTTTTCTGTCTCTTCCCCCTCCATTTTCCCCCCAATGCACGTACGTACACCTTTTTTTAAGCACTTGATGAAGATTATACTCCTAACTAAGACATTTCAGTTGGTGGCTGGTAGTTGCTTACTTATAAAAGGCTGAGTAACAAGTATGTTAGGGCTTATTATATGATTTTTTCCTTCTCGCAGGTTCCAATGATTTTGGTTGGTAATAAATGTGACCTGGAAGATGAGCGAGTAGTTGGCAAAGAACAGGGTCAGAATTTAGCAAGACAGTGGTGTAACTGTGCCTTTTTAGAATCTTCTGCAAAGTCGAAGATCAACGTTAATGAGGTAAACTACAGCTGCTAGGCAGCACAAATAAGTGCCTTTTTAGTTTCCTTTCTTTCAAGTTAACAGCCAAAAACATTTTTTTAAAAAGAAAAAGTGGTGTTCTTTTAAGTAGTCTTTTTATCTATCAATTTATGGAAAACACTAAGTAATTCCTAGAAACCATATTCCTTCTCTTATATGAAATCACTTTGTTGGCTGTGATGAGGACACTTATATTTACCTTGTTGGCAAAGAGGTGGTTTAAGTTAAAGAATATGTTTTTTAAAGTCCTGCTAAGCCTCTAAATGATAAGCCAGAAAGTGGTGTGTGAAAATTGTCACATCACCCTTGTATTATAACAATTACCTATACAGATGTGTGTAAAAAGGTTGTAAAGTCAAGTAGAAAAATAAAAAAATAGAAGTAGTTACTGTAATGAACTTATATTGTACAGAAAGATATCATGGAATTTGGTGTTTTGAGTCCTGCTTCCCTTTGGTGCATGACTCAAAGGGAAGAATCTGTGTGAGTGTGGATGGATACAGAACTATAATTCACTCGGTCTTTTAGGCCTGATACAGCAGGTTGCACAAGGCTTTTTTTGTCCGTGACTTAACTACTCCACTATCCTGAGAACATAGCTGGGGACAGGAATGCTTAACAAGTAAGCTTGCCTGCCTGGATGTAAAGGGCCAATAGTTTACCGGATCCCTAAAAGATTAGTGCAATCCCCAACTGCGACCACTACATCCAAACAAAATCTTAAGAGTTTCCTTTGCTTTTTGTTAATTTTAACATAAGCCTTTTTTTTTTTTTCTTAAAAAAAAAAAAAAAGCAGAATAGGCTTCTTTCCTTTCCCAGTAGTACAAAAGTCTTCATTTGCCAGTGTGCTTGCCATTTGTAGCATCACAGGTAATCAGTCAGAGTTCAGCACACTTACAACATAGATGAGAGTTAAGACTGGTTTAGGTTATCAGAGTCCTCTGGTGTGTTTTTGCTTATAATTCCTCTCTGGCCTTTGGTTCTTTTGGTCACTTTTCCTTCACTGATATTATGGTTGTAGACTATTATTTGACTTTTTAAATGACCAAATTACTTTAAACGTGTGGCACGAAGAAAATTTAAGGTTGTGGGACTTCACTGGTGGCGAGGTGGTTAAGAATCCGCCGGCCAATGCAGGGGACACGGGTTCGAGCCCCAGTCCGGGAAGATCCCACATGCCGCGGAGCAGCTGAGCCCACGCGCCCACGCCCTAGAGCCCGTGCTCCACAGCAAAGAGAAGCCACCGCAATGAGAAGCCCGCGCACCACAATGAAGACCCAACGCAGCCATAAATAAATAAATAAGTTTTACAAATAATAAGTCAAAGCTTGTCTTTCAGGTAAAACCAGTTTTAATAAATACATAAAAATAAGAAATTCATAAATTTTATTTATTCAGCAAATATTCATTGTGTTCTTATGTTCCACTGTGTTAGGCACCAGGGTAACAGTCATTTAGACAGACACTATTCTTGCCCTCAAGAAGTTTACATCCTAATGGGGAACAAGTCCTGCTGAGATCTTCAACAACAGTTATTTGTAATTCACTGCCAAGTAAATGAAAGGAAGTATGAAATGCTTCCAGTTTCAACTTTCTCTGTTGTGGAATTACAGTTTCATAGATGTTATCCTGAAAAACACGGCTGATCATAAAATGTTGATTTTTGGTTTAGTCTCCCCCACACCACCACCAAAAAAGAAAAGAGAGAGAACTTTAAGGTAAAACACATAAACACATGAGGTAAAACGATGAGCTTGGCTAGGGGAGTAGTAGTGCACGGTCACCATCTGCAGGATGATTGGCCTTAGAGATATAGTTCCTGCTGTCCTGTGATCACCCTCACTGGTACCCGACCACCAAGTTCATAGGGCTCGGCTGAGGTTGAGTTGGGCCAGGGTCCAGTGAGCACAGTGGACCGGAGGTATTCCTTACCTTTCACGCATTACCTGTTTGTGGGAACTTACATGCTACTAGATCTCCCTCCTCTGGGTTTCAGTTTCCCATGCAGCAGAGGTACTTTTTCACAGTAGCCTCGTTGAAATCAACCATTGACATGAAGGTTTATAAAACAAAAATAGAAAAAAAATACAACAAAATGAAATACATTAGCTACTTAAGGTTCTTTACTCTTTTGGAAAAGATACAAACTTTATGCTAGAAATTCTTGAGAGTGTAATAATTTCTTTCTTTTAATATTTCTCTCTTGATAGCCTAATAATCCAACTATGGAGTTTTGGGGGTAGTTAATAGTTCCTCAGACAGCTAATGCCTTGAAAATATGTGTGTGATTTCTGAGTGCCTGAAGATAGAGAGATCATACTTTCACATGATTGAACTCTTGGACTCAAGTTTGAAATCATACAGGGACATCCTGCTTAACTAAATTGCCCTCTAATTCTCTACTATCTATATCAGAGAATATATAATTTTTTTAAAAAAACTCTTGGGACTTCGCTGGAGGTCCAGTGGGTAAGACTCCATTCTCCCAATGCAGGGGGCCCAGGTTTGATTCCTGGTCGGGGAACTAGATCCCGCATGCACGCCGCAAGTAAGAAGTCCGCATGCCTCAACTTAAAAAAAAGGTCCCACATGCTGCAACGAAGATCCCACGTGCCATAGCTAAGACACGGCACAGCCAAAATAAATAAGTAAAAATAAATATTTTTTTAAAAAACTCATCATTTTTGTTGTGTTTTGAAAGTAGTACATAGTTGTATCAGAATCACATCAGTCTTAATCAAGAATTAATTGTTCTTTGCTGATGCTGGAATAATAATTGGAATCAAAACATCCCAATTAAGGAATGATAGAGGGATTGAGAAATTATTCTGTGTTCCCTTTAGATTTTTCTGTAGTTCAGAAGGATGAGGAAGAACCTAGACCGAGGGCTTTCACCATATCTAACCCAATAACTATAGTTCGAACTTGCCCTCATCACTGCTGCTGTGAGGTAGGCACCGTTTGCCAAGGAAATCCTTAAGGGTAATACCACAAAACCAGTTACCATTTTGTTTAGTACCAGAAACCCATGGCTACCATGAAGAAACATGCTGTTTTGATTAATTTACTATTTTAGTTTATCCTTTTGTTATTTTTCACTTATAGATTATGCACTGAGGCTGGGGAACTAATGAGATTTTGTTTATGGCTTATGAACATTAAGTTCTTGAAGGGCTTTGGAGCTGTGAAACAGAAACTACCATTTTGTTCATAAACTCTTATGTTTTCAACTTTCTTCAAAATAAGATAATAGAATTAAATGGTTGAAAGAAAATGGGAGAGTGTGTAGGATGGACCAGAAAGAAAAGAATATAAATGAATCAATAGCTTTGGGATAAATCTGTTTATCCCAAAGGGGGGTAAATGAAGGGGTCCCCCCTTCAACAGTTAATTTAGGCTTGTAATCTTAGGACCATTATTTTTTAAATTGAAGTATAGTTTGCTGTACAATGTTATATGTTATAGGTGTACAGTGTAGTGATTCATAATTTTTAAAGGTTTTAACTCCATTTATAGTTATTATAAAATATTGGCTATATTCCCCATGTTGTACAATATATCGTTGTAGCTTATTTTATACCTAATAGTTTGTACCTCTTAACCCCTACCCCTATATTGCCCCTCCCCTCTTCCTCTCCCCACTGGTAACCACTAGTTTGTTCTCTGTATCTGTGAGTCTGCTTCTTTTTTATTATATTCACTAGTTTGTTGTATTTTTTAGATTGCACATATAAATGATATCACACAGTATTTGTCTTTGACTTATTTCACTTAGCATAATGCCTTCTAAGTCCATCCATGTTGCTGCAAATGGCAAAATTTCTTTCTTTATAGCAGAGTAGTATTCCATTGTATATATACACCACATCTTCTTTATTCATTCATCTGTTGATGGACAGTTCCATATCTTGGCAGTTGCAAATAATGCTGCTATGAACATTGGGGTGCATGTATCTTTTTAAAAAATATTTATTTATTTACTTCTTTACTTACTTACTTTGGCTGCGCCAGGTCTTAGTTATGGCACTAGGGATCTTTTTTTTTAGTTGCGTCATGCGGACCTCTTAGTTGCAGCATGCATGTGGGATCTAGTTCCTGACTAGGGATCGAACTCGGGCCCCCTGAATTGGGAGCATGGAGTGTTACCCACTGGACCACCAGGGAAGTCCCATGGGGTGCATGTATCTTTTCAAATTAGTGTTTTTGGGTTTTTTTGGATATATACCCAGGAGTGGAATTGCTGGGTCATATGGTAGCTCTATTTTTCGTTTTCTTGAGAAACCTCCATACTGTTTCCCACAGTGGCTGCACCAATTTACATTCCCACCAACAGTGTAGGAGGGTTCCCTTTTCTTCACATCTTCATCAACATTTGTTATTTGTGTTCTTTTTGATAATTGCCATTCTAACAGGTGTGAGGTGATACCTCATTGTGGTTTTGATTTGCATTTCCCTGATGATGAGCGATGTTGAGCATCTTTTTATGTGCCTGTTGGCCATCTGCATTTCTTCTTTGGAAAAATGTACATTTGGCAAAATATTACTAACTGGTGAATATGGGTGAAGAAAATACATAAGTTCTTGGTACCTGCAACTTTTCTGTAAGTTTGAACTTTTTAAAAAATAAAGCAAGTATAAAGATATAAGTGAAGCATTAACTATTCTCTTAATAATTAGGTTTTTGAAGCATCAAAGATTCCACTTCACTATCTTGTTTTTTTAACTACTAATTCTTTTTACTAATTTGTTATTGAATATCTCTAAAAGCAAGTGTATTTCCCTCATTGTAAGTACGTAAGTTGTGCTTTACCCTGACTGAAAATCAACTGAGGCTTCTTAGAAACCTGCTGTTAAAACAAAGCAGCAAAATAGAGATCCAAGAGCAGAATAGTATTTCACAGAATCAAGATTGTTTTGTGGAACAAGGTCTCAAATATTGGTTAAATAAGTACTTTTTCTTGTTTTTATTTAGATATTTTATGACCTGGTCAGACAGATAAATAGAAAAACACCAGTGGAAAAGAAGAAGCCTAAAAAGAAATCATGTCTGCTGCTTTAGACCCACAATAAGCAGCAGCTCTGAGCCAGGTAAGATGCTAAAAGCAGAGCAGATACCTTTCTCATCCTCTTATTTGGGGCTTTCCCCAACATTAACCACTTCCCATTTCACCTCTTAGGGTATTTCCAGGCTTCTGTAATTTGTAAATGTTTTATATAATTTATAGATATGTTCATCTACTGGATAATTTGTCTTTTTCTCCATGAGATTCTAAGCTGTCTGAGGGAGGGCAAGGATCATGTCTTGTTTTACTCACCAGTACATCCCCAGTACCTGGTACAGAATGGGTGTTCAAACAATAGTGGTTCAATGAATAGAAAGCCTTCCAAGGTCACACCGAAGTTCAAGCTGAATTGAAGTGGAACAGTGGTTTATCTGAAAATAAATTTTTTTTTTGATGAAATATTTCAAAGTGAGCACACATATATATCAGTAATAGTCATTCCTCCTCAGATGTAATCCCAGCCCTGATTCCTGACACAATGGATTAGTTTTGCCTCTCTTTGAACTTAACAGAAACAAAAACACTTAATGTGTTATTTTATGTGTGGCTTCTTTCACTCAGAAATGTTTTTGAGAATAATCCTTGTTGCATACAGCAGTAGTTTATTTTTATTGTATGACTATACTAGCAATATATTTATGTATTCTGCTGTTGATGGACATTTGGGTTCTTTCCAGGAACAAGTATGGTGCCTGTGCACTTTTTATTTTTTCTTTTTTTTTGAGATGGTCATATGGTTTTTATTCTTCAATTTGTTAATATGGTGTATCACATTGATTTATTTGCATATATTGAAGAATCCTTGCATCCCTGGGATAAATCCCACTTGATCCTGGTGTATGATCCTTTTAATGTGCTGTTGGATTCTGTTTGCTAGTATTTTGTTGAGGATTTTTGCATCTATATTCATCAGTGATATTGGTCTGTAATTTTCTCTTTTTGTAGTATCTTTGTCTGGTTTTGGTATCAGGGTGATGGTGGCCTCATAGAATGAGTTTGGGAGTGTGCCTTCCTCTGCAATGTTTTGGGAGAGTTTGAGAAGGATGGGTGTTAGCTCTTCTTTAAATGTTTGATAGAATTCACCTGTGAAGCCACCTGGTCCTGAGCTTTTGTTTGTTGGATTTTTTTTTTTTTTTTTTTTTTGCACGGTTCGCGGGCCTCTTACTGTTGTGGCTTCTCCCATTGCGGAACACAGGCTCCGGATGCGCAGGCTCAGCAGCCATGGCTCACGGGCCTAGCCGCTCCATGGCATGTGGGATCTTCCCGGACCGGGGCACGAACCCGTGTCCCCTGCATCGGCAGGCGGACTCTCAACCACTGCGCCACCAGGGAAGCCCTTGTTGGAATATTTTTAATCACAGTTTCAATTTCACTACTTGTGATTGGTCTGTTCATATTTTCTATTGCTTTCTAAGAATTTGTCCATTTCTTCCAGGTTGTCCATTTTATTGGCATAGAGTTGCTTGTAGTAAGTAGTCCCTTAAGATGCTTTGTATTTCTGTGGTGTCTGTTGTAACTTCTTTTTCATTTCTAATTTTATTGACTTGAGTCCTCTCCCTCTTTTTCTTGATGAGTCTGGCTAATGGCTTATCAATTTTGTTTATCTTCTCAGAGAACCAGCTTTTAGTTTTATTGATCTTTGCTATTTTTTTCTTTGTTTCTATTTCATTTATTTCTGCTCTGAATCTTTATGATTTCTTTCCTTCTGCTAACTTTGGGTTCTGTTTGTTCTTGTTTCTCTAGTTCCTTTAGATGTAAGGTTAGATAGGTGTAAGGTAAGATTGTTTATTTGAGACTCCTCTTGTTTCTTGAGGTAGGCTTGTATAGCTATAAACTTCCCTCTTAGAATTGCTTTTGCTGCATCCCATAGGTTTTGGATCGTCGTATTTTCATTATCATTTGTTTCTAGGTATTTTTTGATTTCCTCTTTGATTTCTTCAGTGAACTCTTGGTTATTTAGTAATGTATTGTTTAGCCTCCGTGTGTTTGTATTTTTTACGTTTTTTTCCCTGTAATTGATTTCTAACCTCATAGTGTTGTGGTCAGAAAAGATGCTTGATATGATTTCAGTTTTCTTAAATTTACTGAGGCTTGATTTTGTGAGCCAAGATGTGATCTACCCTGGAGAATGTTCCATGCACACTTGAGAAGAAAGTGTAATCTGCTGTTTTGGGATGGAATGTCCTATAAATATCAATTAAATCTCTATGGTCTGTTGTGTCATTTAAAGCTTCTGTTTCCTTATTAATTTTCTGTTTGAATGATCTGTCCATTGGTGTAAGTGAGGTGTTAAAGTCCCCCACTATTATTGTGTTACTGTCAATTTCCTCTTTTATAGCTGTTAGCAGTTGCCTTATGTATTGAGGTGCTCTATGTTGGGTGCATATATATTTATAATTGTTATAGATTCTTCTTAGACTGATCCCTTGATCATTATGTAGTGTCCTTCCTTGTCTCTTGGAACATTCTTTATTTTAAAGTCTATTTTATCTGATAATGAGTGTTGCTACTCCAGCTTTCTTTTGATTTCCATTTGCATGGAATATCTTTTTCCATCCCCTCACTTTCAGTCCCTAGGTCTGAAGTGGGTCTCTTGTAGACAGCATATATATGGGTCTTGTTTTTGTATCTATTCAGCAAGCTTGTGTCTTTTGGCTGGAGCGTTTAATCCATTCACATTTAAGGTAATTATCAATATGTATGTTCCTATGACCATTTTCTTAATTGTTTTGGGTTTGTTTTTGTAGGTCCTTTTCTTCTCTTGTGTTTCCCACTTACAGAAGTTCCTTTAGCATTTGTTGTAGAGCTGGTTTGGTGGTGCTGAATTCTCTTAGCTTTTGCTTGTCTGTAAAGCTTTTGATTTCTCTGTCGAATTTGAATGAGATCCTTGCCGGGTAGAGTAATCTTGGTTGTAGGTTCTTCCCTTTCATCACTTTAAGTATATCATGCCACTCCCTTCTGGCTTGTAGAGTTTCTGCTGAGAAATCAGCTGTGAACTTTATGGGAGTTCCCTTGTATGTTATTTGTCATTTTTCCCCTGCTGCTTTCAATAATTTTTCTTTGTCTTTAATTTTTGACAATTTGATTACTGTGTGTCTCGGCATGTTTCTCCTTGGGTTTATCCTGTATGGGAGTCGCTGTGCTTTCTGGACTTGGTTGGCTATTTCCTTTCCCATGTTAGGGAAGTTTTTGACTATTATCTCTTCAAATATTTTCTCGGGTCTTTTCTCTCTCTCTTCTCTTTCTGGGACCCCTCCCTATAAAGCGAATGTTGTTGCGTTTAATGTTGTCCCAGAGGCCTCTTAGGCTGTCTTCATTTCTTTTCATTCTTTTTTCTTTATTCTGTTCCACAGCAGTGAATTCCACCATTCTGTCTTCCAGGCACTTACCGTTCTTCTGCCTCAGTTATTGATTCCTTCTAGTGTAGTTTTCATTTCAGTTATTGTATTGTTCGTCTCTGTTTGTTTGTTCTTTAATCCTTCTAGGTCTTTGTTAAACATTTCTTGCATCTTCTCGATCTTTGCCTCCATTCTTTTGCCGAGGTCCTGGATCATCTTCACTATCATTATTCTGAATTCTTTTTCTGGAAGGTTGCCTATCTCCACTTCATTTAGTTGTTTTTCTGGGGTTTTATCTTGTTCCTTCATCCGGTACATAGCCCTCTGCCTATTCATCCTGTCTACCTTTCTGTGAATGTGGTTTTTGTTCCACAGGCTTCAGGGTTGTAGTTCTTCTTGCTTCTGCTGTCTGCCCTGTGGTAGATGAAGCTGTCCTGTGCACTTTCTTGTACAAGTCTTTATGTACATGTGCATGCATTTCTGTTTGGTGTGTGTGTGTGTGTGTGTGTGTGTGTGTGTGTGTGTGTGTATGAATGAAATGGCCAGACTCTACACTATATATGTGGTAGCTTTGGTGGATACTGCTAAGAAATTTTTCCAAGTAGTTGTACCAGTTTACACACCTACTAGCAGTTTACGAGTTCCACATCCTCCCCAAATTTGGTATTGTCAGTCTTTGTAACTTGAGACATTCTGCTGGATGTGTGTTGGTATGTCAGTGTAGTTTTAGAAGTCATTTCCTCCCAGGTGTGGGTTGACTTCTTTCAAATGTTTCTTCTGTAGGTCTGTAGGTAGTAGTCAACTTTAAGTACCACTTAAGTTTTCATTAAGTGAACCCATTGGAGAGAAATTAGTGGCTGCATTGAAGCTGCCTATCACGTAAGCAGCCAGGCCATGTAGGACCATTTGTTTTCCTTTAATTATATATTTAAATCCCCTGAACAGTTTTTACTTATGTTCATCAACTCTGTAAACATTACCATAAAAGAATACTTTCATGGAGTGGATTTATGATGTAATTTGATGCTAATTATGGGACTGTTACTAAACTGGGTCCGCTTAGAGGAAAGTTGGTTGTGCTAAAACTCTTGTAAGTCTCTTGGGTCTGTTTAGTAGATTACATCTTCTGGAGCATCAAATTAACTAATATGTGCTTCCTTAGAGATATGAATGAAACTCTCTTAGGGGAAACAACTGAGTAATTGTACCCCTTTTTGAAATGAAGTAGAGGGAAAATAGAAAGGAGTAAAGGTCACAGATTGCCTCTGGATAGTGAGATTTTGGAAAAACAGCTTCTGGCCAAATGCTTGCTTAGGCTTTTAGTGAAATCTTGAGTCAGTAACTATAAATCATCAGCTCCTTGAAGGTGATTATTGTTAAAGTTGATAGTATTTGTGTTTCTTTAGGTAAGGGTACAAAGGTAGAAAAAAATGAGAACTCCAGTTCCTGTTCTGAAATGTATTTAACTCTTCTACAGTTAGTTGTCTGGCTTTTTTTTTTTTTTTTTTTTTTTTTTTTTTGGCTGGTTTTGTTTTTTTTTTCTGTGCATGGGCTTTCTCTACTTGCGGCGAGTGGGGGCTACTCTTCATTGCGGTGTGTGGGCTTCTCATTGTGGTGGCTTCTCTTGTTGTGGAGCATGGGCTCTAGGCGTGTGGGCTTCAGTAGTTGTGGCACATGGGCTCAGTAGTTGTGGCTTGCAGGCTCTAGAGTGCGGGGCTCAGTAGTTGTGGCACACAGGCTTCGTTGCTCCATGGCATGTAGGATCTTCCCGGACCAGGGCTTGAACCCGTGTCCCCTGCATTGGCAGGCGGATTCTTAACCACTGCACTACCAGGGAAGCCCCTGACTGGCTCATTTTTATCATTATCTTAGCTGACCCTCGTTTAATGTCCAGTTCTCAGAAAATGTCCTTTTAGCTTATGTCTAAAGGAAGAGGTGCCATCTCCTGGCCTGTTGGGAAAATTCATTCACGTACACCCTACAGTGTCCTACTATGAGTTTTACCTTAGAGGAAAGAAATCTTGACCTAAATCTAGAAATAAGACTTTCATCCTGGTTGCATAAATTCTTAGGCTCTGATAGGTAATTCAGCTTACAATATATTTAATGTTACCTGAGATCTCTGTGCATATTTTTGATAATACCAAATAATAGATCACTTAGTAATCAGAATACTTTGCAGAGCATTTTGCTGTGATTATAGACTTGAAGTGCCATGTTGATCCCATTTAAGAAGTACTGAGATACGGAATAAATTTAAATAGCCACTATAAATGTTTTTAGTAAGAGTATGTGAACCTTAAGGGCAGCTTACCTAGCCCTAGCCATTAGGCAAAATCATACTGAAGCGTGTTAGTCTCTTTCTAATATGTCCTACTTTTGAAAACTGAGGAAAGAAATTCATCTTCAGGAAATTATTCCTTTAACCTAATTCTTTTCTGCTGAGCAGTAAACCTAACTTTGAGTCTTCTGCCCTTGAAAATGGGCATCAGCTCTTTCTGTATCATTTCTTCTTGTCCTAGCCTGAATTGGAATAGGTAACCCTAATATAAATAATCATAAAATGGTTGAATAAAGAATTTCCATTGGGAATTTGATGCAGGCATGAGTTGTTTCCTTAGTGGAAAAGGAACCTTTAAAAATAAGATGATAATGGGGTAGAAATGAAATAATCACTGTTTTCCTCTTTACAGACAGGACTGCCAGATATATTGTGAAACACTAAGTACAATAAAACTATTTTTTAAACATTTTTAAAGGGAGTTTAAAATAGCCTTGTTACTATATATGTTTAATATAATTTAGTTATCTAATAATGATCAGCCAAAATCATTATTTCTCTCTGTATTATTAGATATCTACTTATTTACTATCATCTTCTGACATCAAGGTTAACCATATATATCAGTATATATATATCTGTATCTGTTCAATGTTCTAGATTACAGGAATGAAGAACTGTTGCCTAATTGGAAAGTGCCAGCATTCCAGACTTCAAAAAATAAATCTGAAGAGGCTTCTCCTGTTTTATATATTATGTGAAGAATTTAGATCTTATATTGGTTTGCACAAGTTCCCTGGAGAAAAGAATTGCTCTGTGTATATCTCTTGGAAAATAAGACAATAGTATTTCTCCTTTGCAATAGCAGTTATAACAGATGTGAAAATAAATATACTTGACTCTAATATGATTATACAAAAGAGCATGGATGCATT
Source organism: Monodon monoceros (assembly GCF_005190385.1). NCBI lineage: Eukaryota > Metazoa > Chordata > Mammalia > Artiodactyla > Monodontidae > Monodon > Monodon monoceros. Next base: position 83,436,003 of record NW_021703774.1, on the reverse strand, counting down.
TCAAATGTTAGATATTGCTACTATAATCAAATGATTTCATATTGACCTTTTTATCATGTTTCCTCCCTGTCAAGCACTAAAAAGTTGAACCATTATACTTTATATCTGTAATGATATAGATTATGAAAATTTCCCCTCAGACTCATTGCAGCAGATAACTTTTTTGAGTCATTGACTTCATTTTATATTTAAAAAATTATGAAATATCATTCTGTCATTATATTCTAATTAAAATTGTTTGTGCATAATGCTTTGGAAAAATGGGTCTTTTATAGAGAAAAAAACTGGGATAACTGATTTCTATGGCTTTCAAAGCTAAAATATATAATATACTAAACCACCTCTAATATTGCTTCTTGTGTTTTACTGTCAGATTAAATTACAGCTTTTATGGATGATTAAATTTTAGTACATTTTCATTTGGTTTGTGTGTTTTTGTTATTGTTTATAGATTTAAGGCCTTTATTTTATAATGATCACATTGTTTTAAATGCAGCAGTAGCTCCTTCCTGGCTGGTACCTGCAGAACACTTGGCTTTAAACCCCTAAGTAAATGGTGATTTCTCTACAAACAGACCTCGCACTTTCTGTTCTATATATATTTATTCCTATTATACAGTAAAATACATCAGACTACATACAATAGTTTTGTATATTCTCTCTTGATCTTAAAGATTGTATCTTATTGAATAAAATATCCCACTGTGTATTATTTTTATATGTAAAAAGATAAGTTTAATACTGTATCAGGGTTTAACTTTTACTACTTCAAATCTTCCACAGGTTGTAATTTCAAGGGAATCATTTTGCCATTGTTAATTTGTTGAGTATAAGTCCACCAATGAAATGTTACGTAAATATTTTCAAGTTTGCTTTATAATAGATCGAAGAATCTAAGAGAAGTGGGTAAAAGTGAAAAAGCATATAAAGGATGTGTCAGTTGCTTTTTCTTCAACTGTATATGAAGTAGTATAGTGGTAGTCATATGGAAAAGATTGCTAAGTTAAATTTTTAGCTGGCTATATAGTGGTGCTTTTCCTTTCCTTCCCAGTTTTTTTTTCTGTTTTTTACGAAAAGTGGGGCTTAAGTAGGACATGGACCTAGGGTGATATGACTTATGTACACCATAGAGGTAGAGCAAAACAGCTTGTTAGCCACTTAAGTGCTAGAGAAGGAAATAAACAAGCTTAGGAAACCCTGTGCCTTGTCCCTGAATGTTGAGGAGGAAACCAGTCCTAGAAAGTCTAAATCATTGCTCAGGGATCTAGATGCTGTCTCGTGGCAACTAGGTGTGAAGTAGTGTTCATGCCTTGTTGAGACTTCCTAGGAGTGTGGTCAGCCCCATCAGTTACTAAGTTGAAATTTAAAGATCAGATTTCAAATGTAATCTCTGACCAACCTGAGAAAATGTTAAAATATTGTAAACAGAAAATTTGGAAATTGTATTCTTTTAAGTTTCTAATAAACTTAGTTACCTAATACTTACCTTCTGCTGATTCAGTTATACATATGTCTGGGACCGAGGGGCCAAAAATCTCATAAATGCAATAAATTAAAAAAAAAAAATAAGTGAAGCATTAGGGCCAGTCTGTCCAGGTCAGTGTAGCATATTTTAAGGTCCTCTAAAGTCATTCTGCTTTGAAAGTCACCTCTCAAACATTCCTTTGGACTTAAAATCATAGATAAACATCTCATAAGCGAGCAAACATTTCTAAATATTACCTGTTACATAGATTGTGTCGTTATTTGCCAGATTAAGTAGGAAATATTTTAAGTAAGAATAACTCCCAAGTTAAAGTCTGCTTGACTAGGAGCATAACTCGATGTCCTCTGTTTTAGGACATGGTAGGAAAAGACGACAGGTACTGGATTTCTTTGTTACATCTTACACAGTCTACTTGGGATAAAGGTAGAACTGTGAAGAAAAATGCCCTTGTGGCACACAGTGTGCAGAGCAGGACCAGCTGAATTCAGAGACATGCATTGTTATCTCAAAGAAGTCTGCCATTGCTGAGCAAGATGGAAAGGTATCCTGTCAGAAAGTGAGATAGGTGTGCTTTTATATTGTCCCTATGTGAAGTCCTTAGTCTTGGTTCCAGAGGGGAGGGTGCCTGAAAATACGATATATTTTTATAGCAGAAAAATCAAAAAGTCCTCAAGGATATTATATGAATCTCATATGGTGAATATTCAAGAACTGACACCATATCAGTATTTATGGCTATTTAAAATGTATTAACTTTGGTTATATGAGTAATATCTAATTTAAAGGAGGCTTGATGTCACAGTCGGTAGTTTGCTTTTTTCCACTAGAATACGAACAACTTTAATGGCTTCATAGTGTCCCCAAACAATCTTAGTTTTAGAAACTAAGTTAATACATAATCTATAATTTTACCCTCCACCAGGGGGAGCTTCAGTATCAGTTAACACTTCTACCTTTGAATTAAAAGTAGATATTCAAGCCATCTACTCTATAAATACTGTGTGCCTCACAAAGAGGTGTGAAGGCCCTCCCTCAAGAGTTTGCAATTTAATTGGGCAGAGAAGATATAAGAAATTCGCCAGAGATATGAATAGCATTGTAATTCATTGAACTGTGGCCACAGGGCAAATTCTCTTAGGAATGTTTAGAGAGAGATGGATATTGGTGTGTTTTTCTCTTCCCCTACAACTTTGAACGAACCTGTATTTGGCAGCTTGGTTTGCCATCATAGCTGGCTGCCTTTTACTCCTTGGTGAAACCGTGTGCGTCTTTGGAGTTAGAATGTACTTGGAAAAAGTCAATCCTTGGGAAGATACTGATCTTTATTACCAACTTTATGAACATAGGTTACTTGGTCTGAGGCTGTTTTTCTCCACATATGAACATTCTGCATTTTCTGGACCTGCCCAATTTCAAATAGTTTGCCTCATTATCCTCATAGGTACACATATATTTGTCAGTTCACGTATCCGATTTTTGTTTTCAGGACTGAGGGACAGAAAGATACAAAGATTACCTCAGTATTTTCCTTTGTAAGCAATCATAGTAGAATGTTAGAGGGCGTAAAATACACTCATAAATATGTGTGTAGTGAAACCAAAGTGTGAAGAAATTGTCAGGTATTCGGAGGAGGAAAATAACTTGTAAAATAACCTTTTGTTTGTTTGGGTCTTGTACTTATTTAAGGTGCTACTTAAATGTGTGTTAAAATAGCCCCTCTTGACTCAGCTCCAAACTTAAAAGGGCAGAGTGGTTTGGGTGCTTGTCCGGGATCTGGAAGGAGCCCATCTTGCCGGGGAGGAAATGAATGTGAGCTTTGAGGCAGTCTAACCACCCAGCTTTTAGCATTTCTATTCCCCAAAAATGTAAAAACATGCAAGTTATTCTTGAAAATGTAGCATAGACATTGCATTGAACATGGATTTTTCTTACTATAACTTCATCTTGGGTTTGTTGAATGTGTTGAATGTGTAGTGCACTTATTTAATGCCATACCTTGCTTAAATATTCTTGTTGAGAACAGCTGGAGACTTTGAACTGGGTGCCTAGTTCTGTTTTCTGGGAGGCAACATGGATTCTGTTTTGCAGACATCAACAAGAGCTTTAAAAGTGAATTGGGGATGCAAGTTCTTTGGCTTGTTAAGAAGCTTCCTGTGGTTCTGGGCCCAAGGTGTGACATACATTTCCTGCTAATCGCTTCTCTTAAGAAGCATGGGCTTGGCTGTTCGTTTGGAGGAAAAACCTTAATAAACCTTCCCATTTTAAGCAGTGATGTGACTCTTATTTTGAGCTGTTGTTTTCAGTGCATTTTTTTAAACTTAACCAAATGCAAGTTCTTGTGCCTACTTTTAACCATGTAAAAGTTCTTGTAAGGCTTACAGAGCAGAACAAGGCATGATCCTTATAGGCCTACCAGCAAATAGTTAATTGTGCCTCTACTGTATGCCAGGTGCTGGTCTGCGTGTTGGGGCTACACCGGGGAATAATACAAACCAAAATCTGTGTGTGTGTGTGTGTGTGTGTGTGTGTGTGTGTGAGATGAGTACTATGCAGAAGAGTTAAGCAGTGTAAAGGGGCAGGAGTGCTGGGCAGAAGGAATGTGGTGGTAGTGGGTCACAGGTTTAGGTTTCACTGAAGTTGCTCTTGCATAAATATTGGAAATATGTAGCCCATACACCTGCCTGGGGGAAAGCACAGCCTTCCATGCAGTGGGAAGGGTCTGCAGATGCCATAAGGTGGACATATGCCTGGTGTGTTGAAGGACCAGCAAGGAGGCCAGTGTGTCTGGAGCAGAGGGATCAAGGAGGAGAGTAATAGGAGGTAACAGAGAGGTAGTGGGATGGGGGAAGACACTTCCTTCCGCATTTACTAAGTGGAATCCACAGAAGAGCTTTTGGCAGAGGATAAAACATGGTCTGACTCGGCCTACCATAAGGAATACTATTTGAGAATAGCCTACAGAGGGCCCAGGATGGAAGCAGAGGGGCCAGTTAGGGTACTGAATAATCAAGTAGGAAAGTGGAGCCAACAGGAAATGCTGACACATGGAGAGAGAGAGAGAGAGTGAGTGTGTGTGTGTGAGAGAGAGAGAGAGAGTCAAAGATGAGTCCAAGATTTTTGGCCAGTAAGGTAGTGAAGATTATGACAGGAGCGGGTTTGGAAGGGGCAGAGGGAGGGGGCCAGGAGTTCGATTTTGAACATACTAAGTGTGAAAAGTGTGTCACATTCTAGAGTTGTACGATAGGTGGTTGGATATGAGTCTGGAATTCAGAGGAAGAGGTCTGGACAGGAGGCTTACATTTAATATTTAAGAACATGAAGCTGAATAGGATCACCAGGGTTGAGTATAGACAGAAGCGATCCAAGGATTCTGTCATGAGGTTGGGAGATGAAGAATTAGCAAAGGAGAACGCGGAGGTCACTGGTGACCTTGACGGGCTGTCAGTGGAGTGGTAGGGGACAGTGTCTGGAGTAGGTGTAGGAGAAAACGGAAAGAAAGACAGTGGAGATGTCAGGCATGGATTACTGTTGAGCTGGATGAAACAGTGCAGGTTTGTGTGCTAATAGGAGTGGTCCACTGAGGAGGCATGTAAGGGAAGAAGCTGACCCAGATAGGAGCATGGGCGGCTACAGTGGCAGAAGGCAAACAGAATGTGGGATAGAAACTGGTAGGTTACAAAGAACTAATAAAAGGTACCATGAAGAAGTTTTAAGCAAAGTAGCATGAGACAGAAGAGACAGATGCTTTCTGTTCTGGGAGATCTGAAATGCTTCCAGAGAGGGGAGTTGAACCAGGCTTTAAAGGGTGGAATTTTCAACAGGTGTTACAGGCAGATTGCAGGAAAAAGCAAGCGCAGGAAACAGGAACCAGGAGTGATCTGGTTTCAGTTGGTGTTAATGTGGAGAGAAGAGGCTGGAGCCCTATCATGACAGGCCTTGAAACAGCAACTAGTAGGTTGAGCTAAGCAAACAACAAGCGCATAGCATCATCTGGGTGACTTGGAGAGGACAGGGATGGGGGGATTTCAGAAGTGAAGAGGATTGGCAATTACGAGGTTATGAGGCCTACTCCCCACGGATTCTAGTGGTCTTCCCAGGCTTCGTATCGCACTTCATTTTTCCCTCTTTCTCTAATGACGATGATCTCTGAGACTTATAGTTGTGATCATTCCCAAACAAAAGCTCCGTTTAGAAGGGAACCCGCATTAACACTTTGGCACTCAAAGATGTCAGGGAGGATTGAAGAGAAAAGTCATTTTTTGGCTCTGTATTCCTCTGCTTCACTTGACATAATTCTCCCCTCAGACCCTTTGGTACCTACAGGGTGGGTAATTAGTTCCCACCTTCACACCCTCCCAAGTTTTCCTTTCTTTACTGTTACTTCACAGCAGGAGACAGCAGCCCCTCTGGCCCTTCAGACCCTTCCTTTCCCTGGGGATCTACCATTTTGATTAAGAAGGCTCTTTTCCTTAATCCACTCCTATTGGGTAGGTGCCAACTTTCCCACCAAGACCCTATCATTCAGGCCTTCCCTTGCGGGTGAAAGCAAAGCCACAAGCCGCACTTCTGTAGCCCCCGTCTCCCTTGCCCTTTGCATCACTAGTATCTCTCTAGTTGGGTGGGTTGGGGAGTTTGAAGGAGCCACCGGCATTAAGTGATGCTAAGCATGCAGTCTTCCCATTATGGAGAGTAGGATTTGGAATTGTGGGACTAGGCACTGGGCCCTGCCTGCCTTCCCTGGGAGGGGATACATTTAATGGAGAAGTTTAAAGAAGATATTTGATCCCTATGTTCCCTGTAGGGTCCCGAAGCCAAGACCAGGAGCTTTGGAACTCTTCGGGCCTTTGAAATCACTGATACAGTCCCCTAACCCCTTATTTTCTAGAATATAAATTGACTTATTTGAACAGATGCTTGGAACCTCAGATCGGGGATTCTAACACCTGCTTGAGTCAGTCTGCCCGGTGCTCCCTGTGATGAGGAGGAAGCTCCCTAGGCCTGTCCCTAAGCAGTGCACGTAGGAGGCTTTGAGTGACTACTTGGTGGCCGTCCGGGATGAAGTCACCAGCCTTGGCACCTCTGCCTGAGGAGCAGAGTCTATGCAGGGATTTCAGTTGCTGTACTTGAACACCATTTGGAGGAACCTCCAAATGTTGCTACTTCTTGCTTTTAGAAAACTTTTTATGCCTGATACCCTCCCCTTTCCCACCACTTCTACACAAACGACTGATATGCATGCTGCCTTGCTGGGAGACAATGTCTGGAGTGTGGCCAGTAGTGGGGCTGGAGGGAGGGAAGGCGCTGAGCACCCAGCTCTCAACTTCCTTCCCCCTTGCCCCACCCTGACCCTCCACAATTACAATGGGGCAAGCAAAATCTAGCAGACTCGATGTCCCCAGCAGGGGCGGGGATCCCTGGCAAAGCAGGTTAAGAAAAACTACGGTAGGGTAAGTCTGGGGCCAGATGTTGTTGCCAGAAAGGACAAGGAGATGAGCCAGGTCAGGACGACCTGTTGAGAGGGAGCAAGTAGAAGGGGATAAAACTTGGAGGCTGGGGTAAAAGCGATGTCCTCCAGGATGGAAAGAGGGAGCCACTGGGATTGAGCAGGCATGGAAGAGAAGTGGCTGCGGTCATCTGCAGGACCTGAGCTCTGGGCGGCTGGATGACAGCATGCCAGGGGCAGGGAGCTGGGTGGGAGGGGGAGGGGGAGGGCCAGGGCTCCTCAGACAGCCCGTGTTACGGTAGAATTGGCCTGGAAAGCTAGGGTGGAGACGCCAAAGCAACGGGCCAGGGACAGAGGGCACCACACAACAGTTTGGGGAGGGGGCTCAGGATGGGGAGTTTACTCTCTTGAAAGTGATGTTGGCCCCAGCTCCCCTCTCCTGGGGAGTGGAGTGAGAAGTGGGCCTGGGGAGGCAGCTGAGGGGCCTTGACTGCTGGTCTTGCCTAAAGCAGGAGATGCAGGAGCCGGGCTCAGCAGAGGGTTCACTCTGAGGAGTGGAGGTCACGTCGAGAGCCCTGTGCTCCACGGTGCTGGAGGTACAGGAGTGGTGGGAGAGGAGTTGCTAGGGTGACTTACAAAGTAAGTCCTGTGGTTGGGTACAGGCTCAGATAAAGCCCCTGGGGAGGGCTTCGCAGAGGAGATGCCCTCTAAACCGCAGACTGAAAGGTACGTTAACAGGTCAGCCGGTCAGAGGCAGTGGGGAAACAGCAATGCAAAGACCTAGAGGCATAAAAACCCCAAGCTTGGAGCAAAGTGCTCACCTCCCTGGAGCGTCAAGTTGGGGGGTGGGATGTGCCCAGAAGTAAGGCTGAGAAAGTCCATTGGGGTCTGTTGGGAAGGACTGGGCCTCCAGACACCCACGGAAGACAGGCCCAATGAGGATGAAGTCACAGGATCTTGAAGACACTTCCTTCACCTCCTCTGTCCTCCCAGAGCCCAGGCAGCATTTCCTTGCAGCTGCGGGCTCCAGCCTCCGGTCGGCAGGGGGAGGTGAGGAAGGGGCCTGAGGGGGAGGCACAGGAGGAAAGGGAAAGCAGCCAGGGGAGTAACATGTGCAGAGCGGGGGAAACAGGGAAACAAAACCTGATTCTTCCCTTGGATGGGGGCACCTCCCCCAAAAACCAGGTGGCATCTGCTGTGCCTGAACCTGCCCCCCGCCCCCCCCAACCCCCGCCAGTGGGAAGAACTAGGGGGCAGGGCGGAGAGCCCAGAGCTGGGTCGTGGTGGGCTTCTGCCGGAGGTGCAGAGCACACAGGAGGGCATTTTTGGCAGTGATTCCTATGCCCCCGGAACAGGGCGGCTGTCTTGAGGGATGGGTCCAGAGGGGCGTAAAGGGAATGGATTCAGTGGAGTGGAAGCCAGGGAGCGGAAGCGCGGCAGCTGTGGCCTGAGACCTGGTGGAGAGTCAGAGACCCTGCTCCCTCCCCGACCCAGGGCCCAGCCTGGCCAAGATGCAGGGAGAAGGCGGAGTGTGAGGTGCAGTCATGGCTCCCTGCCAGATTATTTTTGCCCCAAGTGTTGTGTTGAGGATTAGGTGCCCGAGAAGGGCTCCCTCCCTCTTTGTTCCTTGGAGGCCTCTCTCTGACCAGTAACACAAAGACGCTTTCAGAGAGCGATGTGGGTGAGAGTGTGGGGTGGCGACACTGACTCCTCAAAACCATCAGAACTTGGCTCGTCCACCTCTCTAGTCCTTGCCAGGAATGCGCGGGCCCTGAGGGTTTACTGTGAGGGAGCGGGCGGGGGTGGGGGTCCTCCCTAGAGCACATCCTCAGGCAGTGGGGGGTCTTCAAGCACCATTCCTGAGCTCAGCCTATGCTGCTGCCCCTCCGTACCCAGCCCCCTACACACGTGCACACACATATCCTTCCACGGAAAAGTGTAAATTGTTTGCCGTTTGGCAAATAGCCCATCCGGGTAATATTTTTACAATGTACAAAAACATGTTCACACTTATTGTCTTCTCTGATCCTTGTTACAGTTCTGTGAGGTAATAGGGCCAGAAGAGGAGACCAAGGCTCTGAGAAAGCTGTTCTTGATCTTTCAGTGTTTTTTGCCCTGGGTCACTTGGTCCGCGCCTGAAGTGACGGTTGCTCATCTGATACATACTGAGCTTCTGCTGGGTTCTAGAGCCCGAGGTGCCTCACGTCCTTCACATCTCACAGCAGCCCTGTGTTTTCGCCATTTCACACCAAGAACAGTGAGGCTCAGGGAGGTTAAGCCACCCACTCAAGCTTACACAGTGACGGGCAAGTGGGTCTCCTATCCTGTTTGACTCCGGAATCCAGTGCCCATGCCCGGGTACCGGCAGAAGTGCCGTGACTGCCCTGGCTGGGGAAGGCACCTGGTGGGCACTGAAAGCCAGATACCCACCGAGAGACAGGCTGTGCTCCCGCTTTATGGAGGCCCTGTAGGAAGTGTTGCTGTGACTCGGGAAAGATGGGGGCGCCCCGCTTGCCACAGCGCTCTGCGGAACAGGGCCACGTGGCGGGGACAGAGCTGAGTCAGGTCTCTGGTCCTCGGGGCAAGTTTGAGTTCGGCTCTCCACCTGAGGGGTGGTGCAGCGGAAGTGCTTGAGGAAGAGGGACCCTCTGGGAAAGAGGGGTCCCAGGGCTGAAGGGATGGGAAGAGAAAGGGACTAGGCAGGCCCTCCAGCCACAGGGACTCTTCTAGGTCCTGCTTGAGGCCAGGGATCATCTACAGACACACTCTGCTCTCAGGGCCACAGAGAAGCAGGTGGGGTCCTGAGCAGATGCCTGAGCCAATCAGGGGACCCCGGTACCTGCCAGGGAAGTGGGCCAGGTGTGAGGCAGACCCCATGCCAGGGAGGGTATCAAATGAACTTCCAGCTTATTTGCATGTCCTAATTAACCATAAAATGAGCCCCAAGGGCAGCATTAAGCTGTCAATTTCTCTCAGCTTCCTTCCACTACTTCCCCTCACACATGGCTCCCCCCACCCACATTCCTGTATCACTTAGGCCACACGCATTCCCATTCACCTCTCCCCTCAGCGGCAGTAAAATAGTCTCCATCATTTTCCAGGCAGGAGCCCAAAAGGGGACGGAGAAGGAAAAATAATGGGGGTGGGGGGACACACATGAATCGGCCCTAATCTTTCATCGTCAAAGCACGGGACTGGGCACTACATCAGCCCTGTCAAGACCCGGTCAAAATTCCGCCACTGGCAGCCAGCATTCCATTTATTCTCCATGCGTGGATAATGCGGGGAGGATGGGTTTTGTTGTTGTTCCTCTTGACTTGGCTTTGGAGTAAATATGGACAGTTTGTGGGGCGGTGTGAAAAGCGCAAGCCTGCAAGTCAGCTGGAACTATTTCAATCCCAGCTCTGGCACTGGGACCCTCTGCAAGTTGCTAAACTTCTCTGAGCCTCTCCATGTGAAATAGGAGTAACAGCAGCTATTTCCAGAATGTGGTAAGGAAATAAGAGCACGAAGCAGGCAGTGCCCAACACCTGCGGATTTTGTGGCAGCATGTGTCACTCATTGTTTAGTTCTGGCCCACGTTACAGTGAGTTTTCATTCCCTTGGATCCCTTCTGGCTAACCTTTGGGTTAAGAGTTTCTTCTTTCTTCCTACTGGACCCCTTGAGTCAGGAACTGGGTCCTTGTCATTGCTCTGTTCTTAGTTCCTATCACAATGCCTGGCACTGGGAAGTGTTCAGAAAGTTTTGTTCAGTTGGTCTGAATCGCAATGACTGTCCACAAAACTGATGCGTCACAGATGAATGGCCAAGAGGTGACCTGGTTTCCTGTAGGATCATTCCTGACTCGGAGCTGGTGCCTTCTTTAATAACTGCTGGATAACTTCTCCCCCATCCAGCAGCCCATGGCTCCCTCCTCTCCGGACTCAGCGATTCAGTAGGTGGAATCTTCACACACACACATTCTACACGTGTGCACACACACACACACACACACACACATCACTCCACCACCCAAGGCAGCCACAGCCAATGGGCCTTCACCCAGGATGGATTTCAGATTTCTGTGGGGAGACAGGAAGGATGGGCAGGGGCTTCCTCCTCCAGAAAGGGCTAGCTCGGTTGGTAAACTCCAGGGAGACACGAGGAAAGAACAGGCTTTGGAGCCAGACATCCCTCTGTTTCAGATCCTGGTTCTTTCATTTGCTAGTAACCTCATATGGGCAGCTTACAGGACCCCTAAGAGCCTCCACTGAATTACCAGGTATTAACAATACCTTCTAGGGTCATTTTGAAGTTTGAAAGACGCGTGCACACTGCCTGGCCAATAGCCATTGCGCGCGCACACACACACACAAAAATTAATAAGCACCTTTCCTCTCGTAGCTTCTGCCACCGAAAACTACACATCTACCATTTGATTGCGTGGGAATTTGAGGGTGACCCTAATCACTTCCCAACTAGAGCTGTGGGGCTGTTCGCTCTAAGCCCCCTCCCTCCATCTCTGCCCCCAGGGGTCCAGGATTCAGGAAGAGCCTCTCTTGTTATTTTTTCCTCTACAATTTGGTATTAAATGCTCTGAGAGCGGGAAGGCGGCTTGCCTCTAATTGCAGCTGTCACTCCCCATCAGGCAGAGGGGAGTTCAGCCAGGAAGAGGTGAGGGAGGAGAAACGGATTGCCCTGCTGGTCAGGCTCGGCCCAAACAGGGACCCACATTGTCTTTTCCCAGCCAGTGGGCGTTCCCTGCCAGGGTGGGAGGGACAGGCAGGCGGGCCCTGGATCTGGCAGCATTGCTCTCCGGACCACGTGCCCAGCACGGCTTTAGGTGTAGCCACGGGTGCCGGAGCTGAGATGCTGCCCCTCCACCCTGGGTTATCCTGGACAAGGTGGGAAGATGAGGCCAAAGGCATTTTAAAATGAGTGCGTATTTCTTCTTGGCTCACCTTGCCTCACTGGTGAATTCACATGTTCTTGTGCCCTGGGTGGAGGTTCTGAGCTGGAGACAGGGTGTTGGGGAAGGAGTGTGTGTGATTCCAGGGCCCGGCGTCTGTTCTTCAGTCAGCCCCTGCCTGCGGCCTGTACTTGGACAGGTAGCACATCCAGGCTTACTTCCTCATCTGGAAAATGGGGATAATACCTGCCTTTCTCGCCCATTTACGAAGGAGATAATGGATATGAAAAGGCTTTCAGACATTTAACGTGCTATACAAATAGTAGCTTTCCTTTCCTGTGCTTCCGGAAAGGCTTGGGGCTTCCCCAAGCACTCCTTATACACACTCCTTAGTCAGCCGTTTCTCAGGGTCCAGGGATGGGCTGAAATCTCGAGGGCAACAGAAGGGGGTGGGAATTTGCCTCTCTGCTCCCACTCCCAGGAGGGCCAGGCTTTACTACCTGTGCCTGGAGCAGCGCTTTGCCAAGGAAGCGAACAGTTATGAGGCTGGGGACACGAGAAACAAGGTCTTTATTGGCGATGTCTCTGGGGAACCTGTGGCCCCAGTGCCCGATCCATGCAGAATGTTACACTGAGGCCTTTGGGGGCAGTGAAGGAACGTCAGAAGGATTTCCTGGTCTTCTCCCCCTGCCCCTCTCCTGCTGTCACCTCCAGCCCCAAAGCAACATACACACACATTCTCTCTCTCTCTCTCTCTCTCTGTCCAGGGACTCTTGCCTCCCCCACCAGCCAGCCCCTAGCACAGCCTCGCCCAACTACAGGCCTGTCAGCTCTGCTCCAGACCTTCTGCTTCTTCTCCCTCCCTTCTCGGCGGAAGGGACTTGGAGTTAGGCTTTTGAAAGCCATACCACCTGGCCTCTTTCCCAGGGGCCCAGCACTGGGAACTGGCCCTTTTGGGTCAGTCAAATTTCTACCTCTAGGATTCAGACCCAAACTGCTGTGTTAACATCAAAGCCAGAGGGTGAGGATTCCAGGGCCTTGGGGCAGCTGGTGGAAGGATTCTCCCCTCGTCTGGGCTCCGAGGTACCTGGGAAGGGGCAATGTCCAGAGCCCTTGGAATGGCCCCGCTTCTTGCCCTTCTGCAAGCGTCCGGCTCTGGGCTCAGAGGCCGTGGGTGTCACCCAGCCTGGTTTCTCCTTCAGCAGCCGGTCACGGTCAGGCCGCACACTACGCAAGAACTTCCTAAAGATGTTTGCTGTTAGGGCAAACCTGCGGCCCAGCTCCCGCGGCGGGCCCCTACCTCCTTTGGGGGCTCCTGCCTCCCGGGTCTCACCCTTCTCCCCACCCTTCTCCAGTTCCGGCAAGTCCAGCCAGTTGCCCACCAGGTCCGCAAAAACGTTGTCACCTAACACCAGAGGCTGTCGATTCCGGCCCCGGGACATCAACGTGGAGGTCCAGTCATCCGGTTCCACCAGCTCTGGCCCCCGCTGGGCACAGCTTTGGTGCTCTGGCAGCCGTGTCCTGGGCGGGGGAGCCAGATCCCTCCCACACACACTCCTAGGAGATGGAAGCTTGGCGCTGCTGCCCAGAGCGGGTTGGCTGGAGGGGGAGCAGCCCGCAGGCCTGGCAGGACCGCTGCCACCCTCCCACTGAGGGGGCTCGAGCTGCGTCCGGGGGCTTTCAGGGCAGCCTGGGGCAGGACCCCCTCCAGAGATCTCCAGCTGCTCCAGTGCTGTCTGCACCTGCAGGAGCTTCAGTTCTTGCAGCGCCCCCATCATGCAGTTCATCTGATCCTGCAAGCCATCGCCCACTTCCTTCATGGACATCTGCAGGGGAGAGAGCACAGGGCCTGTGAGCCAGGGGGAAGGGCTGTTCCCCAAACACACACCTCCAGGGTCATTCCAGCCTGCCACTGACCCCATCTCTGTACAGCCTAGTACACTGCAGATCAGGGCTGGGAGGGGAGGAATTTTGACACGGATATGGCTGGATAAAGGAAATACTATTAATGGCAGCTGGCTTGCTAAGACAAGCACCGTCCTGAGCTACATATATGTATACATATATGCATATGTATAACTAATCTATATTTAATCTCCCCAACTACTCTGTGAGGTAGTATTATTGTTCCTATTTTACAGATGAGGAAACTGAGGCACATAAGTAACTAGCTCAAGATTACATAGAAGGTAAGAGGTGGCACTGAGATCAGTTTGACGGTACAGAAAGTTCCAGTGGCCACCTGTGTCCTTTGTGTCTGTGCCCTCTCCTCCTGAGCCTCCCTGAGATGAGGATGATGAAGACAACAACGATTTGTGAGCAGTTACCATGTAACAGGAGTTGAGCTAAGTATTCTGTGCACATCATCTCATTGCATCTTTATATAAACCCTAGGAGGTTGGTATTATAATTCTCATGTTAACATATGAGTTAACCACGGTGAGGGTGAAGTAACTTGCCTAAGGTCACATGGCTCACGCTGCTGGGACTCAAACACAGGACGTCTCACTCCAAATGCTAGAGTCCTAACCACCAAGCACTGCCTCAGGATGGCTGGGCAGTGGAGGAGGGCTGAGAGGGACGCTAGGGAAGAGGAGGGGCTCAGATTCCCTAAGAGAAAGGGAGGGTAGGCCTGGGGTTTCCTTTCACTGCTGTTCACATCTGGCAGGTCAGGAGACAGATAAGGAGCCATGAAGCTCCTGTTTGCTGAGACCCCTGCCCAGCTCTGCCCAGCCCTTCTCTCCCTTCCCAACACCTGTCCCCTCTCAGCTGCTCTCAAACTTGGCTCCAGTGCTCTTCCTGCCTTCTTGGCCCAATTGGCTCTGCTGTCCTAGCCAAGAGTGGGGACACTGGGGGCCAGTTCCCCAGCCCCTCTGTGGGTGTCTAAGGCCCGAGTCCCAGGTGCCAGCTGGAAGGGGCTAAGAGATTGACTTGGGTGAGGGCCGAGTTTGGAGGCTGGGCAGGGGATGCTTTGTCTGATAACATTCACGAGGTTCCCGTCCCCGGGCCCAAGCTGCCTTGGTTCCGCCAGCTCCCTCCCCAGATCTGCTCATGTTACAACGGCAAACCTCAGGCAAGGGGACCATCTGTTTCTTAAGCCCCCCAGAGACCCACCGGGATCATCTTACCTCCCAGCCTTGTCCTAACGCACAGAGCTAAGCCCACAGCGTGGAGGGGTGCAGGGCCTGGGAGGGCAGGCGCAGAGGCTCTGCAGCGCTGTGCTGGCAGCTGACCCTCTCAGGCTTTAGGGTCACACCCTCCCCTGCCAACTCGGGCTTTGGTAGGGGTTAGGGGCCAGCCCAGGCTCTCCTGAGCCAGCAGTGCTAACAGACAGTGGAGGACTGACTGTCGCTGAGGGCAAGGAAGCCGTTGCTGAGTGTAGGATTGCCCCCACTCTGCAAGAAGTGGTGGTTCGGGGCCTCACGGCCTGGGGTTTGCCAGGCTGCTGGGCAAGCATGCTCCATTTGAGTGGCAGCAGCAGCAGCAGGAGACACAGCCTGTGGCGTGGCCACGCTTGCTGACGGCCCCCTGCTCTGGCCTCTTTGGCTTCTACCTTCCTGACCCCTTCCTTCTGGAGGCAGCTCAGCCACAACTGGAAGACCCAGAGCAGAGTCAGGAGACTCTGAGCCCCAAACCAAACTCCTCAAGGTCCCTTCCCGGCAAACTGCTGCACCGACTCTCCTATTTCTGCCCCCTGCCTCATACCACTCACCCCAACCTGGAACCTCAGGGTCATATTTGGCTTTCCCACCCCACTGGCCGTTCTTGTCCCCAGATGCTGCACATCTGCCCTTCTACCCCCTGCAATGCTGCAGAAGCCTCCTTGCAGGCCACCAAATCAGGCTTCCCGACACACACCTCCGACCCTGTCACTCGCCACTCAGAAGCATAATCTACTCCCGTATACACCCCACACTCCCATCAGAACCTCTTCTGTGATACTTAAAACGCTCTTCCCTGTCGTCCTGCTACTCACAGCTCCTCTGTGCATTTAAGTGCTGGGTCACTGATGAAACATTCATTGAGCATCTACCTCTTGGGGGCAGGGACTGAGATCTACACATCATTGTGTTGCCCCAGAACCCAGCTAGCACCTCTGCACTTACTACATATCCATAAAACATACACTGAGTACCACTGAGCACCCCAAATTGCTTGCTGCCCTCAGTAAGTCACTACCCAGGGAGGAAGGGTCAGGAACCTTTCTCAAGGTTTCATTTCACCAAGAGGCACAGAGTCGGAGCGTGCCAGCTTCCTTCCAGAAGGCTAAACACAGTCCAGGTCAGAAGCGGTGGGAGGAATGAAATGACCCCATTCAATCCCTTCCAGTATGGAAAAATCCTTAAGAAATAATGCTGACATTTTCTACCTTTTTAAAGTGAGAATGAATGTGTGGGTATGTATGAATTCAGGGATGCCCATAAAACAGAGGCCCCATTTAAGTAAATAAGAGCTGAAGTTGCAGCCCTATGGAAAATGATAGTGCATTGGTTAAGATCTTGGGTTCTGGAGACAAACGGAACAGGGTTCAAATCCCAGCTCTGCCATGTAATAGCTGTGTGATCTGAGCAAGCTATTTAAATTGTCTTTTAATTTCTCCATTCTTGCTTTTTTTGGCCGCCCTGCACGGCTTGCGGGATCTTAGTTCCCCCACCAGGGATTGAATCTGGGCCACTTCAGTGAACGTGCTGCCTCCTACGAACCACTAGACCGCCAGGGAACTCCAATTTCTCCATTCTTTAAAATGGGAATAAGAGTTCCTGCCTGGTCCAACTTTGGACAGACGAGATGAGGTAATGTGTGTTTATGCGTGGCCTACAGGTGGATTTTGGCTGTTATCTTAAGACTTCCTGAGAACTTCCAGAACATTTCTTCCTCAGTGAACCTGAACACGCAGTAGTGATAGGATTGCGTTCACCTGTCTGGTCTGATTGAGGAGAAACGTCTCGTCTGGTCCCTTTTCCCACCCTGGCACCACACAGAGGAAGGAAAAGGGAAGCCTCGCATCCTCCTGCCCACAGTCCAGCCAGATTCGGTCAGCCGGCCACAGAGCGCTGACCTTGGAGTGCAAGAGGCAGCCGTGAGGGGGCTGAGGATGGAAGAAGGAAGCCCAAGTGTGGGAAACGGGGAGGCCAGGGAGTGGGGAGGCAGGAGCATCGGCTGGGGCGCCTGATGGAGAAGGGAGCTGCCTTTCCCAGCCCCGGGGGAGTGATGTCACCCAAGGAGAAAGAGCCAGAGGGCAGGCTGCTGTCTTCCCCAGAGCGTGGGACCCGCTCAGATCCCAAGGTTTCTCTGGCCGAGAGGGAGAAGAGAGAGCAACGTGGGGTGGGCGTAAAGGAGAGGCGCCAAACCTGAGAAAGTCCCGAGCTACAAACGAACACTAAATCCCATGCTGTAGGTGATGAGTTCCTCTCTGGCCTCCCAGTGCCTCAGGATGGTGCCAAGTCATACCCAACTTGCCCTCAGGGCTCAGGTGGAAAAGTCACAAGAAGGCCTAATTAGTTCTGATTCGTTTGAGTGGGAATGGCTCTAACAGGCACTACCGTCTTTCTCCACCCCAGCTCACACACACTCACACATGCTTGTACACACACGTGTGCACACAGGCACAGAGCTAGCCTGCTCCACCGCCAAGCACAACACCCGTGATAAGCGTATCCTAGAGACGGCTGTGCGAACCCTTTCTGAGAAAGGTCTCACCACCCTCCTTGCATCCACCCCACCCCACAGCCCATCTCCCACCCCCAGCATCTTCTGGGCCTCCAAATGTCTCATTCTAAACATTTTCTTCCTGTCAAACTTTAATCCTCCCACTGCAATCTAAACCAGCCCCTGGCTTCCTCCCTGTGGTGGAGCTGGATGCCCCCCGGGCACCCTCCTACGGTTTGTAAAGAGCCCCGTGCTGTCCTGTGGAGACCTGGCCCACTCCAGCTGACTAACTCGGCCACTCCACATGGGGCAGATTCACCAACCTTTTGTGCGTCGGATTCTGACTGTGAAATGATAACCCCTCACACGTGTGTAGCACTTGCTCTGTCTTCTACATGACCTCGTCTGATCCCCACAATTGCTCCGGGAGTCTGACGAGGCAGTTGGAGTTATCCCCACTTAATGGATTAGGAAGCTAGGGAGCTGAGAGGTTCGTTTTCTCCCCCAGTGTTTCCTAAACACGCTTCCCTAGACTTTCCTTCATGATTTCACCATATCTATATATGACCTAGTCTCCTACTTAATACTTAAATCTGTTTATATAAATTAATGGATTTATATGGAAACTTATATGAAATGTGTATCACTTGCCATAAACAGATGGTAACGCTTCCTATCTATCCATCTATCCATCTATCCATCGAAACTAAGCTTTTCGTCTATCACCTGATGTCATCTTGTGCACCTCCAGTGGAAACACAGATCTATTGCCTGAGGTTCCGAGGTGGATTGGTGGCAGGACTGGGACCCCATGCCTGGCCCTCTGACTCCAGGCCCGTGAGCTTTCCATGTCATCATAATCCCTGACTCTTCAGCCTCGTGGGATTGTTGTGAGAAGAAACCAGGATAGTCAGTGGGACGTGCGAGGGCAATTATCATCACATGGGGAGGAAGAACATGAAGTTGTGGAGGGACTCCAAGACCCAATTCGGTTCACTTCCACTGAAGGTGTTTCTTCACTGACTCATCTGAAGGGGGAAGATGCTGCTGGGAAGCCAAACCCCACCATCCTGGCCCTCCAGCCCTGAGCCCTCCGCGGGGTGGTGAGGGCTCAGCTGCCCATGGACAGCTCCCCTCCATGGCACTCGCTGGGCCCTTTGTGGTTTGGGAGGAGTAAGGATGGGAAAATGTGACACCAGCATCCTGGGCAACCTTCCCAAGCCCTCTCCTAGGCCCCTGACTGATCCCACAGCTGTGCCCTCCATCCATCCATCTCACGCCCTCTCCCAGTTCAGCCAGAATCCTTTGACACAGGCTCCAGCTTTGCCCATGGACCTGGCAGTGTGCCCTGCCTCGCTCCCCCCACCCCCATTACTCACAAGATCCCCACACAGTTCCTTTCATCCCCTCTGGAAGCTAGAAGGAGGTTCAGGGCCGGAAATGGGAAAAGCCCAGCTTTTGCCAAGTGGCCCATTCTCCAGCTCCGTGAATAGGGACCTTCACAGCCCCCTGCTCTTGGCTGGAACTCTCAACAGGAAGGTAAGGTAGAAACTGTGCCAAGAGCCGGAGGAGGGAGGAGGGTAAAGAAAGGAGGAAGTGTGAAATGGATGAGCCCACTCTCCCAACTGAACAATCTACTGGGGGCCATGTGCTTGGGCAAGAGGCAGACAGACGGAGAGAGGGGCCCAGTCTCACTCCTGCAGGGAGCTTGCCTCTCAGCCTCACCTCTCCCCTGTCCAGCTTTAGCCCCTCTCCAAGGCAGCCAGTGAACCAAGTTCCTTGGGCATCCAAGGGACCTCAAAGAGTTACCTTCTTTTTCTCCTTTCTGATTCAGGCCTTCATACTCTCCTGTGTGGACTCTTCTAATAACCTTCTAACTCATCTTCCCACCTCAATTTCCTCCCTCCCCCCATCCCCACCCCAACCACCTCCTAGATCCCAGGGCACGTCTCTAACCATGCTGCTCGGCAATGCATGTGGAAAAGGTCAGACTCTTTAGCATGGCATTCAACCCCGCCCCCCCTTCTGCTCTCAACAGCTCTTTCAGCCCTGTTGCCCACTCTTTTTCTGCATATACCCTATGTTCTAGCCATAATCCAGTGAGTCTTCAAATGTCCCCTCTAGACAGTCTTCAAACACCCCCATTACTTCCATCTCTGCACGTTTTGGTCGTGTCGTTTCACCATCTGCCTGAAATGCTTTTTCTCCTGTTCCCATCCCTATTTATCCCTCGAGGTGTGGTTCAAATGCTACCACTTCCGTGAAGCCTTCCCTGATCCCCTAGCTGGAGGTAATTCCTCCCTCTCAGAGCACTGAATGTGTGCCTCTCATCTAGTATGTATCCTCCGTTTCTATACAAGACATTTGCATGCATATACTGGCTAAGAGTGTGAGATCTGCAGTCAGACTGGCTGGGTTTGAATCGTAGTTCTGCCACTTATCAGCTCTATACCTTGGCCAAGCCACTTAACCTCCCCATGTCCCATTTATAAAATGGGAATAATGGAAGTGCAACTTCCTAGTGTTGCTTTGGCAACTGACATAGTACCTGAGATATCTGGCATATCAATAACTGTTAACATCAATGTATGTTGTTATTATTATCACTCCCATTAAACTCTAAGTTTCCTGAAGGCAGGATCAGTGTCTGTTTATATTTGTAACCAAAGTACTAGTGCCTGGCAAAGTGCTTTAAACATAGTACGAACTCAGTAAGTGTGTTCTGTGAACGAATGATGCATGCACACCAGTCTGATCAGCTCATCACTGTGAGTTTACCAAGTGCTTACAACACATCAGGTACTGTGTTATGTGCTAGGGACATACAGCTGGGGAGGCACTTGACATAATCTTCACAGTAGCTGTATAAAGTAGGTACTTTTAAAAGCCCATTTTACAGATGAGAGCTAAGGATGAGCTAAGGAACAGAGACGTCAAATAATCTGCCAGGGTCACACAGAGCCAGGTTTTGAGTTCAGGTTGGCCTGACCCCAAATCCTGTGCTCCATGCTCTTCCCACTGACTACAGCACACCCCAGCAAAGTCCTCTTCACTCTAGCTCTAAACATCAAGGGAGACCACATTATGAGATCCTTTGCAGAAGTTTTTTCTGCCTCAGGAAACTTGCTCTTTTGCCCCAAGAGCTGAAGGCTGTTCCTAATGTACCTCCTCTATCACCTTCTTATTTCCTCCTTATTTTGCCTTTATGCTCTGGTCCTCCTCCATGTACCAGAATCTCCTGAACTTGTGGCCACTAGTGGCTAGATAATTGCCTTCTAGGAACACCAAGTTGTTCTAGAAGGACCTTCCCCAGCCTGAGAGAAGTCTCTCTGCTGCTTCACCAGGCCTCAGCTAGGATCGACATTAAAGGAGCTGGTTCCATCAACCTCCTCCTCCTCCAAGAAGCCTTCCCACCCTGGCTGTACTTTACTCAGCCTTTATGCACTCTGTTTGCTCTACACTGATCTGAACTCACGAGCAGCACCCTGTGAGCATCTTACATCTGCTTCCTCTGTGTGCCTATGTCTACCCCATTTGTTGGAAGCCCTCAAGGGAGCAGTGTATAAGGAACAGCTGGTCCCAAGGCCTGTGTTCAGGCAGGGCCCCTCTTTGGCTGCTGGAGCGGGGAGAGATATATTCCCTACTGAGTAGTTGCAGCCCTGACCCCCTCATCCTTAGGAAGAAGTGTGTCAGCTGCTGCTACTCTCCTGCTACATTTCAGCCCTGAAACCAGATCCCTGTCCTTTTCCAAACAGGGGAGAAGGGCCAGTTCTCCAGACATCAACCTAATTGAGCCAGGATCCCCAAATTCTCAGCGTCCTTCCAGTGCTCACTTGTTACAATGCAAATTTTCTGCTTCAGGAAATTGGGAAATTCTGCTACTTTGGTTTTCAAGATCAGGCTCTTCTTGTCTAGATTTTCTGGGCCAAGGGCAGGACCAGGAGGCAGGAGAGGAGTGCACAACACCCTCGACAAAGAAAATTTCACAACTCCTTGATGTTTCTTTTTCCAGCAGCCTTAACCCACAGTGTCTGTAGGACGTATGCTTCTTGAAGGGAATTTAACGGCATAAATGAATGTAGAGCTTGACTAGTATTACATGAGTGCCATTCCTGGGCACACACTAACTTAGGGCAAAGCCAAGCATCACACAGTCCTCCTGGGTGGCAGGGAAGATTCTGCCTGGGATGAACACACACACACACACACACACACACACACTTCAAGCTCATGACACATACTGACTATAAGCCTTTCCCACCCCATTGCAGACCCAGGGGATAAACAAGCCAACACCTTCCTAACCCAGGCACAACCAAGCTGCGGTGAATTCAAACCCCAAAGTCCTTAGAGGAGCCAAAAGGCTGAGCCTGAGCAACTCAGCTCCACCTTCTCCTTCACTCCATTGGGAAAACAGAGTCACTGAGATCTGGCTCTGCCTAAGCCCTGGGCTGAGGCGTCAGGGAGTGAACAAGACTCTAATAGCTCTGCCTGTCACTCTGCTCTGTCTCCTTTCTGGGCAGACTGGCACTGGGGAGGGGGCGGAACACCATGGGTGGAGGGAGGGTACAGAGCTCTCCCATCTGAGTGTCATTCTGGGCCCCAGGCCAGGCATTTGGCTTCCTCTCCAAGAGAGTCAAAGGCTGAAGCTGTTCAGACAAAGGGCCAAATGAAAGCTAATGGGGAGCTGGGTGACTTCAGCCTCTCCCCTTCCTCCTTCCGGGGACTGGGGCTCAAGTCCTTGGCAGGAGAGCGTGCAAATCAAGACCTGGAGCTCAGCTCTGTGCAGATTCCTATTGCCTTTTTTATTCTCCCGGCGTCCACAGACGGTCTTCGCCCCCCCTCACCACCTCCCACCTAAGGTGCTGTAAAAAATGCAAATCAGTAGGATTTTAAAATTCAAGCCCGTGCCAGGAACACCCACAAACCCTCTATTAAGGCAGATCCTGAGGTGGGTGGTGTGGTCCCAGATTCCAAGCAAAAAAAAGAGGATTCTGTTAGATTCTTTTCTCAACATGGCCCTTGGACTTCAGACATTATCTGTGGCAACCTTGACCTTTCCTTCTGGTATTGGACAAGTGAATGGGACAAGTCAGAATTATGTGTGGGCTGGGGCCAGCCATCCCAAACTGACATGGAAAGCATGAGAAAATGAGTATGGGAAAGGACATGATGGAGACTCTTCTGTCCCTCATCTAAGAAGCATTCCTCTGGGTAATGTTCCCATCTGAGTGTCACCACCAAAAGGGCTTGGGAAGGAAGTCCCAGAGAAGTGACCATTGACCTGAAAAGCCAGGCCCCGGAGTGGGACAGACAGAAAGAGTGCCTGGGCCACTTGACCAGGAAGCATCAATGAGAACACCTGCTGCTACAAGCTCCCCCTCCCCCACAAGCCGGCCCCTGTTAAAGCTGCCAAGCTCCCTCCCCAGCGGGAAGAGTGGACAGTTTGCAGGCAGGAGTGGGAGAGGCTGTCATGGAATCTGGAGAGCCACGGGCTGGCACTTTTTGGATCCAGGTCTGCTGTTGTCAGCCTGGGTGCCCCTGGCCCTGAAAAGCAAGAAGAAAGAGGGGAGAAAAGTGAGACCGAAAAGAGGTCGACTCCAAGAGAAACAAACTAAAAGGGACAAAAGGAGGCGGAGGCAAAGCCCCAGGAGAGCCTGGTTGACAGAGACGGCTGTGGCGGCCCAGGTGGGGGACGTACATAATATCTGTCTGAATTCTGGTGGTGGGCAGAACAAGAGAGGTGGCAGGTGGGAGGGGGAGGGATATTAAGTCAGTAAGAAGCAATGCGCCTCCCACAACAGAGTTTCGGCAGGCGCCGCCCTCCCCACTTGGGCGATTTCCACGCCCCGCCGCCCACCCCCCGACCCCGAGACTGTGCCACTTCTCCCGGCCCCCGCACCCCGGCCTCTGCACGTTCCCTCCTCGTTCCCCCAGCCCAGACCCCTGACATCTGGCTGGGCCTCCGCACTCCCGCTCGCGAGCTGCCAGGCGGCGCCCGTCCTCCCGCGCCGGGCCCGCCCCCGCCGGTCCAGCTGCCAGCCCCCTCCCCGCTGGCAGGCAAGTCCGGGCAGACAGCCGGCAGGGCCTGCCCCTGCAGCCGCGCCAGCCCTGCCAAGCCCGGCCGCCACAGCTGGGGGGGGGTGCCCGGAGGTGCCAGCTCCCCTCGAGCGAGCAGTCCCTGGCCGACCTCCTGCCCCGCGCAGGGCTGGGGCCACGCACCCTCCTCCCGGCGCCCCGCGCAGCCCCAGCTGCCCGGCAGCCGCGTTCCGCTCTTTCCGTGCGGGCGCCCGGGTCCCACCGCGTCTCGGGTGAGCCCTCTTTGCTCCCTCGGGTCTCTGGGCACATTTCGGTCTGGACTTGCTTGGCTCCCTCCGTCTCTCTCACTCGTTCGTGCCTGCCTCCCTCTCACACAAGTCTCTGCTCCAAGTTTCCACGGGGCCCCTTTCCCTCAGGACAGGCCCTGTCCTCCGCCTGCTCGCCGTGTGCCCTCCTCTCCTCTCTGGGCCTCGGCCCCGCGCGCGTCGCGGTCCCGGGGTCCTGGCGGAGGCCAGGTACCCGTCGTGGCGGAGCAGCCCTCCCAGCCCCCGGCTCCCGCTCCGCTCTTACCAGCTCCTGTTTGAGGCGGCGCAAATAGCAGTCCATTTCCCTGCTCTTCTTCCTCATGCGCCTATTGGCCGGGCTCGGCTCCACGAGAGAGTCCCAGGTTGGGAACACCGGTCCCACCGAAACCGCGCTCGGCCGGCTCGCGGCCCCCCGCGCCTCTCGCAGCGCCGAGCCGAGCCTCTGCTCCCAGGTCCGGACTTGGAGCCGCTTCCCGGCTACTCGCGGCGCGCAGTCCGTGCTGGGGGCGGAGGGAAAAGTGGGACAGCCTATGAGAATGCAGGAGGGATGCCTTCAGCCAATGAGAAGAACGCACGGGGGGCGCGGGCTGGGCTGCAGTGGATGGGCCCTGGAGCGGGTGGGTGCACCAGGCGAGGGCCTCCGCTCCTGGGGGGCTGACATGGGGGACACCTACCTGGTCCTGGCCGGTGCGGCGGGGGATATTGTGACGCCAGACTGTACCGACGTCCCCCAACAAAGCACGTGACCCCCAGAGAGAGCCCGTCTTACGGGATGGGAACTGGGTAGCGGTCTCGGAAGAAGCTGAGTACCTCAGTGTCAACACTGTTTCCCAAACTCCGATCAGAAAAGGAACACCCTCCACCCCAAATGCCACTCGGCAGCTCTTTTGAATTCTGAAGTGTTCAAAAAAGTGGACTCCGGAAGTGTGGGTCTACCTCACCTTCCAGTCTACTCCTCACCCCTGGAGCGGAGGAGCCGCCGCTCGGTCCGTTCACGTATTTATCACGAAGCAATGGAGGCTCTACTGTACTCCCTGCAGGGTTATAGGTCTGCCGTTACTGAACAAGACAGGCTAGGTCTCTGGTCTCAAGAACGTACAAGGGGCGGCGGAAGGGAAGGGTTGATAAGACAGACAGGTAAAAAAATAAAAATTAGACACCATTATTTCAGGTAATGACTCTTCATGAAAACATAAAATAGGGTAATGCGATGGGGGCTGCCTTCAGTAGGGTGGGCAGGGGTGGAGGGGCAGGCCTTTCTCTCCCGCAGTACTGCGGCGGCGTCAGTTATCCTAATTCTTGCTCTGGCCACTTGCGAAGCTCTCTGTAAGGTCGGGGGAGGGAGAGAGGACTCAAAGATGTTAACATTCTATTCAGCAGACGCGGCCCATGCGCCGGAGGTGTGCGAGCTCCAGCCAGGTCCTGGGCGATGGACCCGAGAGGGGCCGCAGGCCTGCCCGGGCGTTCCTCCCAGCCGAACCCAGGACCCGCAACGCCGGCCTCCGCGTGAGTCGGGGCTGAGGTTCCCACCCGGTGCCCGGGCTCCCTGCAATACGGCCTGGCCCGCGGGGGGGCGGTGTTGCAGGGCCCGAGAATAATTAGCGCAATTAGCGACTTGTTGTTTCAAGATAATTAATGGGGGAAAGTTTGCCCCAGGCAGAATTTAGGGATCTCCGAAAGAGTCAACCTTGAAGACGCGAGAGAAGGGGCAAAGCAAGGAGGCAGAAACTTCGGCCATTCCGATCCGCGTCAGCAAAGAGCGCCACCTCTGTTTACCATGCAGAGGTGAGAGCAAAGGAGGGAGGGAGGATAAAAATGAACGTCTTCAGAAATGAAGACTTTGCAGAGTCCAGTCGGATGGCCTCCACTTAGCCCCGGGTTCTCAATTATAGTGGACCTTGCCTAGGGCTCTCGGCCTAGCCCTGACTGCCCCCTTTGGATGAAGCTGGGCAGCGGAAGCCGCTGGATAGAGAAAAGGAAAAGGCACACAGGTGGGTCAGAACCCAGTCCGAAGCCTGTGTCTCGGTGGCCGCTCGCCAACTCAGGTGGCCTCGCTCCCTTCGAGATCGCGGCACAGGATCCCGCGTGGGTCAAAAAAGCCGACGGCCGCGGGATGGAGCTGAGAATCTGCCCCCGAGTTTCCAACGCCCGCTGGGAGAGCCCGAAAATGCATTTCTTGCTGCTCTCCCAGCCCGGCCACCACCAGTGGCGAGTCCGGCCCGCTGGTCCACTCAGCGTTGCAGAGCCCGGCCCCCGGCTTCCTGGCAGTTGTGAATCGAGATCCCCAAGGGGCCCCTTTGGGTAGGACACGAGGAGAGTTCAGAGTGGGAACCATTCCCAAGTATGGGGCTAAGGTCTCCAGCCCAGGTGGACCAGTTTTTGAGTTGAATCCTCTGGGACTGCCCGTTAACATATAGTTCACGGAGGAAGTTTTATGTGGAGAGAAACACCACAAAAGAGCTCCTCAAGCCGGAGGGCCGGTGCTTTGCTGTGCAGCACCCAGCAGCAGTGGCGGGTATAGGAGGCACTGAGTCTGCGGGTGTGTGGCTGAAATAGTATTGGGAGTCAAGTTTCAGGCCTAATTTTCTCCATGCCTTTGAGGTCAAGGACTGGAATCCTCTTGGAAGTTAGTGGGAGAGCAGCTATGGTTAAAACTCCCGGAGATGCAGGCTGATGTCTTCACAAGAATTTAGGACTGGGTGTTTAGGCCTTCTAGAGTATTGACAACACAGTATGACCTTGCACAGATGCTTTCCTTTTACTGGCCTCAGTTTCCTTGCTATGTGAATCTTAACACTTTTATATGCCTTACAAAACTCTATTTTGACAATGATCTGTGAAGTAGTCAGGACAAGGGGAATCCATCTTGGAGATGAAGAATATATTGTTAGCAAAGCCGAAGATTGCATTCTACCCACTTTTTTTTTTTTTTTTTTTTTTTTTTTTTTTTTTTGCGGGGCTCGGCCCTTTCTCTGTTTTGGTCTCTCCCGTTGCGAAGCACAGGCTCCGGACACACAGGCCCAGTGGCCATGGCTCACAGGCCCAGCTGCTCCGCGGCATGTGGGATCTTCCCAGACCGGGGCACGAACCGTGTCCCCTGCATCGGCAGGCGGACTCCCAACCACTGTGCCACCAGGGGAGCCCTCTACCCACTTTTAAGGTCAAGGATATGGCAAGAAAAAAAACTGATGACCATAAACTCAGTGCAGTGCTCAAAAGAGACAGGTCCCAGCCAAGTCAGAAGTGCTATTACCGTGTGGTTCCCCCAGAACTTTGGAGGACAATTACTGTCAAACTCTGGGGTGCTTTTATGATGCTGGGCCACTACAACTTTCTTGCTCCCCTGCCTCTGAGAAGGTCAACATTACACCAGGGTGTGTGGAGCCCTCTCTCTTACCTGGTTTCTGAAGAGGTAGCTCTGTCTTCCACCTTTTCTTTTTCTTTTTCTTAAGTGGTAGAGAATAAAGCCTATTGCCATGGTTGTATAAACAGGGATAAATATTCTTGGGCTGAGGATGGGGGTGGGGGTTAGAGGATGATTCATTTTTGCTGAAGAGGAATCAAATGGTTCAGCCTCCTCCCTCCTGCCCCCCACCCCGGCAACACTCAGCCTGGGGGGAAGATGAGATTACCTCATTTGAAAATAAAGAATAAATCAAAGGTCTTGAGATTGGATGTGAACTTACTTTCTCAAAGCCGTCCAGAGCTGGAGTGGAACCCTCAGAAGCATCTCAGCTTTGCCCCTTGCTGGTGGGGGTAAGTGTATTGTGGGTACTTTTCTTGAGGTGCAGCTCCTGGAAACGGTGCCTAAAGGTGTCAGACTCTTGTGGTTTGCCCAGCCTAGTCAGGGAAGGTGGTCCCCTCTGCTCTACTGCCAGAGCCTGAAGGTCCTGGCACCGATGACTGAGCTCAAAGGGAGAGGCAGAACCAGGTGTATCCCAACGGAACTCAGATCCTAAACTAAACAATGGAAACACTGCCATTCTCCTAGCTCCAGATCCTATGGTTCTCACCTGGACGTCCCAACCCACCAAGTCTTAGCCTGCCCTGGATGAGGCACCCCTGGCTAAGGCAATGGCCATCTCATCTCCACTGGCAACAGAAGAGCTGAGGAGCTCATCCTGATAACCTGATGTGAGGAAAGAGATATGTGGCCACACACAGTCTGGAAACCTCATCATAACATCACCCTCCCAAGGGTGGGTCCATGTCCCCATTGCCCTCATGCCTCCCCCCCTTGTGGCTGCCAACAGCCCTTATCCCAATCCCCGTCCCCGCTCCCCCCACACCTCCTGAGCATCAACAGGAAAGGCTGACCCTAGAGATAAACACGTGCTGTTGGAATGTGTTCAGATATCACTGCAGAACTGTTTCTCTCCAGGCAGAGGACCTCTCCTGGCAGGCAGGCCCATAGGTGCTGAGCAGAGACTGCGTGGCTGGTGTGAAACACTGGGATGGTGGGGGAGGAATTGGACAGAAGCCTAACTCTTCTTAGAATAACCTAACTCTCAGTTTTCATGATATCTTCCTCTGTCCACCTTAGACAGAGGCCTGGGCTCCTCTGCTTCTTACAATCCCAACACCAGGAGAGACAGCAGAGAGACGAAGTGGTCTACATGTTGGGAGCCCTCTCGGTTCCAAAAGAAAGATTCACTTTGGTGTTTAAGGGAAAACTCTTCTGACTGGGTGGTGGAATCAAAGACTCAGTCATAGGAAGCTTGTTAGCTTTTGGTGTCCTCAAACTAGAGTATCATTCTCCTCACTTTCAGATAGAGCAACTGAGGTCCAAAGAGATGGGTCTGAAAGGTGATATAATAAAGTCTCCCTGTTTCCAAGGTAACCTCTTTCTACTGCCCTCCTCTGCGGAATACTTCCCCATCCGCAGAATGGCCATCACTCTTGCATACTGTGTTAACTTAGACGCCACAGTCACAGTCGTCACTTCTTTACAAAGTTCCTGGGCTGCAAGACCAGTTATGCAGGTGCTAAAACTTTTAGAAGAGGGACAGAAGGAAGGTGTTAGAGGAAGCAGTAGCAGGATAGTCGTCTGAGAAAACTTCATGAATGAATGGATTATTTCACCTGAACAATTCAGAGGAATTGTAAGTGCAAAATTAGACTAGTCTGAAGAATGAACAGTTAAGTCTATGGGCTGCTACCAACCCCTATTTGGAATTATTTGCAGCTATGGGCCTGTGCTTATGGTGCCTAAGCGATGGTCTCATTGCTACTGGGAAGTAAACATTTCCATTTTGCAAACATTTGCTGGAAAAGCAAGTATTTTTCAACTGCAAAGAACACCTGAAGAATGTCAGGGCACAGCTAGGGGATATACTTATGGAATTTGTGCAGATTGATGCTGGTAACAGCACTGAGAAGGAAAGAGACTTGCTCCCTGCACTCTCCTGGGGATATCCTGCCACATCTGGCTCCCTGGAGGCCCAGCGCTGACTTGCCTGTAACATCACCGTGGCCTGCAACTCAGGGCAAAAGCTGATTTTATTACACACTATTTGGTCATCTCCACCAGCTCCTGGTAGCTGTAAACAAGTACCAGGCCTTGGCAGCCTGCCAGGGGGAGAGTTGTCAGCAAGAGAGAAAGAAGGCGACCTGCTTCTCCCACTGAGGCCATGGGGTAAGTAGAAAAAGAGGTCAGTTTCAGGTTTGGCTTACTGTGCATATTTGCTTCCACCAGGCTGGCTCCTAAGCCTGGTCTTTTGCAGGTGGCAGAGAACTGTCCTTACCTTGATCAGACACTGGCCCTGGGGTACAGTTGAGGTTTCAGCCTGGAGACCCTGAGGGGAGCCAATGCTTGAGGGTGACAGCTGCTTCTGTGAGGGCTTCTGCTTGACCAGAGTCCTGGGGTTTTGTGGGGTGTGAGTGGGGTGGGCAGTGACTCACAGCAGCAGCAGCAGTCTGTACCAAGAGACAGCCTCCGGTTCCCAGAGCGGAAAGGCAATGAGGCCAAGAAACACTGCCATCATTTAACAAATGAAGATGCACATTGCAGAACAGGAGCTGAACACGCAAAGGAGTTTGGGTTTTTTACTGCCCTCCCTCCTCTCTGCATTTGGACAGGTTTCCCTGCTGTGATTATTCCTCATGAATCGTCATCCATAGAAAGCGACTGAGGCAATGGAGAGTGAATAATGAATCCCCCAAATGGTCTTTTGTGTCTCTGCCTGGAGGGTTTCCGAAATAACTTGCATTTTCATCTCTCTGACTTAGAATCATAGAATTTGGGAACTGTAAAGGACCTTATAGATAATCAGGGAATTGTGACCTCATGGAGAGACTAGAAGTCAAGCTCTGTGGGTCTGAACCTCCAGTCTGTCACTGAAAATAGAGCTAGCTAACATTTATTGAGGGCTTTCCTTGTGTCAGGCACGCATCTGTTCTTCCCAGACCCTCGGAGGCAGGGCTCCTATTGCCTCTGTTCTGCTGGTGAGGAAGGGATGAGGAACCAGAACTCCCCTCGGTTCACCCAGAGGCTCTGGCTTCAGAACCCATGCCTTCTGTCACTCCAAGGCCTCACCATGTGGACTTGAACACGTAATTTAACCTCGTTGTGTCTCAGTTTTCTCCTCTGTGATCTCTAAGTCTGACAGTCTGCATTTCACACCCAAGCATATGACTTTACAAGTTACGAGAGTGCAGCCCAGAAATGTTAAGTGATTTGCCCTAAGTCACCCAGGTCACTAATGGCAGAATCAGCAAAGGAACTCAGATCCAGTGATCTTCCCTCCCCTGTCCCTCCCACCCTCCCCCTACTCCCCGCCGAGACCTCTTTCCCCTCCATCACACTTTGGTAGGTGTTTCTAGAGGAATCCAACTCCTTGCCTTAGAGATCTCTTCTATGATTTCAGATCGATAGGTTGGACGTGTTGGGTTTGCGTGCGGCCAGTCAAAACACCAACGGTGAGTTCAGGAAGCTGGTGATATTTGTCCAAGTACCTTTGACCTATCTGCCTGCCTGCTCTTTGCTATCTTTTTCAGGTCAAGAGTGGTGACGAAAACCATGAGGGAAGAGCACGGCAATGCCATGTCTGGTGTGGCCCATACATACTTTCCCCTGGTGCGTGCTGTTTCCAGCTGTTTGTCCTCATCAGGCAAATGTTACCACCCGGTGCCGGCTCTCTCTCCCAGCTTCCTTCCTGGTGGCAGTGGTTGAAAGTCTGCTCCTCTCTCCCCTTCCCTCTGTCCTTTGTTCTCCCTGTCCCAGGTTCTGATCATTAATTGGTGTGTGATGAGTGTGCCTTGGAGGAGGTAGGGGTCAACAGGGTCTCCAGTAATCACTATGCACTGTCTTTGCCAGCCTCCCCATCCCAGTGTCTTCCCTACGGAAAACAGATTGGAAAAGGGTGGAGGTGTCAATAAA
This sequence comes from Monodon monoceros, assembly GCF_005190385.1. Classification (NCBI taxonomy): domain Eukaryota; kingdom Metazoa; phylum Chordata; class Mammalia; order Artiodactyla; family Monodontidae; genus Monodon; species Monodon monoceros. The sequence goes on along the minus strand of NW_021703774.1, from coordinate 83,404,814 downwards.
CAAATCATTGGAGTGCATGGAAAGTGAGAACAAGGGAATCCTGGGGAGGCATTACTCTATTCACAGTGGCACTGGGTACCCATGCATGTGTGTGAGTGCGTGTGTGGCTCACACACTCTGAAATGAGCTCTCACCCGCTGGTGAGTGGAAAATTAGCTTTGGCAGGTGAGGAACTGGGTGACAGGTGAGGAAGCCAGCAGGGTATCGGTGTTATCTGTCTCCTACTGCTGTGTGCTGGTGTTGCTAACAATATCTCGCCCACCCCCTTCCCCTCGCCTAACTTGTAATTAGGTGGAGTGGAAATCACTCGGGAGGGCTTGGGCAGGTGGGAGAGTGATATGAGTACCTTAGAATGGCCTCGTGACCTTTGGAAGCCAACCGTGTGCTTTGCAGGTGGGCTGCCCCAAGCCAGGTGGGAACTGGCATTTTCCTGATGGCCCACGAAGCAAGCTGTGTGGTTTACATTTCTCTGGTGGGTGGGAGAAGAGATGGCAGTCCAGGGACTAAGTCCTGGGAAGTTCCGCCAAATGACATAAGCTGGAGGTGAAGTGAGCCAGGACGGGCAGGTGGGAGACCTGGGGGTCTTAGACTGGCTCTGCTGCCCATCTCTGCCTGCTAGTTGGCCCTGTAATCCACCCCCATGCCTCAATTTCTCTGACTGTAAAGTGAGGAAAATAATCTCACTGCTACCTGCCTGCTGTGAAGGTAAAGTGCAAAGGCCCTTTGCAATGTCAAGAACACTGTCATTGGACAGTGCCAAGGGAATTTGCAGAGCCTGCTGAGCAGTGGCAGTCTGCCTCTGCGTCACTTTCACAGCCTGTGCTCAGACAGGTACTTAGGCATCTCACATCCATAAATCTCATCTCCTATCTATAGTCAGCAAATAAGGGAAAGGGCAGGCCGCTGCTCTGCTACCATCTGATCTTCCTGGGAGGGAGGCCCCAGCTCCCAGCCTCCCCTGCCTCCACCGCAGGTGATGAGCCCTCTGCGCTCCCTCATCTGCTCCCGGCCTGTCAGTTTAATTTAACAAGGTTGAGGGAGAGGTTTGATTTAATCAAACCAGTTGCTGTATCCATTCTGCTCAGAGGTCCCTCAGTGTCACCACTGAGGCTCAGATTAGACAGTGACAATTACTTCTTCTTCCCTGACTTTGCCTCCCCCTCCCTTTCTCTCCCTGGAGGGAACACGGAGGCAGATCAGTCTCCTGGGACCTAAGAATAGATGTGGGAGGATCACAGGAGGGAAGCAGACTGGCCTCAGAAAGCCCCTCTCGTGCCTTGTTTAAGTCTGAGCAACCGCCTAAGGGATGAGGGGAGCAGCAAATTTGAGCAGAGCCGCCTGGAAAGGCTCAGGGCTGCCTGAGGACAGAGCTGTGCCATCATCAGTGCCATCGTGGATGGCCTCAGAGATAAAACCAAGCTCCCTTGCTGTCAGGAGGCTGGGTGGAGGGCGGGCGAGGAGGTAAGGTGCGGTATGCTCTGCACGCTCCAGACAAGAATTTATTTCCAGTTTCTCAGCCTGGATTCTGGGGTCTCCAGAGCCGGGAGGCAACAATAGAAAAAAGGTGAGGCTCCATCCATCTGAGTCTCTGTGGCTCTGTTCTCGGCATGAAAGCAGCAGTGACGGGAGGAGGCTGTGTGGATGTGGGTAACTATGGTGTTGGGGGGAGGCAGGTAACGGTGGTGTGTGTGGGGGTGTGATGTGTATGTGAGTGTCTGTGGCTGGGGAGCCAGGCAGGGGGGTCTCTGGTGCAGATAGGTCAGGCTTAGGGAGTTTCGAATTCCAGAACAAATCTCTCTTGCCACTTAACTCTTTCCTTTCCCTCCTTCTCCAGGAAGTGGGTGCTCGGCACCTCTTGTTCTCTTGAGCAGCTCACAGGAGAGAAACAAAGTCCTCTTGAAGGGGAGCCCTCTCTTGGCGTGATGGAAATCTTTCCTTTTGCTCATTTGTGTCACATTCTTCCACCAGGCCGGGCAACTGACAGGTGCACCCTTCCCCGGGCCCCTTTCAGAGTCCCCTCCCTGCCATTTGTGTCTCACCCAAATAACCAGCAGACGCCACCATCCACAGGAGCTGCGCTCGATTAGCAGAAACCCTTCCTGACAGCTCCAAAGAGAAGCCCTCAAATGCCTATTCTATGGAGTGCATCTCATTGTTGCTGACAGCCGCTTTATCAATTAAATTCCACATTCCCCGTCTTCGGAGACGCCACAAACCTCCCTACCTAATAAATCACAGGCCCCCAGTTATTGTTAAATGTCCCATCAGTCTCTAATAAACTCCCTGCCAACAGGGGCAGGTTATTTATTATGCTGACTGGACAAGAATGAATTGGGCCCCATTCTCAGCAGAAGAGCAAACGTGACGCCTTCCTCCCTAAAGACTGAGGCTGTGGTATTAAATGGGGCAATTAATCAACGTGGGCCTTGGGCAGAGGGGAGTCTGGTCTAGAGAGAGGGAGGATGGCCTGGGGTCCTTTACTGAAAGCCAGCTAAGCAAGTCCCCATGGTGAGAGGCGGCCGCGCGGAGTATAGGAACCTGGGCCTTTCCTGCTTCTTCCCCTCTCCTCATTCCTGTTTGAAAAGGTACTGAAGACATAGTCACCCCATAGGCCAAGGGGCACATATGAAAATAGTTATTCTCCATGTTGAAAGGTAGCTGCATAGGACTGAGCAGGGTCATGAAAAATTCTGTCCAGAAGGCCAGATATTGTTACTTAATAAACTTGATGTAACTTAAGTTTATTGATGGTGCTATAGTCCACTGAGCAGATGAACTGAAGAATATAGGAGGGAATGTTCCCCTTGCCTGGGAGAGAGAACTAGGAAACATGTGCTCAGTCGCTGTTTGCTGGCTGAGCAGCACATAGGTTACGCACTGACACTCAGAAAGCAGTGGACAACACCCAAAAGACCCAGGGGTTGTTAGGTGTGAGAAACAGCGTTATAAAGTGGGCCTTGCGGTTAGTTACTACCTCATATTAGATCCCAAACTGAGATGATGCTCGATGCTCTGCAAGTTACAATCCAAACTCCTCAGCTTTGTCACTGATCAAGCCTTAGTCTATACTTCCAATTGTATTTCTCTCTATTGCTACATAACACTATCCTCCTTTGGGCGAGCATAACACATTAATTTTATGTTCCTTATGGTGGCAGACAAGGTCCTCCATACTGTGGGACCAGTATATCTCTGCAACCTTGTTTCCTGGTCAGCGCTGCCATACTTGCCTCCGTTCATGCTAAAGCTCATACCTTACCGTATCTACTATGGTTTCTCATGCTTCCACGCCTTTGCACAGACTGTTCCTTTTGCCCAGAATATCTTTCTAACTTGTCTGCCTGGTGAGCTTTCCTTCCACCCCCACTGCCTGATGAACTCCACATCTATCCTTCAGGATCAGTTCAGAAAATCACCCCCCCACCCCAGTGCTTCAAGGGACTTGAGCATTGTCTCCTGGTGCAGCTATCTTGGCAGAAGTGCTAGACTCCAGGGATTAGGAAAAGAGTGACCCGGGCATGGAGGCTTTCTTATAGTTCCATGCATGCTTTAAACCACTCTGATTTGGGATGGGGAGAGAAGAGCATAGAGAAGAAAGCTATTGGTCTCTGAATACCAAAAGCTGTTTTTCTCAATTTTTCAGATGTTCTCACACTCTCCCACATGACAGCCACACTTTGAGCAGCTAAGGCCCTGAAAAATGTCAGTACTGCATGTACTTTTACACCACCTTGTGCTATTTGAATATTTCCTCCTTGGCCAGAGCTATCCGTCTGCATGTATCTTTCTTCTTGAGGGCAAGTGCTCTGCTTATTTTGTCCCAGTTTTGCATCTCCAGCATCTGGCTGATTCGTATTAGGCGTTTAGAAGATTTCTGCTGAAAGAATGAATGAAGAGATGTTTGCAGATTGAATGCAAATAATAAGGTTGCCTACCCTTTGTTGCTTTGAGGATCAAATGAGAAAAAGTGGCTATAAAAATCTTAGTGCCTTCCCTTCTTTCCACATAGTCCCACGGATCCTCACATTCGAGGGGGGACACCTTATGTCTATGTTTTTGTTTACATTATTTTCCTTTCCTCTGGGTGCAGAAACTTCCATTGTGAAATCATTGCCTGGGACCATTTGAACCTGAAAATCCATTCCGAGTCTACCTTTTACTCCCACTTCTTCAATTCACAGGAATCCTTCCCCCCTCTACCTTCCAGGTACATAAGGTGAGGAAAGATTTTCCAAGTAGACAGAACAGCATACAAAGAGGCTGGGGTCCCATTGTGATTTTATCCTGAAGGAGGCCAGCAGGCAGACAACAGTCCAACTGGTTTCTGTGTATGTTACTCTCATACCTTACCTGGTTATTAAATGATCTCTTACCTTTATGTTTTATTTTTATGGCACTAAAAATTACGACCAACAGCATTATTACAGTTTTTAACTACTGAGGAAAAAAATTGTATTGATTTGTTTTTAGCTATAGCAATATAATTTATGACTAGTAACATAACTGCAATATTTGGGCAGGGGAGCCATTCAGGAGGTTCTTGTGATAGCTAGGACCTAAAAGGTCCTAAAATAGGACCCTTAAAAGGGACCTAAAATAGGACAGATGCTATGGAGACTGAAGAAGAAATATGGATGCGATATTTGGAAGCAAAATTACTTGCCCTCAAGTAATTGTTAGAAAGGGGAGGGATTTCCCTGGCGGTCCAGTGGTTAGGACTCAGTGCTTTCACTGTCTGCCATGGCCCCGGGTTCAATCCCTGGTCAATCCAAATCTCTCCCCCCAAAAAAAAGAAAGGGGAGAGGGATAATGGAAGGTGGAGTCAAGAATAATTAATTCCCAGGTTTGGGATTTAGGGATTAAGTGGATGAAAGAGGTGGGGTAGGTACTAAGAGGAAGTCTGGAACCTTTACTGACCACTCCCAACAGGCCCCCTTCTTTCATATGAACAGTTGACATTTTCTCAATGTTTTGTAAATTTATAAGAAAAATGCATCTGAGAATACCTTTCCAGTGGGATTACCTTGCCAAAGTCCTCCTACCTCCTTTGGAATCTGCATCATCACTGTGTGTGTGTGTGTGTGTGTGTGTGTGTGTAGGGAAGTGTGAGGCTGGTGAGATAATGACCAGAATTATGATATAATCTTTAGATTTGTAATTGTGAATATTAGGTTCCAAAAATACTTAATTTGGAGTTATGACTCAGACTTTGCTATAGGAGCTCATTTATTCAATAAATATTGAGCACTTACTCTGTGTCAGATTGTTTTTTCCGATTAGGCATACTGCAGAGAACAAAAGAGAATAGGTCCCTGTCCTCATAGAGTGGGGGAGACAGACAATAAACATATGATTTCATCTAGTGATAAGCAGAAAAATAAAGCAGAACAAGGGAATAGAGAGTGATGGGAAAGTGCTGGGGAGCTGCCAGGATGGGGGAGCTATCTCAGAGTGTTCAGGAAAGTCCTCTTTGAAAAGGTGGTATTTGAGCAGAGACCTAAAATAAAGTGGTAAAGACTGCTGTCATCCATGAGATGGTGGTGGGGAGGGATAGGAGCAACACATAGAAAATGTTAAATTTGAGCTATTAGACATAAAGTGGAGGTGTTGAGAAGGGAGATGGATGTACAAGTCTGGAGTTCAGAGGAAGGTCGGAGGTGTAGATACTAATGTGGGAGTTGTCAGTTCAGTTGCTGGTTCCAATTCGATTTGCTTTTATCAGAGCTCAGCGTGTGCCAGGTACTGTGCTAGGGGCTGGGAACGCAGAGATGAAAGCACACAGATATATACCGGGCAACGTGGTCAATCCTAAATCTCGCTGTACTTCGGGCGCTCTCTGCGAGCACAGGAGGAGGCAGCGAGTTGGGGCGGGACACGGTGGGGAGCCGGAGGAGTTGACCGCCGAGCCGAAGCCCGGAGGCTGGGAGCGTGACGCACTGGGCTCTTCACAAAGGCAGCATTGTGAGGTCAGCAACGCGGGCGCAGGGCGGGGCAGTGCTCCCACCGTGAGCGCGCGGCGCCCTCTGTAGGCCGCAGGCGGCGACACACCGGTAGCCTCAGCTTTCCTCCCCTCCCTTTTCCCGCCTTCCTCAGGCCACGTTTTTTTGTTGTTATAGCTGTTTCCGAGTCTTTCTAAGCCTCCGACTTCCGTCCCTTACCCCTCCTCTTCGAGGCCGGGAGTGTCAGTGTCTTCGCAGGAAGACTGCCAATAAAGTTTTTCCTCTTCTTGTTCTCAGGCTCCACGCCTCGCCCCAAGTACCGCGAGATCCGGCGGCGCGGCTAACATGGCGGCGGCTTTTGAAGCCTCGGCGGCCTTAGAGACCGTGGAGCGCGCTATGCCGGCGGAGCGCGTGGCTGCGAAGTTCGCGGCCCCGGAGCCAGCCCCCCGGCCAGTGCGGAGTCTACGGACGGCTCACGACATCAACGGTCCGCGGACCCGCACCGGGGATGTGCTGCTGGCGGAGCCGGGGGACTTCGAGTCGCTGCTGCTGTCGCGGCCGGTGCTGGAGGGACTGCGGGCGGTTGGCTTCGAGCGGCCGTCGCCCGTGCAGCTCAAGGCCATACCGCTGGGGCGGTGCGGACTTGGTGAGGGCTGGGGCCCTGGAGGGGCCGCGAGGGCCGCAGGAGGGGGCGGCGGCGGCCAAGCCCGTGGCGAGGGCCGGGAAGGGCCCAGAGCGGCCGTCTTGCAGGGCTCGGCCCGGGGCAAGACGCCGTACGCACGCGAGCCTCAGTTTCCTCCTCTGTCAAACGGAGGCGCAGTATTGAATTTGGAGATAGTTGAGGTCCATTCCACGCTGTCAAGTGGTTCTACGTTTGGGAATATAAACGGCAGGAAAGATCTCAGATGAGATCAGCCTGGATTAGGGTAGGCCCTAAATCCAGTGACAAGAGTCCTTATAAGAGCAGGGAGAAAGGCAGAGAAGAAAGCCATGTGAAAATGGAGGCAGAGATTGGAATTACACAACTCCAAGCCAAGAAATGTTTCAGCCGTCAGAAGCTGGAAGAGACAGGAAGGATTGTACCATAGAGCCTTAGGAGGGAATGTGGCCCGGCTGATACCTTGATTTCATATTTCTGGCCTCCAAAACTTTGAGAAAATAAATTTCTGCTTTCTAAGCCAAAAAAAGAAGAGAAACGGTGGAGGTTCAGGGAGGAGGCCTGTTTCTGGATATGGCCACATGCTTGTTTTAGAGTTAACTTAAAAACGAAGGTGGTTAAGGATGTGATCTCTGGAGGCCTGTCTAGTTCTGGAATTTCATGTTGGTACCTAAGCTTCTTCAGTCAGTCCTGGCTAATGATAATTTTTTTTTTTTCCTCCTCAGATTTAATTGTTCAAGCTAAGTCTGGCACTGGGAAAACCTGTGTATTTTCCACCATTGCTTTGGACTCTCTTGTTCTTGAAAACCTAAGTACCCAGGTGAGTTTAGCTCAGAGGACCCAAGGACGGTATGTTATGTGGATTTACTACAGGTCAGATGAAATACCAGTAGCTCCTCAGAGGTAGAAGTGAATGATTGTGTTAAGACATATGAAAAGTATACAAGAAAAGTAGATACTTAGGCTGGTGAGCGGTGTTGGTGTGGTTAGTGACCAAATACACATTATTAGTGTTAGAAGTTTAGAGATTTCTGTTATTACTGCGTGTTAAATAAAATAAGTCTGCCATGTGTGTCGATTTTGTCATTACTTGAGAATACAGATAGGGACTCTTTATTCTTTTATTTGCTCACTAGATTGTGGTGAGGTTTAGCATTTGACCTGATTCGTGGTAATGAGGTGTTTGGCTATTGTAGGTAACTGCATGTGGTTCTTACAGTGAATGTGTTATACTGATCCCCCACCTTCTGGGTTCTCTCAGAGTAGGGTCTAAGAGGGCCTTACCCAAATTAACAGGAGATTTGGGTTTGGAGATAATTTCTTCAGCAAAGATTTGTTGAGCCCATGTTATGTTTAAACAGTATGCCAGGCATTGGGGATATAAAGATGAATCAGGTATGACCCTCATAGTCTTACTTTGTGGTTTAGTAGTTACAGCAGGCTGTATTTCAAGTTCTCAGTCATGTATATCTGATGATGACTCTTCAACAGTGTTTTTTAACCCAGATACTCATATCTGGGTTAAAAAACACTGTAAAGCTTTTTGAGTCCTGCCTTATGTATTTATTCTACCGACTTGTTAAAGGTATATTTTTTGTTTTTTTTAGATTTTGATCTTGGCTCCTACAAGAGAAATTGCTGTACAGATACATTCTGTTATCACAGCCATTGGAATAAAAATGGAAGGCTTAGAGTGTCATGTGTTTATCGGAGGGACTCCATTATCACAAGACAAAACCAGACTTAAAAAGTGTCATATTGCTGTTGGTTCTCCTGGTAAGATATCAATGCTTGTTAATAACTGGGGCTTTTAAGTAACTGAACACTTCTATATAGCAATAAGAATATGGCAATCTTTGATAATTATGGTAATTATTTTGAGGATTAAAAATGAAGAGCATTAGATTAGTGACATATAAACACATGACTGGATTACCAACAGGATTTATGAAATTTCTGTTTCTAAGGATGTTTAAGAACAAGTATGGGATAGGCTTCTGAGCAGAAGAGGAATGAGATGATTTCAGAAAGCCCTTCTAAGCCATGGGTTGGGATTATTCTTTGCTTCAGTATTAGTCCTTCGGTCATGAGTCACTCAGAATCATAATCTAGCATTCAGTGCCTTACAAGTCTTTTGACAGGAAGTGTTTATTTTCCATACGTATTGGTGATGAAATGTGAGGGAAAAAATAATGGATTTAGGGAAGATCAGAACTCAGGATTTCTAATTTATGGTTTAGTGTGTAAAGAATAATGAGGGTTGGGTCAGGAAAGTTAGCAATTCAACCAGTAAGTAGAATAACAACATTGGCTGAAATTTGCATGGATTTGGTGCATATGAATATTTGAATATTTTTTTTCTGGACTTTAGGCAGAATTAAACAACTGATAGAACTTGACTACTTGAATCCAGGCAGTATACGTCTCTTTATTCTTGATGAAGCAGATAAGCTTTTAGAAGAAGGCAGCTTCCAGGAGCAAATAAAGTAAGAAAAATAACTAACTTGACTATTAAAATGGTGCTCCAAAGTATCTATCTTTTGCTTTTCTAGGTGGTGATTATCATCTGAATAGTTTCCATGGTGTGTGTGTTTTTCTTTTATTTTGCAGTTGGATTTATTCTTCCTTGCCTGCCAGTAAGCAGATGTTGGCAGTGTCAGCTACTTACCCTGAATTTTTGGCTAATGCTTTGACAAAGTACATGAGAGAGCCCACTTTTGTAAGACTAAATTCCAGTGATCCGAGTCTCATAGGTGTGTACAGATATTGGATATTTAGTGATATTCTGGAGCTTTCCTTTGCTAAGTTGGCTTTTGCTTTCATATTTGCTATAGAAAATATGTTCATTTTAACAGAAGACTCTTCTTTGTAGGTTTGAAGCAGTACTACAAAGTTGTCAGTTCATACCCTTTGGCCCATAAGATTTTTGAGGAAAAGACTCAGCATTTACAAGAATTGTTCAGCAAAATTCCATTTAATCAAGCCTTAGTCTTTTCTAATTTACACAGCAGGTAATGTACCTTAAAAAGTCATCTGGGGGGCTTCCCTGGTGGCGCAGTGGTTGGGAGTCCGCCTGCCGATGCAGGGGACACGGGTTCGTGCCCCGATCCGGGAAGATCCCACATGCCGCGGAGCAGCTAGGCCCGTGAGCCACGGCCGCTGAGCCTGCGCGTCCGGAGCCTGTGCTTCGCAATGGGAGAGGCCCGCGTACCGCAAAAAAAAAAAAAAAAAAAAGTCATCTGGGGAACTTGTGAAATAAAAGGATAGGTGTGGGGCAGTATTTGTAAAATTATAACCCTCTGTGTTATTTTTCATAGAGCACAACACTTGGCTGATATCCTTTCTTCTAAAGGCTTTCCTGCAGAGTGCATTTCAGGTAAGTTCATCTCTTAACTTTAATCTTTGTTTAGTATCCTGACTTGAAGCTTCTCCAAAGTCAGGAGGAAGAGATACCACTTCCTGAGTTGTCTTGTGAGTGTGAGGTTACACTGAGTCTTCAGAGTAAAAGGAATTTGAGGTTTATTTTTCACTGGGATTTGTCTCTTTAAGAAGTAACATGGTATGTACTAAAAAACTAGAAAACTGGAGTTATATCCACAAAGAACTTAATAACTTTACAGAATAGAGTCTGTCTTTGTTATCTTAAGATAAACATTGTAAAAAATGCAAAGAATTGCTAACTAAATTGACTTTTACAGTCTTGTGGAAGGCAAAACTGATTCATTTTTGACACAAAGCTAAATTATTACTGTTGACCTAGGAATGAAAGATTTAAAGGAATTTTTGATAAGTGAGATCCTTTTTAGAGTTTTGATTGCTATCTCAGCTTAGTTTTTAACCTGTTAGCATAAGCTCATTTAGTCGTGGTATATTATGAGATACTGGGGAGACTGTTTTCTGATGGACCAGTATTTGGATGATAGATCACACTTCAACACCAAATTGGTAAACAGCTGGTTAAATCAATATTATTTTCCTAAGAATTGTTAAACCTCATATGGCACTTTGTAGATATAATGTTATATCTGCAGGCATAGCCTAGTCACCATTTAAAATTGAATTTCTAGTTGATTGCCTAACCATATTTTAGAAGATTCTGACTTTAGGTTTTTGTTTGTGACGTTAGTTCTTAACCTAGATTTGCATATAAGGACAGAATTAACTTTGGTTGTTAAAGTGTTAAGACTGGCAATTATGATTTCTGATTTTTGTGGATTTGATAAATGTATGTTCACTTGTTTTGGGTTTTTTTGCGGTACACGGGCCTCTTACTGTTGTGGCCTCTCCCATCGCGGAGCACAGGCTCTGGACACGCAGGCTCAGCGGCCGTGGCTCACGGGCCCAGCCGCTCCGCGGCATGTGGGATCCTCCCGGACCGAGGCACGAACCCGTGTCCTCTGCATCGGCAGGCGGACTCTCAACCACTGCGCCACCAGGGAAGCCCTGTTCATTTGTTTTTATATGACTTTCTTTCTGGGTCTTTTTAGGCAACATGAATCAGAATCAGCGTCTTGATGCTATGGCTAAACTGAAGCAGTTTCATTGCAGAGTCCTCGTTTCCACAGATTTGGTAAATTTCCTGTTCAGTTTGGGTGACTAATCCATCTGGACATATGTTCTGTTATCAAATGTACAGATTTCATCTATTATTTTAGGTGGGTGTATCTGACAAGAATACCAGAAGATAATTGTCTTTCCAGTGCTGGGGAATATGATTTCTTCCTAAAAATGTCTTCTGTATTTTTATCTTTATTGTTGAAATTAGTCATTAGAAATGAATTTTCTTTTCCTTTGCTCCTAAATATCCTCCTTGCTCTTAAATATCCTCCTATTCTTAATTTGGCTCTTGGTCATACTGAATAATATAGTGTGCCATGCAATGGCTAATGTACACAAACAACTGTTCTCTTCTTCAATTCAAGACTTCCCGTGGAATTGATGCTGAGAACGTGAATCTGGTTGTAAACCTGGATGTTCCATTGGATTGGGAGACATATATGCATCGGATTGGCAGAGCTGGCCGTTTTGGTAAAAAAAAAGGAAAGAAAAAAGTTTGGGTGCTTTCTTTAAGGGGAGGAAGCTATAATGTGACAGGTGGACTTGAAGTGTCATTTATGTGAAAATGATTTACTACTTAACATTCCTTCTGTGCTTTAGGTACTTTGGGACTGACAGTGACCTACTGCTGTAGGGGAGAAGAAGAAAATATGATGATGAAAATTGCCCAGAAATGTAAGATCAATCTTCAGCCTTTACCAGGTATATTTTGTCTGTTTCATTTTGCTGTCAAAATAATAATGATAGGCCTAATAAAAATAATAGCTAACATAGAGTACTTATGATGTGTTGGATACTGTTCTAAGTATATATGTTAACTCATTTAATTCACACCACAACTACGTGAGGTATGTGCTATTATTATCTACCTTTTGTAGATGAGGATATTGAGGCATAGAGAGGTTAAATATTTGTCTAAGGTCTTACAGCTAATAAGTAACAGGGAGAAGATTGCAAGCTAACTAATGACACATGAAAAATGAAAAATATTTTCCTACTGCATTAACTCCATATTTTACTTTGTAGACCTGCAATTTGATTTTATTCTTTTATTTCAAGGGATGTATTTTACCTCTTATGTTGCTATGAAGGTAATTCTTGGCCATACTCCCCTTTGTCACCATGGAGAAGGAATAGTATCTTTAATTTGGACTCTGTTCTGAAAATGTTGAAGTGTTTTCTTTTGATTTTAATGAATCATTTATCAAGCTGCTTTTTTTTTTTTAATTAATTTATTTTTGGCTGTGTTGGGTCTTTGTTGGGTCTTCGTTGCTGCGTGCGGGCTTTCTCTAGTTGCGGCGAGCTGGGACTACTCTTCGTTGTGGTGCGCAGGCCTCTCATTGCAGTGGCTTCTCTTGTTACGGAACACGGGCTCTAGGCACGCGGGCTTCGGTAGTTGTGACACGTGGGCTCAGTAGTTGTGCCTCCTGGAAGTCCCCACCCAGTTTTTTAGGGTTTCTAAAAAAGTTTTCAAGAGATCATTAATAGTTTCAAACATGCATTGTTTCCAAGACAGCAGTTTTAAAAAGCAGCTTGGGGCTTCCCTGGTGGCGCACTGGTTAGGAATCCACCTGCCTGTGCAGGGGACACGGGTTCGATCCCTGGTCCGGGAAGATCCCACGTGCTGCAGAGCAACTAAGCCCATGCACCACAACTAATGAGCCTGCGCTCTAGAGCCCATGAGCAATGCAGTCAATCGATAGAGCCCAATGCAATCAGTCAATCGATCAATCAGTACACAAACAAACAAACTTATTAAAAAAAAAACCAAACTCCTGGGTGGAAATATGGTTTATTTGCTATACAACTGACCCTTGAACGACAATGGGGGTGGTTAGAGGCGCTGAGCCTCCATGCAGCATAAATCCCTGTATAGCTTATAGTCAGCCCTCCATATCTGCCTTTCCACATCCACTGATGCAGCCAACAGCAGATTGTGTAGTACTATTGTACGTATTGGAAAAAAATCTGCGTATAAGTGGACCTGCGCAGTTCATACCTGCAGTTCAAACCCGTGTTATTCAAAGGTCAACTGTATATGTTAATGTATGCATGTTAGTGTGTGTATATATATACGTTGTATAGATACATAAATGTATACTTATATACTGTATACATGACCTTCTAGAAGATGGGCTATGTAGTTATTGAGTAAATATAACAATGAATATTTTACCCATTTATATTTAACTCCTTTAGTGATTTTTACAAAGCTAGATGAAACACAGGTTTGGGAGTACTGTGAATTTTAGTAGTTTTGGCTTTGTGATAACTCATTTTCACACATTTTTTAAATTGCTCTAAGCTTATGTCCTGATTTACAAAATATTTGTTTTTAGAGTAGATGGTCTTTAGGTCCTCTGTCAGTTCTAAGACAATATTTTGTTAATTCTCTCTATGTATAAGTCTATTGGTGATCTTTATAGTTATAAATAATGGAAAAAGTAAATTGAAAATTGGTACAAGAGAGTTAGGACTTGTGGTAGGACTCAGTATCATAACATCTAGTGATAAAAATAAGATTTGCCTTTGGTTACCAGAAAGTGACATATTTGGATCTTTATGAAAAGTTAACAGAGCCCCGAAATGATGAGAAAATGATATTTATAGTGTTAGATCTATACTGGACTAGGCACTTGTGTGACAACAGACTGTTCAGGTGAGTTGCCTGGAGCAGGATTAGGAGGGAATTGGCCTGAATGATAGGTCTCTGCAAGCAAGGGATGGCACCTTAGTAGGAATCCATGTTTAGTTAGAGGGTCTGTTCAGTGAAGGATCAAGAGCCCCAGCTGAAGAATCCAGATCTGAGGGAATGAGTAGTGGGTACACATACATGGAACACCACTAGCAGCAACAGACAGGTGAGGTCTTTGTAAAGCAGGGCCTCTGTGTACTTAGTCTGCCTAAGATGAAAATTGGTCACACTTTGGAAAGATCTGAGTGCAGGTGGAAGCAAATTGTCATGCCTGGATGGGATAGGAAATTTATAGAGTTAGAGCCAGCAAATTTTTTTAAGCTTACAAGTGCCATTGGTACCACAGATCTCTTCACAGTCATCTGGCTTTTTTCCCTGTGGAGGTTTTTTTCCTCCACCGTTGAGGGCAGTGATTTCTCCCTGGTAGAATATAGGGTGGCAGATTTACTTGGGTACAGGGTTGCAGTTGTAATATTTCCCAGTTGGTAAGCTTTGGGGAGCACAATCCATTTTCTAATATCTTGTTTTGCTGTTATCAGTAGTGAGATAATGGGGAGGAGCTGGGGAGAGGGAGACGAGGAAGGATGGGAGAATCGCTGTAGAGGCATACCTCACTCCTAGAATAAGCTCTTTTCGAGTGAGGGGGTATGGGATGGGTCTTTTATATTTTGGGGCAAATTTCTTTACTGCAAGTTTTGCTTAGGTCTTTTAAAATCTAATATATTAAGCTTCTTAGTATAGTGTTAGTATATTTTGTTTCTTAATCTTATTTGACCGTGGGAAGCTTTATTAATACATTCAGAAAATGCTGGTCTAGAACAGCTCGAGAATTTAATACTTTTTTTATTCCTTTTATGTAGATCCTATTCCTCCTGGTCTGATGGAAGAATGTTTGGATTGGGATGTGGAGGTTGAAGCTGCCATGCATACATATGGCTTAGCAAGTATACCTACACAGACCCTAAAACAAATTCAAAAAATAGAGAGCACCTTTCAAACTCAGAAAGCTCATGGTAACCACATGGCTTCATCTAGAAGTACTTCTGTATCTGCACTGTCAGTCAAATCAAAAAATAATACCAAACAAGAGCTTCCTGTGAAAAGCCACTCAGAGTGTGGAATTGTAGAAAAAGCCACGTCACCAAAAGAACTGGGCTGTGCCATACAATTGGAAGAGCAAAGGAAGAATTCTATTCAGACCTCTGTTGAAAACTCTACTAACAGTCAGCACCAAGTCAAAGAAGCTTCTGGGTCACTCCCCAGAATTCCTTGTCTGTCTTCCTTTAAAACCCATCTGCCATGTACTTTGACTTTTGCAGAATTGATGGAGGATTACGAACACTATATTAAAGAGGGGTTAGAGAAACCTGTGGAAGTCATCAGACACTACACAGGTCCTGGGGATCAGACTGTGAATCCTCAAAATGGTTTTGTGAGAAATAGAATTACTGAGGAGAGAGTGCAGGTATTGGCAAGTAGTAGCCAATCTGGAGACTCTGAGAGGGACAGTGATTCTTACAGTTCAAGGAGTTCTTCCCAGAGCAAAGGAAGTAAGTCATGCTTGGAAGGTTCTTCTGATACTCAGCTGAAAGACTTGGAATCTAGTCCTGTGGGTGGCCATATCTCTTTGGAACAACCTCTGAATGGAAATGACACCCCTCATCTAGTAGAGTATCAAGAATCACCTGAAATCAAAATAAAGACAAGGCATAAAGAGGGAGCTAACCATAACCAGAGAGCTAAGCAGAGCCAGAGAAGCCTTCCCAGGCGGTCTTCCTATCGATTGCAGACAGAACCCCAGGAAGATGGTTGGTATGACCGCCATAGGGAAACACATCCGAGTTTTTCTGACACCTATCAGGACTATGAGGAGTACTGGAGAGCTTACTACAGGGCGTGGCAGGAATACTATGCTTCTGCTTCTCAGTCGTATTATTGGAACGCTCAGAGGCATCCAAGCTGGATGGCAGCCTATCACATGAATACCATTTATCTACAAGAAATGATGCGTGGCAACCAGTGATTATAGGCTGTACGTCACGCCATCTGGGGATATCAACAAGTGATACCTTTGGATTGCCATCCTTGACCTGTAGTAGAGTGGCATATAGTGGCATTTTTGAGGAACTGGAGAAGTTTTGAGGCTTTCCACTGGGACACATCTAGTTTTCAGATTGTTTTGACCTAAATCAACCTGATTCAGGTCAGATGAATTATCTTCTTTAAAGAAACTTCCTGGATGAGATTCTTGAAAGAAAATTTGGGGGACATAGAGCCAAAGGTCCCAGGGTGCCATTTTCTATAAGCTGTTCCAAAAAGAAACACTTAAAAAGACTTATATACCACTGCTTGCTTAAAAGAAATAAAAACAGTTGAGATTTGAAAAATAATGCTAGTTTATGCCGTGGAGTTCTTTCCAAAAGTCTTGGGCTACATTTCCATAGAGGTGTGTTCTTGTAGAAATTTGTAGCATGGTAGAACAGAAAGCGCCCTCTCCTTTTAGGTTTAGGCAGGAAGGAATAAACATTGCTTCAGACTTTCCTGAAGGTCCTTGATTTGATGCTGTTTGCGTCCAGTAAAAATATTTATTACCAGTAAAAATAGAAACTTAGCCAAGTGTGTTGACATGTTTATTGTTCATCTTTTGAATATCTTTTGTCTTTATAATTGTGGAAGCTGTGGTTTTTTTTGTTTTGTTTTTTTTGCGGTACGCGGGCCTCTCACTGTTGTGGCCTCTCCAGTTGTGGAGCACAGGCTCCGGACGCACAGGCTCAGCGGCCACGGCTCACGGGCCCAGCCGCTCTGCGGTATGTGGGATCTTCCCGGACCGGGGTACAAACGCGTGTCCCCTGCATCGGCAGGCGGACTCTCAGCCACTGTGCCACCGGGCAGGTCCTGTCTGTGTTTTTGATGTGCGTTAAATAGCTAAGGATCATCAGTAGTGGCTGTCTTGTTTTTGTTTCTCAGGAAAAGGAGCAGCTCTTAATCTTTGTTGATTTTTGGATCCTTTTATGAATCTGATGAAAACTATAGATTTGTCCCAGAAAATTTCTCATTCTGTAAACAAGAATTGTATATGTAATTTCACAGGGTTCATAGACCCTTTGAAGCCCATCTGTGGAACCCAGGTTAAGAACTGCTGTACTCTGCTGGTAGGCTGAGGGAAGTTTCTAGCGTTTTTCTGAGATGCTGTATCTGTAAATTATGATTTAGATAAATGTAATTGGAAGTTACATATTCTTTAATTTCTTCTCGGTAGCAGTTCTTTTGTGAATATACGATTGGTTCCCAAACTTCTCTGTGAACGGATTTGTGGTGAGAGAACCGAGTATGAATAGAGATACGTATTTACTTTTTAAAAGTGAAGGGAAGCTCTCCTTTCCTGTGTGCATACTTGTCTAGGCAATATAAACACTTTCCCCCACGGCTGTCAGCAAACATCCACAGCCATTGTCATTTACTGTCTGACACTCACATAACACAGCCCTAAACTGTTTAACTTAGATTCCTGTCATTTGGGTTGGGCAATGATATGCTTTATTTACATGTATCAGTACTGTACATGTATTGCCAAGTTAGAGTGAATTAATTAACACTGTAAATAGCAAATCCATAATTAGGTCCAGAATGTCATTAAAAAGACTTTAATTACATGTTTAAATAAGATCTTGTCACTGCTATATAATTGAACTTTCCTCTTTTTTTTTTCTACCCTTTCCCCCACAATACAGCCAAGTTCACAGTTTTTCATTGCTAGGGAATTTTAATCAGGATACTCCTGCATCTTAATTAGAGATGAGGGTACCCATTAGTTTTGAAATTAATTGGATTCTCTTTTAGGATTGTCTTGTGATCGCTTTTTTTTTTTTTAATAGAAGAATAAGCTGGAGGTAAGCATATACATAACATGAAAATAATAGTTTCATTTTTCATAAGCATTTGCCAGGAAAATTTCAGCAGTTACCTTCCCTAATAAGGGATGTAGTTATTGTGGCTGTGGAAGGAATCTGCTGGCATTTGTATGTTACTGTGTGTGGAATTTTAATTTGGAATTGTCATTCTAGGTGCATAACCCCTTAATCTTTTGGGGACTATAGATAGGTTTTAGGCAAACTCACTTGAGAATGTTGTGTAGTAGAAGGAGCAGTTGTCTTGGTTGACTCTTACTACCTATTTTTTACTTTGTACTAGTCATTTAACCTCTCGGGGTCCAATTTTCTCATCAATAAAAGGAGGCAGTTGGACTAGATTTTTAGGGTCCCTTCTAGTTTTAAGATTTAACTAATACATGACTAGTAAGAGAAGATAATTTCTAGTTAGAGAAAAGAATAATCTTTTTATGAGTATAGAGAGCCTTTATACATTCACTTAATTTGGATGAGGGCTAGTGTGAATTGGTTTAATGTCTGAATTCTAGAATACTAAATACACTTATTACAGCTGTTCAAGTTAGGCTTTAACTTAAATTAGGCTAGCAGTATTAACATGCAGAGAAATGTTTGAGAAACCTGTTGCTTTGGATAATTCTGACTTAGAGGATACAAGTTATTTTGGGTAATTAAAAGTAATATTTTCTAAAGTAGCTTAAGTATTGTAATAATAATTGCTAACCTTTTAAACATAACCTAACCTTAAAAAAAAAAAAGGTTTAAAGGTAAACTTCAGCCCCTGAATACTAAAAATAATTGAACAGAAATTATAGTAGTTACAGATCAACTCATGAGACAAGGGAGTAGTTTGAAGTTTTAGGGGTTTTTTTTTCTCCCCCAAATATAAATAAAGCTATGTTAATCTTAAAAGATAAAATTATATTTTTGATAGTCATAGCTGACATTGGAACTCTGACAAGGTTATTCTCTTATTTTGGCAGAATATGTTTATTGTTTTGTGCCGCTGTGAACAAGCACATATATCCCAGTTAACATTTAGTGCTTTTTAATGAAAAAGCACGTATTGCTCACCACATCTGGTTTCCAGTTACTTTGCTCCAGATTATTTGAGCTGTGAATCTGTAGTGACACCTAGTGGGTGATAAGGATATGAACATTAGTGATTGAAATGAATTTCACAGCCAACTTCTAGGGCCTTCTGGCATCACGGATTGGCCTTAACCTTCCATTTCTATTTCAGTTTTCATTTATTGGGATCTGGTTGTGGGGAAATCAAAAGAATCCCCGTTGTTCTTGCCACATTACGGTGAAATATGAAAATGCCTTTTGCTCTCACTACCTAAACCAGAATTATTAAGGTTAGAACAGATCTTCAGGATATCTAATCCAATCCCCTCATTTTTAAGAGGAGGAAGCAAACTGAAGCCAAGAGAGAAGAGACTGATGTGAAGCCATATAAGTAAGTGATAGAACCTAAGGGCCTCTGTCATCTGATTTCCAAGCTTTCTGCTATACCCTGTATAGCATTTAATTTTGAGTTTTTAGTTTGAGACGTTGGTTTAGATGAAAGAGTGGATGTTCAGTGTATTCTCAGCAGAACCAGTGCAGATTAAAAGCATATTTTCTTTCAGTAATACAGGGCTGTGTCTCAAAATAGAGCTGTTGGCAAATGCCAAATGCTTTCCCTGTTAGTGAACATCCATGACTAAAGCATACAAGCAGGCAAGAACCATCTCAGATGTCATAGAGGAGTTGCTTGCATTGAGGGAGGGCGGGGAAGGGAAGATGAGACTAGACCTTAAGTACCCTTCTGAGATTCTGTGAGTCTTCTGGCAAGGAAGAAATTCTCTGTTCAAATATATGGAATCTTAAAAAAAAAAAAGGTACTGATAAACCTAGTGGCAGGGCAGGAATAAAGACAAACATAGAGAATGGACTTGAGGACACCGGGAGGAGGAAGGGGAAGCTGGGACGAAGTGAGAGAGTGGCATGGACAGATATACACTACCAAATGTAAAATAGATAGCTAGTGGGAAGCAGCCGCATAGCACAGGGAGATCAGCTCGGTGCTTTGTGACCACCTAGAAGGGTGCGATATGGAGGGTGGGAGGGAGACGCAAGAGGGAGGAGATATGGGGATATATGTATATGTATAGCTGATTCACCTTGTTATACAGCAGAAACTAACACACCTCGTAAAAAAATTATACTCCAGTAAAGATGTTTAAAAAAAAAAAACTTCCCCCAAAATTACCCTATTTTCTAATGTATAGCAGGAGAACTGGTATTAAACAATCGTAATCATGTTAGGGTTTGCGGCACATAGTTTGTTTAATCCAGATTGGATACATCAGGTACAGCAGTGGCACATGACTCAATACCGTAAATGATATACATTTTAACATATGCACTACAGTTTCAAAAGAAGACGACAGGAAACTCAAGAGTTTTTTTTTCCCCATAGAAAGTTTTCACATGTTTATCTTCCTGCAGTTTTGTACAGTATTTCTTCTTTGCCATTGTGATGTTGGTAAGCAAAGCCCGTTTATTATATGAAAATAGAAAAGAACACACTTGATGTTTTTCACGATAACATTAATGGGGGAGGGTGACCTCTAAGGAAAACATTACATTGGAATGTCTGATTATCAAAAATATACCATCCCTCCCACCACCCAGGTTTGTAAAATAGTCTGTTGGTCCAAGGAGCCCCCCCAGGACTTGGGTCAGTGCCCTACACTGGTTAGTGTGACATTATCCAGTGTAGTTAAGTAACCTGCTAAGATAAATTCATTCCCACACTTGATGAGAAAAACATAGAACATTCTGAGTAGAAAACAAGACTCAAAAGGAACCCCTTTAAAGCTGTTTCTTTTTCTGATCCACTTTCTCTTAGTTCTAATGATGCTCCTCATGATGCTCTTTGGGCTCCGAGGGTGATGGGTCATAACAACGCTTTTCCTTCAATCATTTTAAAGCGTTGCAAATGCTGAGATTTCATAAGGACATCAGAAAGGGAAAATAAAAGTCTTTTTGGTTCCTGTTTGTCATGGTTACCATGCCAACTAGATTAGAAGGGAAACAAATATTGCCTTAGATTAACAGCATTAGGATCTTTCTGCCTTGTAGTTACCTGGTAATTGAAATGAGGGAACCTGGATCACTAGAATTCATTAATAACCTAAACATCTAGGTTTAGATAAATTTCAACCACTACCTCTGCAAAGTTAAAAAAAAGAAAAAACAAAGATAAGGAAAAAAATCTAGGTACATCTTTCAATGTACTTTCCCTGCCAATATTCTAACAAGTAACATGATCCCGAACTGCAGGAATCATAGTTTGAAAACTGGGTAAAGTCCTCAACATATCCACAAGTTGACTTTTTTGTTAATTGTCGATCAGCATTAACTATCCACTTTAATTTCTGTTCAAATTATTTTTCTTAATTTCACTTTTCTACTTGCTGACTTCATACTCCTGTATGACTGTAGACTCATGTGTTCAACTATCATTGAGACTATCTAGTCTTTTGAACAGGATTCTATGCAGTTAGTCTTGAGCTTGACACTAGTTACGAAAAGAGGGGATGAAGGAGAAATAGTACAGAGTTTGCTTCTGGAGGTCCTGGTTCAGGGTGGTTTTGAGTATAATGCTTCCTCTCCCTAATCACCAGCCTTGAAATCCAGATATTAAAATATATAAGCAATCCTCAGAGTAATGCTACATGATGTAGAGGAAAAGGTCCCGGGACAAGATGTCTAAGCCCTGGATTGCAAACATAGTTCTGCCACTAGCTTGCCGTGTGAACTTGAATGTCACTCAGCTTCTTTCTGCCTGTTTTCTTCTCTGTGAATCAAGGATTTAGGTACTTGATCTACTACCACCAGAGGTTGTGGAAAGGATTAAAAGGACTATAGAAAGTATGCTTCAAAATGTTGTCCTAGCCCGCTCTTCGAGGAGAGACAGCATTTGACTGAAGAAACCTGACTATTCACCTACTCACCTATTTTTGACAGAATTGATAGTCCATAGCTAGTTGTATTTAGTGGATGGTGGTTTCCAAAGTGTGGTTTGGATTAGTATAGTCAGTGGTTTCCAAGGGCTGTGTCCAAGTAATAATTGACATTCGCATAAAGCTATGTCTCTAGATATAACAAGTAATCTCTGATGGGTCTTCTCTAAAGCATCGTTGCTCTGAGAGGCAGTGGGTGTAGGGAAAAGCATTAGACTAATAGCCAAGGGACTTGGGTTCTGGTCCCAGTCCTGTCATTAAATAACTGCATGACCTTGAGTAGGTCACTTAATTTCTCTGGGCCTCAGCCTTCTATACTGTAAAATGACTTAGATATTCTTTAATCTCTTCTAGTTCTGATTCACTCTATTCCATGTTTTCTAAGTTTCCATTCATTTCAATATAGCTTATTGGTTGGTTGGGTGGGTGGTTTTTAACCCTCCCTAATGTTGAGTAGGATTGAATGGGATAGATAGTTTTGTAAATCTATTATGCTGAAGTTGTTCATGAACTATGAAAGCTCGAGTCATTTCACCAGAAAGCCATTGCCCCCTGAAAACCCTGATAATATCCTGGTTCTTCAGTCCCTGGCCAATGAGTTAGACATTCAACTGATTTGGCACACTTTGGACCTTCTTTTTACTCACAAATGCCCTTTAGCAGTGTAGTCTTGCTCTATTCTGTTGTGTAGATGAGCCATTTTCTTGTGTGAACAGGGTCTCTCATCTTTGGCTAAGGCTACATTGGGGGATGGAGATGAAGGGGTTAGTCTAATAATGGTGGTTTAGGAACTGGCGTAATGTGGGATTTGGAAATGAAATTGAAGAAATACAAAACATTCAGTTCTTTAGGGTCAAAAAAGTGGGAAATTATTTGGGACATGATTTTTTTAAATTTCATTAATTTTTGTGGGAACCACTAGTAAGCTCCCCTGGTGCACTACCAAACAGGTCCTGGGTTGGAGCAGTCATTATTCTAACTCTGTGATGACCTGTTCTTAAACACAGGCAGTTCGTCGTATGTGTGTGTAACCATGTTCCTATTTACCTCTTTATCCTTTACCCCATTCGGTTCCTATGATACATACTTAGAAACTTAAACCTTGTTTAACTTTGTTCCATTACCCATTCTTTCAAGAGAAAAATTCCTTTTCTAGTCCTTTGCCTGCCCTCTAAATGGAGTCCAGCCCAGTCCTCTGCCTTCCCTAATGAGATATGTGGATGACGTGAATGGGATTAAGTATGAAAGTGTGTTTAGGTTGTTGTGTGTTTGTGTGTACACACGTATTCCTCTGTAATTGTAAAGCTTTTTGCCTACTTACAGCATAAGCTCAGAGGGCCAGACCACCCCTTTCTCGGGTTAGGGGGAAATCCTTGAGGCCAAGACCCAGAAAAGGGACGCAGTCAATGGTCAGTGAGGATAGCGTAAAGGAGAAGGCTCCGTCTCCTCTGCCCTTCTGCTCACCTTCTGGTTAGGTGCCACCTCACATCCCTTTGACTTTCTCCTTCTACAGGGTCAGTAGAGTTGGGGTCATAGGGAAGCCCGTTGAAGGTGTTTTTAGGTTCCCAGCTAGTGAAACTCTTCTGGATGGCTGAGGTGGGCAGAAAAATTCTTGGCCTAGCATTAAACAGCTAACCACTAAGCTGTTGAATGGATAAAGAGTTCCCAAGGAGCTCCTGTGTCTCAGAGTCCAGGCTAGAGAGACTGCAATAGGGTAGTTGGAGATTGGGGAAGGCGGAAAGGGCCTGGTCACTAACCCCGAGGCCCACCTGCTCTGCTAAAAGCAGTGAAAATTGATTGGATTCTGGAAATGCTGTTCCCAGCCCCATCAGGATGCAAACCACTTGCACAGAAATGTGTCCAGGTTTTCCAAAAATAATATTCACTTCCTCACTTGCAGGGAGGTGATCAGGCTTCTCCCCCATTTCAGTTATCTTCGGGGACAACAGGCCTGAAGACTCTTCAGATCTCAAGGCATCATTCAGACCAGATAAGAATCATCTATAATCTCTTACTTGATTTCACTCTTTGGAGCATCCTTCGTGAGGCACACAGGCTTAACCTTCCGCAGCCTCCGTGGGAGTTGCCTCAGGTGTGAGATAAGTCAGAAGGTTGGTCCCCGTACTGCTGCCTTCTCTGCGGGAAACTGCTCCTGGGGCTTCTTGTCAGAGCTCTGGATGGGCTTTACGGTGGGTCCTGAAAGAAGGGTACAGAGCAAGGTGCCACAGGGGCTGACTGCAGCTGGGAGCCCTGGGTTCTTCTCTTCTCTCTTCACTGGCACACACTGGCATTGCCTGTGCCTCTCAGGTGCTAGCGATTTCCTTTTCCAAGATCCCAGTGAGATAAATGTGGTCATTCCCTTTCTTCCCCAGAAATGGAAACTTCAACACCAGTGGTTCCAACCGCAAGGGAAGCACTCTGTTCTTTAAGGTGGACTTCCCTCATCCCTAAATGCCCATTTTTGCTTTATTCTTTTCTCTTCCACCACTGCATTCATGTCCTTGGCACGAGTCTGCAGGTGCTTGGCAGTGGAGGAGGCTTTACTAACATGTCTCGGTATCACTGGGGTCCATGTGGAGACAGATGGCTGGACACAGAGAAAAACAGCCAGGGGGTGAAGCAGAGAGGTACAGAGACAAAGGAGACAGGGGCAGACAGAGGGTGAGTGTTGCTGTGTGGTCACGTGGCAGCTCTGTGCAGGTCAGCTGGGCAGTGGGGCCCAGGCTCAGTCGACCTCACCTACCTGGGGGAACGAAGAGAGAACTCAGCAGTAACTGACTTCTTAGCCTAAAAGCTTTTGCTATAAAAGGAGAAAAAAAAAAAAAAAAAACCCCTCACAAAATGCATTGTTTTGGTTCAAAGGTATTGGGTCCATGGAGAAAAACATTTCACAAAACTCCGTTGGTGTTTTTGTTTTCCACCTTTTCCCATGAATAAATATTATCCATTAAGAGCCTTGAAAAAGGTGCTTAAATACACAGTGTTATATTTTCTTCCTGTTTTGCATGTGACAACTCGGCCTCTGTGCTGCTCTTGGTCTTGTATTTTCCTCACTGGGGTCTCCAGAAACAATGGTTATTTGGTCTGAGGCTCCCCACTCCGGGCCCTGTCCTGGCTCGCAGCTTATACCCGCACAGTCCCATCCCTACCCGCCCCGCCCTCCCTTTCCTCTGGCCCCTGTGAGATGCAGTGGCACAGGGCTATGTCCACGCTAGCAGCAGTGAACCTCAGGTGCCCCCTTGCTGCCTCTTTCTCCTTCCAGGCACAGGTTTCAGTGTTGGGGGTGCAACAGGGTGGGCAGAAATAGTGGGGGAGGGGGAGGGAGTGGTCACAGTGGCCACCCACCAACATGCCAGCCCCCTTCACTCCCACCACCCGCACTGGCCCTCTGTCCAGTGGTTTTACAAGGCGGAGACCTTGACAACATTGCTGGCTACGGCAGGAACGTTCGTGTTGGAGCCTGGGCTGGCAGGGGGTGGCCGACCTTCCCCCTCTGGGGTTAGCGCTGGGGGAGTAGGAATGCTGATGATGGCTGTGGTGATCTGGGATGTTTTGCAGTTTGGTCTCAGTCCGTCGTCTGCTTTCAAATTAAGGCTGGAACGACTGGGATAAAAAAAGAGTGAGTTGATGATGGTTCGTCTTGTTAGTGTCCCAAAGCTTCCTTGACCCTCTACCTGTCTAGCTCACAGTAACTGGGAGGTGATTTGGGTGTCCCTCCATCTCTGCTTTTGGTAATCGGCCTGTAATTATCCATTCTGATTATTATTCCTAAACTACCCCGAATTGTAAAAGTCATGGGTACTGGGCTTTGGAATTCAGAGTATACGTTTTTCCCTCCAGTGGATTTTTTCCCCATCACTTGTGGCATTTGATTTTGGTTTCCCTGAATTCCTTGCCACTCATTGGAGGTAGTGGGAAGTGGCCTACATATAAGTAGAGAGTCAGTCTGTGATTCAAAATCAGCCTGGGATAAGCCGAAATTTCGTATAATTTCACAATTGTGAAAATTATTGTCTTGAGAAGACAGTCCATTCTTTGCACTAGGGTAGGTCATTTATGGATTTTTGTTGTTGTTCTTATTTTTTCTGGTATCTAACCCCACATTGGGCCTACACCTGCTATAGTATCCTCCAAGGCATGTGAGAGGCCTTTGGGTTAACTTGCAAGGATGAGAAGGAAGGTGGGGGGAGGAAGGTGAGGTGAGGGACTCATGCATTAGATAAGGAGGAGGGAAGGCTGAGGACCCCCAGGGGTCTCCTAATGCTGAGAGCCTTTCACTCTGTGAAGGGAGCGTCGCAAGCCTTAGGGAGTGATGGAGATGGGAGCCACCCACCTGGTAGTGAGGGAGGGCTGCTCGCTGCCCTGGATGTGGATCGTGCTGAGCTCTTGCATGCTGCGCAGGCGGGTGGCCGGCAGGTTGGAATTGGGCAGGTGTGTGGTTTTCTTACTACGACGGGAGCAGCAGGTGGTCGTGAGGCCCGGGTGGCTGGACAGTGAGGGACTCCGTGTGGATGGGTAGTTCTGCATTGAACTCTCCATGCAGTTCTGCTCAAACATCTGTTCATCTATAAACTCGTGGTTCTGTGGGAAGCAGAGGGAGAAGAGGTAGGAGAAGGAGATAGGAGGAGGGGTGGGGGGGATAAGCCCTCGTACCCTGTATAGCTGCCCGTCTCTGTTCTGGGCCTTGGGAGAAGGGCTCCCAGCTGCCTGGAGCACAGATAAGCATTCAGGACATGGGGGATATCCCACAGGCATCAAATGAAGGAAGGAGGAGATTCCCATTGACAGCCCTGGTCATCAGACTGGAGGGCGGAGACTGCGGTTGTGAAATCATGATGTGACATTCACTTCATCTACAGCTTTGGCTGAAGGGATATGGAGGACATGGAGGGACTTAGTGGCATCCTCAGAGCTAGAAGCAAAGACTTGACGGACTTTGCAGGCTTTGACAGGGTCTTCTGGTGGCGGGGGGCAGGGAGCGGCAGGTAAGGAGTCACTAACAATGGGTAGTGGGTACGCTGGATCGTCTTTTCTGGATTTACTGGGTGAGATCCTTATGAATCCTGGGCAAGTGTGAGACATAAGCTTTTAAAGGCACTGGATTATTCACAGTATTGGGAGAGCCTTGCTCTTGAAGGCCAATGCGGTCACACACTCAGGGTTATGCTTGCTTTTGAGTACTGGGTTTTTTCCACCTGGTTATGGGGTATGGCTCCTTAATATACATAAAGGCACAGGATTCCCTAAGTCAAGTGTAAGCATGGGAAGGGGATGCTAACAGACTCCTGATGGAGGCCACCAGGATGGGGTGGAGTGGAGCCCAGGATAACGAACATATGGCTGTTTAGCCAAGGTGACTAAACATCTATGCCATGAATGGTCTGGCCAAGGCTGCCAGAGTGAGGAGAAAGTCTGAGGAGAAGTATCATGAGAACAGAGTTCAGAGAGAGACCAGCCCTGACAGCCAATACCAGGAGTCCCCATAGAGCTGGGCGGGTGGCACAGACAGATGTGGCACATGGACACTCACAAGGTACCAACATTGGTTCCATGTTCCACCACCCCTCCAAGCCCCTGGGGAGGTCCAAAAAGGGAATCAGAAAGGCACAAAAAAACTGGAAGCCTGAGCTGGTACTGGGTGTGACAGCAGAGGTAGGATAAGCCCAAGAAGAATCAACAGCTCATGCAGAGAACCAGACCAGGGGGTAAGAAGAGGAGACTCCACAGACTCAGAAGAATCAGAGAGAAAAACATCAATTGAAATTTTAAAAAGTTATACCTTGATGGTGGAGGTTCGTACAGATAACAGGGGATCATCCACAAGATAGGACAACCCCTACAGGACAACATGCCAACAGAAGATAAAAACACCATTGATTGTACATTCCAGCATTCCCAGGCTCAGTTTTGACATTCGATCTCTCAATCCCAGCATTCCACCCTTCCAGTCCAACATTCCATCCCTTGCTTCCAGCATTCTTCCCCCTTTGTCCCAACATTCCATCCCTTGAGTCCAACATTCCTTGCCTAAAATGCAGCATTCCATCTCTTTAATCCCAATATCCCCACAATCCGACATTCTTTCCTTCAAATTCAGCATTCCACCCCTTCAATGCCAACATTCCATCTCTTCAAACCCAAATATTTTCACCCATATCCTTTCAACTTACACATTCCACCCAGCACATGCAACTTGGAAAGGGCAGTTGGGTCCAGGCCTATTTCTTTGGCAAGCTCTGAGTCTTTGAGAGAAATTCTAGATACACCTGTATGGTTCTTGACACTAAGAAACATTGGCTAAGTCCTGGAAACTAGGGTTATCAGAGTACCTTCCCACATTGGAAGCCCTCACTGGGTTCAGCTGCCATCTACAGCGTCCACAGCTGTCCATACTAAGAGTCACCTAACATCTACTTCCCCCACATTTGGGAGGCCAGGATATGGAACACTGAGAATTAGAAAGTTCCTTCCTTAGTGTGCTGAGCCCTGACCATAGGCTTTTTGGGGAAGGAGGTCCTCGAAAAGAACAAGGAGTTTCTCATTGTCTCTCTTTGGTTGTCCAGCCTAACTTCTCCTCCCTCCCTACTATTCCTAACACTTTTTGCCAAGGCTCCAGGGTTGACCCACTGCCCTTCCTTTCAGTCTGTTGGTGAGGCACAAGCATCATTCCACATTCCAGCTGGGGCACCCTAAGCCATGACTCATTTTTAGCAATCAGCCTTTCAGAATCTGAATTCCCTGGGAATTGCAGGGTGACTGAGATGGGGTGGTACTGGTAAAATCCGTGGCTAGAGAAATATATGCACTGCTTCATTCATTCACTCTCTCCTGTTCCAAGTGGAATGGAAGGAGAAAAGGGACCCACAGATTGCATCAACCTAGCCCCAGGGATAGGACAAAAACTGACATTCTTCTCTGCTGTCCTGTAGTAACCTAGTATAAATTCAGCCCTAGCTCTGAAGAGGGGTGCTCATCAGAGCTGAGAAACTGATAGGCAGAGCCCTTAGGCCTCAGTAACTAAGAAAGGGCTGTGAGGACGGATGTAGGGTGTGTGTGGAAAGACTGGGGGAATGGCCTCCTCTGTGCTGCAGGCCTCCTGATCCTGGTGGCTTTGCCCCACTCCTTGGGGTCTTCCTCCTGAGGGCTGATAGAGACCTCATTGCTACTCTTTGGATCTAAGGGGACAAATTTTGACTTCTGAAGCCTAGGGTGAGAACGTGAGGACAGAGTTCTCACTCTGTAAGTTCTGACCTCAGAAAAGGGTCAGGGGTCAGGGATGAGAAGGGAGGTGGCACTGGGCTGGGACTCACAGTGGTTTTCTCCAGGCAGTGCAGCAGGTGGTGGTGCTGGCTCTCGATGAGTGAGGTGGTCTTGCCCATGTGCTCCTCTTCCGGGGTGCCCTAGGAGGAGAAGAGGAGAGGCTGAGTATAAAGCTGCTGGCTCTCCTTCTCTCCATCTCCTTCATCTCTCCACAGAAGGGAGGGGGGGACTGGAAAAATCTGGATGAACCAAATTTTAGGGTCACCCTAGACCATGCTAGCCTTTGGCTGGGAGCCCTTGAGCTAAAGGGGGTTTAGGGGTGATGATGAGAACCCTATGGAAGACGTATGTGGAGGGTGGCTGCTACCTGGGGAAACTTTGGGGCTTTGGGGTGGGAGTGCTGATGCCCCCAGGAAGAAAAAGCAAGCCCGTCCTCCCCTCCATCTCCCCAACCCAAGTCCCCCAGGCACCTACCATCAGCTCCAGTGCCTCGTTGAGGAGTCCGTTGCGCTTGCTGTGCAGGTAGGCATTGGAGCTCCCTGTTTTGGCCACACGGATCCTGGCAAGGCGGGCCTTCTGTGATTGGCAGAGAGAATAAAAGAGTGAGTGAGACTGAGAGACAAAAAGACAGTGAGCCTGGCCAAGCCAGCGACAGTGGGCTGTCCCAGCAAGGTTGGGTTCCCAGGTGATGTCTGTTGAAGGGGAGGAAGCTGCTTCTTCCCCGCCGCAGAGACTTCTGTTTATAGACCTGGGACTGGGTCAGAGAGGCTGTGACCCCCCTGTACAGAGTGAGCATGGTCATGGTCAGAGTGCCTAGGGGTTTCCACTTGTCTCTCCAGCCTGGGTGTGATCCTGACCAGGGAAATATCACTCATCAAATTCCTCCCTCCTTCCTCAAATTTCATGACCTTTATCCATTCAGTATTGCATTGGGGTATTTCTCATCTCAGGCTGCAAGTTCTTTAAAGAAGCCCATGTTATAGCTCTCCTGATTCTCTCCTAGGGTCCAGTGCAATTCCCTGCATACAGCAGGTGCCCAAATACCAGTTAATTATAAGAAAAGCAAGGAGTGTGTATAGGTGCCCCTCAACTCCTTCCCCTCTTTCTATTTTTTCCTTAGCATTCATTACTAAGGTAGTATATGTTTTACATATTTATCTCGCTATTGTCTCTCTTTCCCCACAGGAATGTAAACTCCTTGAGGGCAGCGGTTTTTGTTTTGTTCACTGATATATCCCCAGTGCTTGATAACTTTTAAATCAATAGAAGAATTTACAATTGCATGTCTGTCTTTGGGATGTGCCTATACGTGTATATTTTGCTGTGCATGTCTGTGGGAACGAGTGTAGGTGCACGTGCGTGTGACAAGGGGCCCAATGTGGGTGTGAGAGAGGAGAGGATGGAGCACATTTCCATACAACACCCTGGCTTTAGCTGCGGCTACTGAGAATCTCCCAGCTCCATCCTTGGAAGCCTTCGGCAGTATCCTGTGCAAGGGTCGCGTGGTACCTCAACCACGCAAACTCATCTCTCTTGCTTGCAGAGGCAGTGGGAGAGGCCGGACACACTGCACAGGCTAACTTCTCTTCTCCTTCCTAATAACCATAATCAGTGTCACTATGACAGCAGCACAGCCACAGTGTGAGGCCTAAGAGGAAAGAGGCTCTGGGAGGGAGGGAGAAGGGACGGGTAGAGGGCTTCCTGCTGGTTTAAAAAAAATGCAGCTTCACTTTTGGGCTCTTGTGGATCTAGACCCAGCTGCAGGAAGAAGAGCCCACAAGGCCTCACAAACCTATTCTGGGGCAGAGGGGTCCTTCCTTCTGCCTCTGGGAAAATACACATTTAACTTCAGCATGGACTCTGAACAGAGGGGTCCTTGGAAAATTGTGGCAATTTTCACTTCTTGTGACCTTCTCCCCAGCATGGGGAAGTGTCCCCTCCAAGTGTCCTACTGGGCTGGCTCATCTGCTAAAAGGAGGCCAGGGACTTGGATTTAGGCTGTCAACAGAAGCACAAAGAACACACGATAGCTGTTGTTCCCTGGGAAGTCCCCCTGTGACCACTGTGTCCTTGCAGGAACAATTCAATGACTTCCCCTGGTTTCTAAATATGGCAAAAAGGTCAGCACTTGAGCCTAGAAGATCTGCCTGTAAAACTGAGGAAGAACGATCTTTACTCTCCTCTAGACAGAGAATAAAAAGAGGAAGCAGGGAGAGAAAGGATGGTAAGTAAGCCCTACCATTCCTCTTCTCTCTGAGCAAAGAACATGCATTCCAGGTGCAGGACAGTTCTCGTTCCTGGGGATCCCGCTCCAGCCCTCCCCTCAGCTCAATGTCTACATTCAAGCAAGTTCTTCATCATTTGAGGATGTGGCTACTATTGCTTTGGGTGAGCACTGGGTGTTGAGAGCTGCGTATGGAAATCCAGTTGTGTCAAGCTCATTTTAGCCTTATATAATTTGATTGCACCACTTACAGCCAGACCATTCTTGTATCTGGGGTCTGTCTTCATTACTTTCTAGAGATGAAAGATTTTCCTGCTCTCCTTTGTGGCACTCCTTTTAATCTTATCTTACCCTGGGCGCTATTAAAGCAACAGATTGTCATAACAAATGCACTATATCGTTTAATCATTTCCCACACAGGATAAAGAGGTTTGCAATATATTTATAGAACCATACCCAGCATATGTAATTTGGTGAGGACTTTTGGCTTGACTTTGAGCCCCTGAGGGCCAGAGCCTGTGACTTATGCATATTTTTATCTTCAGCACCTAGCACAGAGCTTCGCACTGAGTATTTGCTCAAGCAAGGCTTGTGATGGCCCAGAAAGGAAGATGATCCTACACAGTCGGTCAGAAATCCATGTTAATAAAGCCGTTGTGATGGGCTCAGTCCTTGTGTGTACTGGTCAGCCTCCTTCTCTTCCATGAACATGAGTACAGTGTAAGAGTTCGGAGAATGTAGGGATCATCTAGGCTATTTTACAGACGAGGAAATGGAGGATGTGAGAGGAAGTGACTTGTCCAGGGCAAGGTTTCAGCTCAGGTCTTCCAACCTCCCAACGCTGCTTCCATAACACCCCCTCCTCCTTCCCTGAATTTCAACTCCACTCAGACAAGTTTTCAACTTGATGAGCAAAGCCCAGAAAGTCGCATTTTCAACAGCTGTAGACATTCCAGGGCTGGAGGAGAGGTTTGGATGGAGGATTCTGCCACCCTGGGCACAGTTCCAAGTTCAGGCTAATAAGCTCAAGAACTCTGTCAGCCCCGAGAAGGGTTTCACGATGAAGCACTTCCTAGCTATCTGGCTGGCAGGTGCCCTTGGACCATGAGTATTGACATCTCTGCCCTGGGAGAGGCAGAAGAAGGAAAAAGAGGGAGAAATGGAAAAGCCAAAAGAGAACATGGGCAATTGCACTCTTAGGCATTTATCCCCGAGAAATGAAAACTTATGTTCACACAAAAACCTGCACATGGCTGTTAACAGCAACTTTATTTATAATAACCCGATGTCCCTCAACAGGCAAACTGTTAACCATAACTGGGATGCATCCATACCAGGGAATACTGCTCAGCAAGGAAAAGGAATGGACTACTGACACACATGACTTAGATGAATCTCCAGGAATTACATGAAATGAAAAAAGCCAATCTCCAAAGGTTGCCTACTGTATAAGCCCATTGATGTACCATTAAAAAAAATAAAAACGTTTTTATAAAGGGAGGACAGATAACTAGTTGCCAGAGGTTAGAGACGGGTAGACATAGAGTGAGGGGGGGTGTGGTTATAAAAGATATAGTGGGAGGGGCCCTTATGGTGTTGGAACTGTGCAGTACCTTGACTGAGATGGGGGATGTGAACCTGCATAGGTGATAAAACTGTATAAAACTTCACACACACACACACACACACACACACACACACACACACACACACACGGGTACAAGTAAAACTGGGGAAGTCTGAATAGGATTGGTGGATTGCAGCAATGTCCCTACACTGGATATGAAATTTTATAACTACATGTGAATCTACAATTATTCCAATGAAAATTTCCATTAAAAACGTTCCCCCTCTCTGTCCACTGCTAGACCTCCTTACTTGATCTCCAGCTCACTTGGCTTAGAAAACCCAGTCTCTGCAGCAAAGAGTCGTGGAATTAATCCCAAGCCAATCAGTCACGATGGGAAAGGATGACAACTTTTGGAGTCTTTCCTCTCCACCTGAGGCACATGGGCTGGAGCTTACCTTCGCAGCTCCTGAGTATGTGGTCTGGGCTGAGAACTGTCATCAGCACCCCTAACCCCCTTCCTGTCCCATCTCTCCATTCCCCACGAAGTTCCCCAACCTGCCTTCCTTGCCTCGCTGTGACAGACCCAGTGCAGGAAGCAGGCAGTATTCTTGTGTTCTTTTTCTTTTCCTCTCACAGGAAGCCTAAGGTGAAAAGAGGCAGAACTGAGCCTACTGTGAGGAGAGACAGTATCAAGAGGAGGTGAAAACACTGCAAATATTTACTCTGATTTCAAGGAAGAGCAAAGAGGGAGAGGGAGAAGGGTGGGAAAGGAGGCAGAAGGGAGGGAGTCTCATCCTGAGGGGCTAGAGGGAGGAAGAAGCCTAAGCTGATTCCTTCTGGATCTTAATCACACAGGATGAGCTTTGTAAAGTTCTGCAGAGAAATGGTCCCTGTCATATTCTTTGCAGGGGCAAAACGACAGCAGATGCGATGCTCTAAGAAGTAGGTAAGGGTGTGAGCCCGGAGGGGAAGGGAGCACAGGAGTGGCTGAAGCACAGTTTGAGTGGGGCTGTTGTGGGTTAGTGTGTGAGCTGAGGATACCTTGGATCCCCACTGCTCTACAAAAACCCTGTGTCATGTCATGGCTATTGTAAATAGAGCTTCAATGAACATTGTGGTGGTTTTCTCCGGGTATAAGCCCAGTAGTGGGATTGCTGGGTCATATGGTAGTTCTACTTTTAGTTTTTTAAGGAACCTCCATACTGTTCTCCATAGTGGCTGTATCAATTTACATTCCCACCCACAGTGCAAGAGGGTTCCCTTTTCTCCACACCCTCTCCAGAGTGAAGTAAGTCAGAAAGAGAAAAACAAATACCGTATGCTAACACATATATATGGAATCTGACAGGAATAAAGACGCAGACGTAGAGAATGGACTTGAGGACACGGGGAGGGGGAAGGGTAAGCTGGGATGAAGTGAGAGCGTGGCATGGACATATATACACTGCCAAATGTAAAATAGATAGCTAGTGGGAAGCAGCCGCATAGCACAGGGAGATCAGCTCGGTGCTTTGTGACCACTTAGAGGGGTGTGATAGGGAGGGTGGGAGGGAGGGAGACACAAGAGGGAGAGGATATGGGGATATATGTATACGGATAGCTGATTCACTTTGTTATACAGCAGAAACTAACACACTATCGTAAAGCAATTATACTCCAATAGAGATGTTAAAAAAAACCCCAAAACCAAAACAAACCCTGTATCAGCCTTTGCCCAGTGCTGGGGGGTTGGGGGAGGGGGAGGTTGGGGTTGCTATAGGACCCTTGACCCTTCAGGGCTTTAGGCTCCTTGATTTGGAAAGACGATCCCAGTTTCTTTCTGCCCCTTTCTTTAGGACAGCATAATGAATTTATATATTGTTCACATTTGCCAGCTGACTTGAACAGGGAAAGAGATAAGACTTCTATTTCTGAGCTGGCTAGCAGGCGATGGGGGTGGGGAAACCTGACCTTGGGTGAAGAGGTAGGAAATGGTTCTGGAGGGGATGGAGAGGACAGCAGATCAATCCAAGGCAGGCTGACAACATTAAAAACCCAGGTCAAGATAAGTCAAAATATATTTCCACACAGGCGGAGGGAGACAGCAGGGCAAGGAGGTGACAAAGGCACACAAAAGGGGAGATGCTGGAAGTGGGGACCAACTGGATTTATTATATAACTATGTGATATATATTATATTGTTAACTATTTTTACATGTAAATTATTATACATTTCAGAGCTAACTTTCATGAACTTTGAGACTTTGTTTCAGTCAGCATATACAGATTTGTTCTGAAATCCTGGATTCCTCTGATATGTCATGGAAGCCCTGCCACTTGGGAGTTATCCCTGTGAATGGAAGGTCAGGAGAGAGGATCATGCGGTGAGGAAGTAACCCAGCTGCAATGCATAGCGCCTGGCACATAGTTGGTGTTCAGTAAATGTGTGTGGAATGAATGAATAAAAGAAAGAATAAAATAAGGACATAATATTTCAGGCCTCCATAAGTGATTCTTTCAGGTCCCCCTGTCCACTGTACCCAGAAAGGCTTTGATCGTACCCCATGGAGGTTGAGATGCTGCTGAAGGGGGAGTATTTCAGCCCAGAACAGAAGAGAAAGGATGGCAGGGCCCTGAACCAAGATGGCGGAGTAGAAGGACGTGCTCTCACTCCCTCTTGCGAGAACACCAGAATCACAACTAGCTCCTGGACAATCATCGACAGGAGAACACTGGAACTCACCAAAAAAGATACCCCACATCCAAAGACAAAGGAGAAGCCACAGTGAGACCGTAGGAGGGGTGCAATCACAGTAAAATCAAATCCCATAACTGCTGGGTGGGTGACTCACAGACTGGAGAACACTTATAACACAGAAGTCCACCCACTGGAGTGAAGGTTCTGAGCCCAATGTCAGGCTTCCCAAGCTGGGGGTCCAGCAACGGAAGGAGGAATTCCTAGAGAATCAGACTTCGAAGGCTAGTGGGATTTGATTGCAGGACTTTGACAGGACTGGGGGAAACAGAGACTCCACTCTTGGAGGGCACACACAAAGTAGTGTGCGTATCGGGACCCAGGAGAAGCAACAGTGATCCCAGGGGAGACTGAACCAGACCTACCAGCTAGTGTTAGAAGGCCTCCTGCAGAGGCAGGGGGTGGCTGTGGCTCACTGTGGGGACAAGGAAACTGGCAGCAGAAGTTCTGGGAAGTACTCCTTGGCGTGAGCCCTCCCAGAGTCCGCCATTAGCCCCATCAAAGAGCCCAGGTAGCCTCCAGTGTTGGGTTGCCTCAGGCCAAACAACGAACAGGGAGGGAATGCAGACCCACGCATCAGCAGTCAAGCAGATTAAAGTTTTACTGAGCTCTGCCCACCAGAGCAACAGTCAGCTCTACCCACCACCAGTCCCTCCCATCAGGAAACTTGAACAGTCCTCTTAGATAGCCTCATCCACCAGAGGGCAGACAGCAGAAGCAAGAAGAACTACAATCCTGCAGCCTGCGGAACAAAAACCACATTCACAGAAAGATAGACAAGATGAAAAGGCAGAGGGCTATGTACCAGATGAAGGAACAAGATAAAACCCCAGAAAAACAACTAAACGGAGTGGAGATAGGCAAGCTTCCAGAAAAAGAATTCACAATAATGATAGTGAAGATGATCCAGGACCTCGGAAAAGGAATGGAGGCAAAGATGGAGAAGATGCAAGAAAGGTTTAACAAAGACCTAGAAGAATTAAAGAACAAACAAACAGAGATGAACAACACAATAACTGAAATGAAAAATACCCTAGAAGGAATCAATAGCAGAATAACTGAAGCGGAAGAACAGATAAGTGACCTGGAAGACAGAATGGTGGAATTCACTGCTGCAAAACAAAATAAGGAAAAAAGAATGAAAAGAAATGAGGACAGCCTAAGAGACCTCTGGGACAACATTAAATGCAACAACATTCGCTTTATAGAGGTCCCAGAAGGAGAAGAGAGAGAGAAAGGACCTGAGAAAATATTTGAAGAGATTATAGTTGAAAACTTCCCTAACATGGGAAAGGAAATAGCCACCCAAGTTCAGGAAGTGCAGAGAGTCCCAGGCAGGATAAACCCAAGGAGAAACATGCCGAGAGAGATAGTAATCAAATTGACAAAAATTAAAGACAAAGAAAAATTATTGAAAGCAGCAAGGGAAAAATGACAAATAACATACAAGGGAACGCCCATGAGGTTCACAGCTGATTTCTCAGCAGAAACTCTACAAGCCAGAAGGGAGTGGCATGATATACTTAAAGTGATGAAAGGGAAGAACCTACAACCAAGATTACTCTACCCGGCAAGGATCTCATTCAGATTTGATGGAGAAAACAAAAGCTTTACAGACAAGCAAAAGCTAAGAGAATTTAGCACCACCAAACCAGCACCAAACCAGCTCCAAACAAATGCTAAAGGAACTTCTCTAAGTGTGAAACACAAGAAAAGAAAAGGACTACAAAAAAAAACCCAAAACAATTAAGAAAATGGCCATAGGAACATACATATCAATAATTACCTTAAACGTGAATGGATTAAATGCTCCAACCAAAAGACACAGGCTCGTTGAATGGATACAAAAACAAGACCCATATATATGCTGTCTACAAGAGACCCACTTCAGACCTAGGGACACATACAGACTGAAAATGAGGGGATGTAAAAAGATATTCCATGCAAATGGAAATCAAAAGAAAGCTGGAGTAGCAATACCCATATCAGATAAAATAGACTTTAAAATAAAGAATGTTCCAAGAGACAAGGAAGGACACTACATGATGATCAAGGGACCAATCCAAGAAGAATCTATAACAATTATAATTATATATGCAGCCAACATAGGAGCACCTCAATACATAAGGCAACTGCTAACAGCTATAAAAGAGGAAATCTACAGTAACAAAATAATAGTGGAGGACTTTAACACCTCACTTATACCAATGGACAGATCATCCAAAATGACAATAAATAAGGAAACACAAGATTTAAATGACACAATAGACCACAGAGATTTAATTGATATTTATAGGACATTCCATCCCAAAAAAGCAGATTACACTTTCTTCTCAAGTGTGCATGGAACATTCTCCAGGATAGATCACATCTTGGGTCACAAATCAAGCCTTGGTAAATTTAAGAAAATTGAAATCATACCAAGCCTCTTTTCTGACCACAACGCTATGAGATTAGAAATCAATTACAGGGAAAAAAACGTAAAAAACACAAACCCATGGAGGCTAAACAATACCTTACTAAATAACCAAGACATCACTGAAGAAATCAAAAAATACCTAGAGACAAATGACGATGAAAACATGACGACCCAAAACTTATGGGATGCAGCAAAAGCAGTTCTAAGATGGAAGTTTATAGCTATAGAAGACTACCTCAAGAAATAAGAAAAATCTCAAATAAACAATCTAACCTTACACCTGAAGGAAGTAGAGAAAGAAGAACAAAACCCAAAGTTAGCAGAAGAAAGAAATCATAAAGATCAGAGCAGAAATAAATGAAATAGAAACAAAGAAAACAATAGCAAAGATCAATTAAACTAAAAGCTGGTTCTTTGAGAAGATAAAAAAAATTGATAAACCATTAGCCAGACTCATCAAGAAAAAGAGGGAGAGGACTCAAATCCATAAAATTAGAAATGAAAACGGAGAAGTTACAACAGACACCACACAAATACAAAGCATCCTAAGAGGCTATTACAAGCAACTCTATGCCAATAAAATGGACAACCTGGAAGAAATGGCCAAATTCTTAGAAAGGTATAACCTTCCAAGACTGAACCAGGAAGAAATAGAAACTATGAACAGACTAATCACAAGTAATGAAATTGAAACTGTGATTAAAAATCTTCAAAAAGGGCTTCCCTGGTGGTGCAGTGGTTGAGAGTCCGCCTGCCGATGCAGGGGACACGGGTTTGTGCCCCAGTCCGGGAAGATCCCACATGCCGCGGAGCGGCTGGGCCCGTGAGCCATGGATGCTGAGCCTGCGCGTCCGGAGCCTGTGCTCTGCAATGGGAGAGGCCACAGCAGTGAGAGGTCCGCGTACCGCAAAAAAAAAAAAAAAAAAAAAAAATCTTCCAACAAACAAAAGTCCAGGACAAGATGGCTTCACTGATGAATTCTATCAAACATTTAGAGAAGAGCTAACAACCATCCTTCTCAAACTCTTCCAAAAAATTGCAGAGGAAGGAGCACTCCCAAACTCATTCTATGAGACCACCATCACCCTGATACCAAAACCAGACAAAGATATTACAAAAAAGAAAAAATTACAGACCAATATCACTGATGAATATAGATGCAAAAATCCTCAACAAAATACTAGCAAACAGAATCCAACAACACATTAAAAGGATCATACACCATGATCAAGTGGGATTTATCCCAGGGATGCAAGGATTCTTCAATATATGCAAATCAACCAATGTGATATACCAAATTAACAAACTGAAGAATAAAAACCACATGATCATCTCAATGGATGCAAAAAAGCTTTTGACAAAATTCAACACCCATTTACGATATAAACTCTCCAGAAAGTGGGCAGAGAGGGAACCTACCATTACATACTAAAGGCCATATATGACAAACCCACAGCAAACATCATTCTCAATGGTGAAAAACTGAAAGCATTTCCTCTAAGATCAGGAGCAAGACAAGGATATACACTCTCACTACTATTATTCAACATAGTTTTGGAAGTCCTAGCCACAGCAATCAGACAAGAAAAAGAAATAAAAGGAATACAAATTGGAAAAGAAGTAAAACTGTCACTCTTTGCAGATGACATGATACTATACATAGAGAATACTAAAGATGCCACCAGAAAACTACTAGTGCTAATTAATGAATTTGGTAAAGTTGCAGGTTACAAAATTAATGCACAGAAGTCTCTTGCATTCCTATAAACTAATGATGAAAAATCTGAGAGAGAAATTAAGGAAACACTCCCATTTACCATTGCAACAAAAAGAGTAAAATACCTAGGAATAAACCTGCCTAGGGAGACAAAAGACCTGTATGCAGAAAACTATAAGACATTGATGAAAGAATTAAAGGTGATACCAACAGATGGAGAGATATACCATGTTCTTGGATGGAAGAATCAATACTGTGAAAATGACTATACTACCCAAAGCATTCTACAGATTCAATGCAATCCCTATCAAACTACCAATGGCATTTTTCATGGAACTAGAACAAAAAATCTTAAAATTTGTGTGGAGACACAAGAGACCCTGAATAGCCAAAGCAGTCTTGAGGGAAAAAAATGGAGCTGCAGGAATGAGACTCCCTGACTTTAGACTATACTACAAAGCTACAGTAATCAAGACAATATGGTACTGGCACAAAAACAGAAACATAGATCAATGGAACAAGATAGAAAGTCCAGAGATAAACCCATGCACCTATGGTCAACTAATCTATGACAAAGGAGGCAGGATATACAATGGAGAAAAGACAGTCTCTTCAATAAGTGGTGCTGGGAAAACTGGACAGCTACATGTAAAAGAATGAAATTAGAACACTCCCTAACACCATACACAAAAATAAACTCAAAATGGATTAGAGACCTAAATGTAAGACCGTACACTATAAAACTCTTAGAGGAAAACATAGGAAGAACACTCTTCGACATAAATCACAGCAAGATTTTTTTATCCACCTCTTAGAGTAATGGAAATAAAACCAAAAATAAACAAATGGGACCTAATGAAACTTAAAAGCTTTTGCACAGCAAAGGAAACCATTAACAAGACAAAAAGACAACCCTCAGAATGGGAGAAAATATTTGCAAACAAATCAATGGACAAAGGATTAATCTCCAAAATATATACAGCACATGCAGCTCAATATTAATAAAACAAACAACCCAATCCAAAAATGGGCAGAAGACCTAAATAGACATTTCTCCAAAGAAGACATACAGATGGCCAAGAAGCACATGAAAAGCTGCTCAGCATCACTAATTATTAGAGAAATGCAAATCAATATTACAATGAGGTATCACTTCACACCAGTTAGAATGGGCATCATCAGAAAATCTACAAACAACAAATGCTGGAGAGGGTATGGAGAAAAGGGAACCCTCTTGCACTGTTTGTGGGAATGTAAATTGATACAGCCACTATGGAGAACAGTATGGAGGTTCCTTAAAAAACTAAAAATAAAATTACCATATGATCCAGCAATCCCACTACTGGGCACATACCCAGAGAAAAGCATAATTCAAAAAGACACATGCACCCCAATGTTCATTGCAGCTCTATTTACAATAGCCAGGTCATGGAAGCAACCTAAATGCCCGTGGACAGACGAATGGATAAAGAAGATGTGGTACATATATACAATGGAATATTACTCAGCCATAAAAAGGAACAAAATTGGGTCATTTGTTGAGATGTGGATGGATCTAGAGACTGTCATACAGAGTGAAGTAAGTCAGAAAGAGAAAAACAAATATCGTATATAAATGCATATATGCGGAACCTAGAAAAATGGTACAGATGAACCAGTTTGCAGGGCAGAAATTGAGACACAGATGTAGAGAACAAACGTATGGACACCAAGGGGGGAAAGTGGCTGGGGGGATGGTGTGTGGTGGTGGGATGAATTGGGAGATTGGGATTTACATGCGCACACTGATGTGTATAAAATTGATGACTAATAAGAACCTACTGTATAAAAAAATAAATAAAATAAAATTCAAAAATTAAAAAAAAAAGCTGAATACATAAAAAAAAAAAAAAAGGAGTAAAAGGAAAAGCTGCCCCCTGGGTCCAAGAACCTTCACCAGCCAGATGCCCTAAAAATGCAGAGAAATAACATTTGGCTGAGAGGGTGAGGTATTTTGGGTAGAAGGTGGCGGCCAGTCATGAAAGGAGGCTTCTGTCTTGGCACCAAAGCCTTCAGACATCTTTCATCATCCTGTGGTGAGAGGGCACTCATCCTGCCCTGCCTTCCTAAGCCGTGTTCACTGGACATCACTGAAAACTTTTCCAGGACCCATGGTTAATCTCCTGACCGTCAACTGCAGTTCCGTGCCTTATCCTATGATATCATGAGGTGACTAAAGCCCGCTGTGCCATTTGTCCCTGAACTCAATGGCCTCAGAATGTTCTCCTTTCAGAGTATTCATTTTTCTTTTTAGCAAATTTATTTTTGTCACTTTGTTTCGCATAGGCTATTACAGAGTACTGAAAAGCAATTATGTTCCCCAGTAAGCTCTTGTCTGGGAAAGGGAAGAGACCGGGCACTACCCAGAGTTGATGGCTGAGATCTTGGAAGAGGAGCCAGGTCCCAAGGAAACTGCACAGAATATCTTCCGAAAGGGAGAACAGCAGCTTGTGGATAATTGAGGGTTTGCTGTCTTGTGCAGCTGTCTGGGGCTGAAATGCAGGTTACTGGTAGGTAGGAAGGCACTTGGCGCTGCTTTACCTTCCAAAGCTAGAGGCCATCTGCGCAGTGATTCTCCCAGGAGCTCCTTGTGACAACAGCACAAGGCCAAGAGCACCCTCCCTGGTGCTGCCTGCCCCCTTCCCGGGTCTGAGGCTTACCTTTTGTGCCCTGCGTTTATCAGCTCTCTGATTCTGGTGGTAAATCCGGCTGAAGTTGGAAACGATCACAGGGACCGGCAGGGCAATGACGAGGACACCGCTCAGGGAACAGATGGAGCCGAAGATCTTCCCTGCGATCGTCTTGGGCACCATGTCTCCATATCTGAGAGACAGAAAGAGAAATGGGTGTAAGGAAGAAGGGCCATTTGGGAAACAAGTCAGGCTTCCCTGCCAATCATTCACTCCTTCACTCAACAATTGTTTAGAGTGCCTACTGTGTGCCAGGTACTGTGATAGGACCCGGGAGTGAACAAAATAGACAAGATCCTTATGTTCACGGAGCCAACATCCTACCAGGGGAAGACGGTAAAGTGAATATATAAAAACACTGTGACTTCTGGCTGTTTCTATGAAGAGAACAGAGATGGGTGCTGTGCCAGGTTGGGGGAGTGTGGTCAGGAAAGGCGTCTCTGAGGAGGTAACATTTAAGCTAAGATCTGAAGGTAAAGGATCCAGCCAGGCAACAGCCTTGGGGAAGAGTGTGCCAGGTAGCAGGAACAGAAAGGATGGAGGCCCTGAGGTAAGAGGGGGCTCGGCCTGTTCTAGGAACAGTGAAAGGGCTAGCGGGGCTGGCGCACAGGGCGGGTGGCGGGTTCTACAAGAGGAAACTGAGGCGGCAGGTGGGAGGCCAGACCATGCAGGGTCTAGTGGGCCACGACGAGGAGCGTGGGTTTCATCCAAGTGCAAAGAGGAGCCGTGGATGATTTTGAAGCAGAACACAATTTCATTTTTGATAACAAAACGATGAATAATAAACCGCCTTCTATTCATGTGGAGGTTTATAATTTCCAAAACACTTTTACACATTTGCCTCACATAAGCTCCATGAACCCTGTGAGCTTGGAACCCCGATCCCCATTGTACAGATGCAGGAAACGAGGCTCAGAGGCATGAAGTGGGTTGTCCATGTTTGGGTACACCTGGGAGTAAAACACACTCCTCTTACTCTCATCTCTTTTCTACTAGCCATGCTGTCTTAGAGGGGACCATGAGCTCCAAATCGCAGCCCCTTAAGCCGTGAAGCCACTTTGGGACAGTGCCGGCTACTCTCAGAGCTCAGAGAAACTTCACACCTTGGCAGCTGCCCCCTGGGACCAGCCTGCCCTGGTTCCTGCTCAGCCCCAGGCAAGCAGGCCAGAGCCTCTCTCCTCCAATCAATAAGATACGGTCCACAGCGGTTAAGTGTTTAGCCTCTTCTTTATTGAGTTAATTTAAAGGCCAAGTTAAGAAAAGCTGTGATGACTCCTTTGGCCAAAGCCAGAAACACCATCTCCCCCACCTCTGTGCCCTCTGGGTGTCTGGAGCAGAAACTGGCTTAGGGTGACCAGGAATTGTTGCTACTGAAATTGTCAGGCTCCAAGTCACTTGTCCTGAGGGGCCCAGGTGTCCTGAGGGGCCCAGGTGTCCTGGGGTCCAGAGAGGCTGTGGAAAGGGATGGGGGAGCCATTTCAGAACTATGAAGTCCTCACCTCCTAACACTAAGGGCTTTGTGGAGGATGTGCAGTGATTGACACATACTTGGCGAGTGGACGAATGATCTCATTTAAGCCTCTCAACACCCTATGAAGTTGGCTCCCGTTTTGAGGACCATCTTCCTTCTCCTTGTGTCCAGGCCCTTTGTTCTGGCTCAAGCTGTCTCAGTCACACCACTGACAGTAAGGCCTGCGAGAGCTCCTTCTGGGAACTTTGATGCTAGGTTTGCCTTCTCTGCCATGATGCTCAGGAGTGGCTTCCGGTGAAGTGGTCGAGAATTCGGCTTCCGAAGTTGGACAATATGGGTTCAAGACTCACCCAGCTCCACCCTAAAATAACTGTGACCTTTAGGCTTCAGTTTCTTTGTCTCGAAAATGAAGATAATAAGAGTAACCTAGGTCATAATCCTATTGAGACGTATACAGCTCTACAAACGATAAATACTTTTACTTTTACCTAGACAGTCTGCAAACCATGGTCTCTGTTGCCGAGAAGCTGATTATTCCAAGTTCAAATCATCCCAGTGATGAAGAAAAGGGGGCTGCCCTGGAAGTGAATCATGTTAGCTGGGGTTTTCAGATGACATGATTGAAAGGTGGACATTGGGTACGTGACCATGGGTGAAAACAAAGCGTGGCGGGAGTATGTAAGAATAGCGTCAGGAAGGCTACATTTCAGTGACGGAGGTGGTGAAAAATGCTAAGGACAACAGGAATGTTGTTTCATCCACTGGAAGGAAAGCTGTGCCTTCTGCTAGGCAGATGGTCTGCTGGAAACAGATGACAGAGAGAAAGCTGAACAACGCAACTCGCATGCGCTCTCTGCCTTCTCCACCGAGAAGAGCATGCTTTATCTTGGGAAGGCCAGGACAAATGTGGAAAAACAAAGATCCAGAGCTTAAGGTAGGGGAGGGGAGAGCAGGTGAGTGGCCAGCTGTCTTCAGTGGATTCCCATCACAGGCCCAGCTGGATCCTACGCCAGGAGACAGGGGGAATGTGCAGAGGGCGTTATAGAACCACTTCCCATGATGGCTGAGAAATCATGACGCAGCAGAGAAACACCAGGAGACCAGAGATGGAAAACTA
Source organism: Monodon monoceros (assembly GCF_005190385.1). NCBI lineage: Eukaryota > Metazoa > Chordata > Mammalia > Artiodactyla > Monodontidae > Monodon > Monodon monoceros. The sequence continues at coordinate 83,359,821 of NW_021703774.1, read as the reverse complement.
CTGTATCAATATATTTAAAGAAAAGGAAAGGAGGTCTGAGGAACCACAGACCAGCAGGCTTGGCCTCCATCAATTCTGCCATCCAGTTGCGGGCAGAATTTGAGAGTGGATTGTTAAGTGGACAGCGTGAGAACAGTTGGAAAATAAGCTGCACTGGTTCATTAAACACATCTTGCCAGATGACCCTTATTTCCTGTTTGGAGAGGGTTAACTGGCTGGTGGATCAGGAGACCGCTACAGACCTACTGCATCATCGTTGCAGCAAGGTGTGTGCTTGCCCCCGTTCTCTGTACCCTGGACAAGCTAGAGGAATGTGGAGGGGACTGCAGCGTGGCTGGCAGGGGCTGAACAGCCATCTCGAGTCTTCCGGCCCTTCTCAAAGATAAACAGAAATGGTCCCAGGACAGCAAAGGAAGTTCCTGGTTTTCATGTTGGAAGGGTCTCCTTCAATGAAAGAGTAAATGGGCAAGCGAAATAAAGAAGGGATCTAAAGTTAGGTCTCTAGTGGTGCATTCCAGAATTTTTTTAACAACTCATGTAAGGCCAGAAGGAGGCAGTGTGGCCTAATGATTGAGAGAGGAATCAGCTCTGGGTTGAACCCGAACCCAACGTTACTTACCAAATAGTTAAGTGTCCTTAGCGAAGTTATGTAACCTGAGCCTCTACCAATATAAATGGGTTTTACAAACCTAACTTACAAGGTTGTTGTGATAATTAATGAGATAATTCAAAAGCACCACTTGATGCTGTATCTGGGTAAATGTAAATTCTCTATAAAAATAGCCAGTGTGGTAGGCATCGATTGTTTTGTCTGCTAATAACCTACACCCTCCTAGGAACTGAACCCCTCCCCTCCTCATTACAACATAAACTCTGTCCAGAGGCGCTGGGTCTCAGAGGAGCTGCCATATTCTTACAAGCCTTCCCCAATGTCTCTGCTCCCACTGGCCACAGGTAGTAAATTCAGAATAGGCATCTGACTCAAGCTGGGTCAATGAGTTCTTTCCTGGATTCATTTTTAAACAGCTTTATGGAGATACAATTTAAATACCATAAAATTCATCCACTTAAATCATAAAATTCAATGGTTTTTAGTGTATTTACAAAGTTGTTTTACCATCACTGGAGTCTAACTTAGAGCACTGTCATCACCCCCAGTAGAAACCTAGCACCCATCAGCAGTCAGTGACCATTGTACACCTCACCCTTCAGCCCTAGGCAACCACTAATCTACTTTCTGTCTCTATGGATTTCCTTCTTTTGGACATTTAATATAAATGGAATCATACAGTATGTGGCCCCTTGCGCCTGACTTCTTTCACTTAGCATAATGTGCTAAGGGTTCAAGGTTCGCCCATGTTGTAGCATGTGTCAGTACTTCATTCCTTTCTTATGGCTGACTAATATCTCATCGTATGGATAGACCACATTTTGTTTACTCATTCATCAGTTGAGGGACATTTGGATTGTTTCTACTTTTTGGCTATTATGAATAAACTCTGCTATGAAAATTTGTGTACAAATTTTGGTGGGGATATATGTTTTCATTTCTCTGGGACTCATATGGTAACTCTATGTTTACCAGTTTGAGGAACTGGTGAACTGTTTTCTAAAGTGGCTGTGTCACTTTACAATCCCACTAGCTATAAATTAGGGTTCCAATTTCTCCATATCTTCACCAACACTTGTTACCATTTGTCTTTTGATCCTAGCTGTCCTAGTGGGTGTGACATGGTATCTCATTGTGTTTTGTTTTTGTTTGTGTTTTTTGTTTTTGCGGCACGTGGGCCTCTCACTCTTGCGGCCTCTCCCGTTGCGGAGCACAGGCTCCGGACGCGCAAGCTCAGCGGCCATGGCTCACGGGCCCAGCCGCTCCATGGCATGTGGAATCCTCCCGGACTGGGGCACGAACCCGTGTCCCCTGCATCGGCAGGCGGACTCTCAACCACTGCGCCACCAGGGAAGCCCTGTGTTGGTTTTTTTTAACATGTTTTTAAAAACTGAAATATAGTTAATTTAGAATGTTGTGTGAATTTCAGGTGTACAGCAAAGTGATTCAGTTATATATATAATATATATTATATTTAATATGTATATTATTTTTCAGATTCTTTTCCCTTAAAGGTTATTACAAGATATTGAATATAGTTCCCTGTGCTATATAGTAGGTCCTTGTTTTTTATCTATTTTATATATAGTAGCATGGATCTAATCCCAAATCCCTAAATTGTCTCTCTCCCTCCCACCTCCACTATCCCCTTTGGTAATCATAAGTTTGTTTTCTATGTCTGTGAGTCTATTTCTGTTTTGTTAATAAGTTCTTTTGTATCGTTATTTTTAGATTCTACATATAAGTGATATCATATGATATTTGTCCTTGTCTGTCTTACTTCACTTAATATGATAATTTCTAGGTCCATCTGTGTTGCTGCAAATGGCATTATTTCACTCATTTTTATGGCTGAGTAATATTTCATTGTATATATGTACCACATCTTCTTTACCCACTCATCTGTCAATGGACATTTAGGTTGCTTCCATGTCTTGGCTATTGTGAATAGTGACTGGGGTGCATGTATCTTTTTGAATTAGAATTTTCTCCAGATATATGCCCAGGAGTGGAATTGCAGGATCATATGGTAACTCTAGTTTGAATTTCTCATTGTGGGTTTGATTTGCATTTACACTGTTGGCTAATGATGTTGGTCAATTATTTTCTCCTCCCCTGGATTTTTACCCTTGAGATCAGATCAATCTCTTTCTTTCTTTCTTTCTTTTTTAAAAATTAATTAATTAATTAAATTTATTTTTTGGCTGCATTGGGTCTTCATTGCTGGGCGCAGGCTTTCTCTAGTTGCGGCGAGCAGAGGTTACTCTTCGTTGCGGTGCGCAGGCTTCTCATTGCAGTAGCTTCTCTTGTTGCAGAGCACGGGCTCTAGGCGTGTGAGCTTCAGTAGTTGTGGCACGCGAGCTCAGTAGTTGTTGCTCCCGGGCTCTAGAGTGCAGGCTCAGAAGTTGTGGTGCATGGGCTTAGTTGCTCCGTGGCATGTGAGATCTTCCCAGACCAGGGCTCGAACCCATGTTGCCTGTATTGGCAGGTGGATTCTTTTTTTTTTTTTTTTTTTTGCGGTAAGCGGGCCTCTCGCTGTTGTGGCCTCTCCCGTTGCGGAGCACAGGCTCCGGACGCGTAGGCTCAGCGGCCATGGCTCACGGGCCCAGCCGCTCCGCGGCATGTGGGATCTTCCCAGACCGGGGCACGAACCCTTGTCCCCTGCATCGGCAGGCGGACTCTCAACCACTGCGCCACCAGGGAAGCCCGGCAGGTGGATTCTTAACCGCTGCACCACCAGGGAAGTCCCAATCTCTTTCACAGAAGTGGAAACTGCAACTAATAAAGCTCTGGAGCTGTTGGTAGCCATGCTTTCTGCCATTGGGAAAAGCCAGATTGTAGTTAGAAAGGGAGCATGCCGACAGTAGAAAGAGATGAGAGGTGGAAAGGGAAATCTGATGGAGGTTCGAGTTCCTGTCCTAATTCTTACTGATGACCAGCTTTACTTTTGACTTTCCTGTGGCTTGGTTGTGCAAGCCTTCTTTTGACTCTGCATACTAACAAATTATTGCTTTTGTTTAACCTCCTTCCATTTGGTTCCTATGACAACGACAATGATGATAATGATGGTGATGATGGTGATGATGCTGGTGATGATGCTGGTGATGATGAGGCTATGACTGATTATTTTTAATCAAGCTCTTCAGATTTCTAAGTGACAGCACTACTATGAATTGACGTCTTTTGAAGTCAAAAGGATTTTTAACATGTTGTAATCGTGGGTGAAATCAACCAGATTAATTTTAACAAAGATAAATGACAACACCAGCATTTTGATTCAAATAATCAATGACTTGTATAGCTGATGAGAGAGACCAGCTTAAAAGCCATCCAAGTTAAAAATCACTGGGGGGAATTAAGTTTAACATAGCCACCAGTGTAACGCAGCTGCTAAAGACCTAATGCCGCCTTAGGCTGGACTGATAGGAGTACATAGCCCAGAAAAAGGGAGTGGGTGTTCAGACTGTGCTCCTTGGTGCAGACCACTTCTAGGCCACTGTGTGGAGTTCTGGGCTCTACATATTGTATAGGATATGATTAACTGGGTCACATCCAGAGAAGGGAGGGGGGGAGGGGCAATTGTCTGGAAATCCTCTCATAGGGGAAACGATCAAAGGGACAGGATCGTTTGGCCTAAGAAGAGGGGATGAAGAATGGAAGGATGAAAGGGAACAGTGTACTAGAGACTGTGCTAGGAACTTTGGCATCACTGGGTCTCACAAAAGCCCTGTCAAGTAGGGCTGAGGAGCCGGTCCTGAGAGGACAGCAACTTGTTCAAGGTCCTCAAGTAGTAAGAGGCGGAACTGAATGGGTTAAAACCCAGGTCAGTCTGTTTCCATTGTCCTGCTCTGTCCCTCACATCCCGCTTCTCCAGAGGAGTGGGTGGTCATGGGAGAGGGCTCAGAGGAGTCAGCTGGCGCTCACCCCCTTCTCAGCATCTCTGCCCACTCAGTGGTAGCAGTACAGCATAGTGGGTAAGAGTGTGCACTCTGGGCAGCAGACTATCTGGGGCAAGTCCTGGCTCTACCACTTGTTAGCTGGGTGACTCTTGTGCAAGTTACTTCTTTGTCCTCAGTTTCCCGGGACCGATAAAATAATAGTACCTACATCACAGAGTTGTTGTGAGGGATAAGATGAGTTACCATTTGTCAAGGGCTCAATTCTGGCACATATTAAGAACTTATTATAAATGTTTATTAAATAAATCCTAGGCCCAGACCACTGTCGTTTCTCGACTGGACTTCTGCAAAAGCCCCGTAACCAGACACGTCACTTGCACTTCTGTTTCCCTTTAATTCACAGAGAACCATAGTGTTAGAGTGCAAATCCAAGCACATCATTCCCTTGCTAAATCACTTCAATAAATGTTGGTCGAATGTGTGAGTTAATGAAGAAAACATACCTTTTCGTAATGTTTTTGCAAAGACTAAATTCCCGTTACACGGTAAACGCTCACTAGACAGCAGCTGTCAGGATTGTAATGACTGTGATGGGCAGTGCCCTTTGTCCCACGGCCCTCCTGGGCCCACCTGGGCAGGAATACTGAAGTGCTGGAGCTGACAGTGATTCTCTAAGTCCTCGTGGCCTCTCTGGCCTATTTTCTCCGTGGAATTTTGAGGAAGGAAAGGGGTGAGGAAAGAAAACACAGAAAATGTCGTGGCCTAGAAAAAAAATTTTTTAAGCCATAGCCTTATTTCCTTTCTGTCTTCCTCGTTTCAGGCAAATAAGGACTCCCCTCCCCCACCTCCCATCCTGGCTCTGAGGGTGGAGAAACGTAAGGTACAAGAAAGCCTCTCCTGGGGGTGACATGCCATGTATAGGGGAGCTGTGACGCTCAGCCCAGACCTAGGACTCACACGCAGCCCTTAACTGGGGCCAGCGTGGAGCCAGCTGTCTGCTCCTGACTGCGTGGGGCTCAGGGGCTCCCTGCTTCTCTTCCAGCACATCCTCGGTGGCCCTCAGTGAAGTCTGGGCTATGGCAAGAGCAGGGAAGCTCACCCTCCTAATATGGAAAGCTAATTACTTTGTATTAGGGCTTAGGGATAATTAAACTTTTTATCTGAACTTGAGCTGCACGAAACACCGGCCTTGTACAATTAATTGCTACCTTCATTCCCTCCTCCAGGGGCTGAGAGATAAGTGCAAGCCAAGCTCCCCCGTCTGATTCTGTCTTCCTCTCAGGTAGGGGTAAGGCTGCCCAGCTGGTGGGGAGTGCATTCTTTACTGGAGGCCCGGCCACCGCCCATTCGGGGTCCAGCTGCTGGGAGCTCTGACACGGAGGCACGTCCTCGGTGAGTTTCTGCAGGGAGGAGGTCTCCGCCTCACTGCTACACCCACTTCTATCCCCACCTTCTCCACTGAGATGCCCCTGAACTTGGCTTCCGCCTTTGCTCCTAGAGCCTCCGGTGCTGGAGACGCAGATGTGGATGAAAGCTGTCCTCGTGGCTCGGGTCAGGGTGAGCAGGGGAGTTAGGGCAGCCTAGGCACCACAGCGGTTCCAGTACTCAGAACCCTGGGGCTGCCTCCTTGTCCGGGGGCAAAGGACAATGGTAGACCACCCCGGAGGACACAAAAGACACCAGCCTGGCTGATAAGTTCACCCCGTGAGGAACATCTGGTCAGCCCCGTTTCATGTCCAAATCCCCTCCTACAAAGCAGCACTGCTGTAATCTTTTTTTTTTTTTTTTTGAGCTCTTAAATCATGTCAGGTACTGCAAATACATGATCTCGTTTGTTCCTCCCAGCAACCCTAAGCAATAGATGCAATGATTACCTTCATTTTACAGGTGAGGAAACTGAGGCACAGAGTAATTAAGTAACTGGGCTAGCCCGCTGCAGACCCGGGACGTGCATCAAGCCTCTCAGATTTCAAAGCCCCTACACACACTACTAGTTACGACAGCCCAAAGCCATGGTCCCCGAGGAGCCAACATGGTGGGCAGCAGTCTGGTTAAAGAGCAAGGGGGTACTTCAGAGGTGTCTGGATCTAGGGCAGCTGCCTAACCACGCCCCTGCGCTGCTGATTCTCGAGGAGGGGGACTTGGGGAATGAAATGAAAGCCCCGTATTACTCTTCCTTCCTACAGCATGTCCCTCCTCCCCCGAAATAAAACCACCACATCTCTGATCACCACCCTACAGCTAGACACTCTCCTGGGCTCACCTGCAAAGTGAGCCCCAGCACCAAGCCTGGAGCCCAAAGGATGGGTTGGCATTTTGGAACCTTGAGGTTCCTCTGAAGACCTTGGGGGGCTGGACCCAGAGAGGAGAGCTGAGGCTCAGAGCAGGGGACTTTATTAACCATCACAGTGACAATTCAGTAATAGTTTATTTTTACTTAGCATCAATATGTGTCATTCAATCTTCATAACAACCTTATGAGGTATAATTAGCCCCCTTTTTGAGATGAGGAAACCGAAGTTCCGAGAAGTTAACATGCTCAGGATCACCGGCCAATCCAAGCCAGTATTCCGAATTGGGCTTGTCTGACTGCAGAGCACCCTCTTTCTTACTATGCCCTACTGCAGGAGGAGAGAGATGAGCCAGAGGATCTGGCTAGTCCACAGGAGAAAACAGCTTCAAGAAAATGGAGACACTTTCAAAGTGGTGTGAGCCCAGACACCCTGCTGGGAAGCTCTCAGCTGCTAAGGGAGGAGTTCTGGGTTCTGCCAGCAAAGAATCCTGGGCAAGGGGCATGTGTGACCTCTCCAGGACTTTGCTGTGGTTGGCCTGCCCTCAGGGGCACAGCCGGCCACAGCTGCAGGCTCTTGGCCACTGGGAGTCTGTGGTGATAACCTCCTTATTTTGCCACCTCAGTAGCAATTGTGCTGGATGACAAAGCTGTTCTTCTAATCCAGGCTTCTCAGACTTTAGTGTGCATCGGAATTGCGTGGAAGGCTTGTCAAAACTTCTGATTGTGTAGGTCTGGAGAAGACCTGAGAATATGCATTCTAACCAAGTACCTAAGTGACACTGATGCTGGTGAGCTGGGACCACACTTTGAGGACCACTGCTCTCAACCATCCTCTCTCCGGAGGTCGCAGATCTTCAGACGCACAGAATGTCAGAGCCAGAAAATGGTGGCAGCAACCAAACTCAGACCAGTCACTGCACCTAGGAGGACACTGAGAGCCCAAGGTCATAAATCAGTTGAGAGCCGGCCTGATCACTGGAGGAATGCCCTGCCCGTCGTGTGTACTCCACACACACCAACCTGCATGGGCCCACAGCTTCTATCCCATCTCTCTGGATTGATTGATTCATCAAACCCCTGCTGGGTGTCTGCCTTGTGTCTGTCACTCTGCTAGGTGCTGGGGATACAAAGCCAGATAGACATGTCTCTTGCCCTTAAGGAGCTTATGATCTCATAGGGGAGATAGACAAGAAAATCATGATGATTGTTCAGTGTCCTTACACTACAGGAAGGTTGTATACAGGGTCCTGTGTGAGCACTAAGGAGGGACCTCTAAATCAAGCTGGAGGGTGGTCAGAGGACCTCCCAGAGGCAGTGGCACAGGCCAGTTTCATGAACCATAAAGCAGTAGGGCTTGCCTACTATAAGGAATGACTGGAACTGTAAGGAATTCCTGGCTGGAGGAAGATGAGGAAGTTAGGCTGGAGAGGTGGTCACATGAACTTTCTCCTGGGTTAATCTGAGGAATCTGAACTTTCTCCTAAAGTAAGGTGATTAAATATTCATCTTTGAAAGAGCACTCTGAAGCAGAGTGGAGGATGGGTTGGATGGGGATGAAGGGAAACAAGTTAAGAGGCCGCTGCACCAGTCCAGGCAGGAAATAATGATGCCGGAACCAAGGCAATGGCAGTGGGGATGGGACGGAGGAGATAGACACAGATCATTTAGGAAGCAAAACCTGGGGGACTTGGTAACTGACTCAGTGTGAGGGTGAAGGGAAGGGAGGGACCCCGGGGGGCACTCAGGCTTGGAGCATGGGGCAAACCCTGTGTACATCTCAGCCAAGCTCCCACCCTCCCTTGCTGTCTACACTCTGCACACTGAACTTATCTCTGCTCCCGGAGGCATCAGGCTCCTCCTTGACTTCAAGCCTTTAGCCAGGCCCTCCTCTCTCCTGGGAACTCTTTCTCTTTCCCAGGCAACAGCTACCCATCTTTCCAGATGCTGTTCAAATGTCACCTCCCTCAGGCTCTCAAGTTTCACTCATTCCTGTGTCTTTCCATCTCCATCAGACCCCTTACGCCTTTATGCCTTGCTATACCTTTTGGAATGGCTGTTTTTGCCATTGGCAAAAGTGTAATCTGAGCACAGGGCTCTCTATCTCTGCATCCCCAGAGCCTGGCATGTTGCAATGTGCACAATAGGGACTCAACACTCAGAGTGAATAAGAGAGAAAGCAGCAACTCTGGTATGTGTTCCATGGACTGTAGGGGCCTCCGGGACTGACTCCTGGGATCAGACTGCAGGCTCCAGGAGGGCGGAGGCACATGTGCCTGGCACATGGTAGGCACTCAGGGTATTTGCTGAATGAGTGGATGAACTATGAACAGATCAGCAGTGGAACTGCTGACCCCAGCAGATCAGACCATCAGGGAGCCCTTCGGCTGCAAAACATCTAAATCCTGAATCAAATACACTTTTTGAGGGATTGTTGAGTTCACTCGAAGTAGGGGAAATGTAATTTACCCCTATTAAAAAGGAACAAACCACAAGGGAAAATCACAGCTGGGAGGAGGGTGCAGTAAACAGAGGAAGGGACACCGTTGCTCTGAGGGCATGTGCCAACGACAGCCCGGTGACCTGGGACCCATCACTGGGAAACTGAACCTTGGCCCAATGGCAAAAAGGAACTTTCTCAGAGTTTTCCACTGAAGCCAGGCCCAGCACTTGGGCTGAAGTGCTCCCAAGATGGTAGTACTACCTAGCTTATGGGCAAACCCGATTTAAATCCTGTCCGGAGGAAAACACCTTTAACTGGGGCCTTCGGGATTCCTACAGATTAAAATCATGTAAATGTGAGTTTGCTTAAAAAAATCACAAGGAAGCAAGCAACCATGAGTGAGAGTCAACAGAAAAAAAGCAAAGAGTAGATTTAGACTCCCCCGACCCCAACTAAAGAACTTCAGATACTGGAATTGGTAGATGCAGAAGAGTTACATATGGAAATAATTTTTTTTTTTCAAAATAAAGGATGGAATCACAAAGATGAACTACAATAGACCGGTGTCAGGAACCACCAAGCAGATATGAAAAAGAATCAAGTGGAGCTTCTAGAACTGAAAAAGTGAAATGCTAAAATTAACTATGAACATAATGCCTTAAACAGACTGGTTATCCCTAACGAGTTCAGCTTCTGGAGTAGACCTCGTCTCCTCTATCTAATCCTTAAGTACCCTCATGTTGTCACTGGGTCCAAATAGTCCTCCTAGCTGAGTCTATTCCTATCACGACTAGTAGGAGGACAGTAAAGACCAAGGAGCGGCCTGCAGCAGCCATGTCACCAAAAGAGGTGGTCGCTGTAGTCACATCATGGTGTTGATTCCTGTAAAGACACAATCCCTTTAGCTCACACAGCTCCCGGGAAAGAGACACTAACACGGATGAAAATACAGAGGATAAGCAGACAGCAAACCAGTGTTATAACTAGACAGGAATGGTGCCAGCCACCTTCGTATAAACACCAGGGAAGGAGATGATGACTGGTCTCCTGTCAATGAGAAAATAGTCAAATGAAAATCGGAATTTGGTTATTTCTGGTGGCATTTCCTAAATACCCAGTCAGTGGTTCCCTGCTCTCTGAGTGGGCTTGCTCCGAGTGTGTTCTGCAAGGACATTTATCCTTTGGAAGGAAGAAGTCGAGGGACCACCCTGCCCTGACTGGACCCAGCTCTGGGGACGAGCCTCATCAGACCTGGAGGGGGCCCGTGCCCTGACTCGTCACCTTGGCACAGTCAAAGTACTAGCCCCCATCTATTTTTTTTGTTCTTCAGTAACTTTATTATTATTATTTTTACA